>NC_052962.1:10796939-11118368 GCF_013358895.1 Oreochromis aureus
ATAAGAATAAGCAGGGGCGGGGCAGAGAGGTGCAATTTCCAGTGTTTTATGAGAACGCCTGATCCTTGGCTGAAGATTCGAAATTTGCAGTAGAAATGCACTTCAAGAACGCTGAGCTCACTTACAGCACACAGAATAAAAGTGACTATAGATCAACAGATGTAGATTTTTTTTCTTATTGTACATTAACGCACAATTTGTCTATGGCTCAATTTGTTCAATATTGAACATTTTAATCTTTCACCCACTAATAAATGTATAAACAACTCCGATTAAAGCAGTCACTGAATTTCACTAACACTTTGTCATTTCACAGTAACTGATGAGGTTGCTCTGTTGTACCTAATGCTAACGAGATTCTAGGAATCTACAATCTTGACACACATACGTGTACATCCCTGCGTATGGTTGCATTAACACTTTCAGGAGGCATTTAAGGAATGCAGTGACTCAGTCCATCTTACTTCTGACTACTTTCACTTTCTAAACACACAAAGAAACAAAGCAAAACATCTGACACGTGCCTTAAATGTGACCAAAAACACAAAGGGGTCAGGCCAGGCAGCAGAAGCTTAGCTAGATGTGATGGAACAATATTCATTTTAAAGTCTCCTATAGGTGTTCAATTAGGTTAAGATCTGGTCAATGCAAAGGCCATAGTATATAATTTATGTCATTTCCATGTTCATTAAACCAGTCTGTGACCTCTTATCAGAATCAGAATCAGAAGACTTTATTTATCCCCAAGGGGCAATTAACAAACGATTGCCCCTTGGGGATAAATGCCCTATAGATCGGGGAAATGTCATCCTGGTAGAGACCACTGCCATCAAGACTGAAATATTTTATTATTTCTGACCTAAAGTCCCTTGACCCCTGGCTCTATAGATGCACAGCTGCAATATTTATTTCTGGTTGACATATGTGACCTAAGTTGCACTTTTAAAAGTTTCACTGCCAGTGGTTGTTAGCAAGTATCTGCAGACCGGTCAGTGTCTTCGATGCAGACTAGTTGCATCCGCAGCAATCTGATAGTACCTAAATCAATCACAAGCAAGTTTTTGGTATAGCACCCTCTTTGTGACCAATTTCACGCAATACCCAGAAACCTCAAGACACCACTTGAGGGGAATACGCAATCTCAGGGCTCGGCCTCTGGGCCTCTATGATTGAGGCCATAGGAGTGACTGATATTGGGATATCATGATGGGTATTTCAATTTTCAGAGGTTCAACAAACCACCTATTTCAGAAAAAATAATCCTCATATAAATGGTAAACTTGATGACGATTACAACAGATCAAAATCCACTAAAATATTTTAATACTTCAGCTTACACACCATTTTCCCAAGATACATTACTCCCCTGCGTATTGTGGCTCGCTACAGTTTTAACCCGTTAGGAAAGTAATTGCTCTTGGCTAATTGTTTTCATTGAGGCAGTGAATGCGTACCCAGGAAGCACTTAACCTGTCCTACCGTTTGTCATATTTTGGCTGCCCGTGCAGCAGGAACTGAAGCCAGGCGGTAGCAGATCAAAGCCAAAAGAAACACAACTTTATACACACACACACTGTTAAAGCCGTGTCTGGTATTAATCCCCATCCATTCGCCGGACATCGCAGCTCTGTTTAATGTCACAGGCATTTTGTTTGTGAGCTTGAGAGCTGGCAGCTGTTGGCCATTCAGTAATGTGTGACTCAACTGGAATGAGCTTCATTTGCTGACCTGGTTGGTTTACAGTGCTGTGATCATGTTTGCTGGGAAGTTAGAAAAGACATTCCAGGAAGAGCAGCACCAATCTATTGTCTATGAAAAACAGATTCATAAGCATTAAGCAACCCTGCAGCCATATCTCTAGAATCAAAAGCACTGAGGAAGTTGTGTTTTGTCGCTTTCGTTTGTTTTCCTTCAGGCAAAACGTGTGTTTGTTTACACGAGCGTACAAACCGTCCACAGGTTCTGCAAGTGGAAAAACGTCCCTCTGGAAGCAGGCAGCAGGAGGTGTGAACCAGACACAGACACACACATGGTCAAGTTTACCTTCGATGACCTGCTGCGGTCATATGGCACATGCCGACCAAAAAACTGACACAGTCAGGCACTAATAAGAGCGATGCTGGTGGGACGGTGGAGTTAAAAGCTTTCAGCAAGCCAATGTCAAGTGGTTGATAATAAACACACGCAGGACTGTTTTTTTTTTTTTTTTCAGTCATCTTATCTCGGTGGATTTGTTAATGGTTAGGCAGTGAACCAATTTTCAGAGCCTTGTATGTTTTGTTAAGCATGAAAGCAGACACCTCTGGGCCCTGGAGCTATGGGAGAGGAAAACCTGAGGGGGTTGATCGGGGCTCTCTTCATGTTTTCACATATACCTTTAACTAGATAACATGATTTTCAGTTGATCAGTAACTTGTGTTTAGGACACTGCCATGCTGTCAGCAGACCCTAAATCACTTAAGACAGAAAATCTGCTGAACCGCTTGATTAATGAGGAATCATTTCATCCATACTGTTCTCCTCCAGCAGCGAGCCAACTGATGCAGGAATGAAGCCACAGCTGTCCTGCTGAAGAGTCTTTTCTACATTTCCATGCTTTAGAGCACACGCCTTGCTTAAACTATACTTTTCCCATCTTTGCTTTTCCTACTGCTGTGCAGGCTTTCACCACTCCGGCAGCCTAATGAGGACTATCTGAGTACATATTAAACTTGTTTAGCCGTCGGCTAAAACTCAAGCGTAAACACAGCCCAACTGTGTGTGCACTCACTGAAAGGAAGCAGCTGGAAATGCAGAACTGTGGCCTAACAGAAGTGAAGTGTATGTTGTGCTGATTACCGTGTGTCACTGTGCCAGCTAATCAGGTCAATATGATAGTGCACAGGGTTTCGGTCTTGCACGGTCTTCCCATCCACAGCAGGAGTGCCATTAAACAAAACATTAAAAAAATAAACAATGCAAATGTCCTATATGCAAAAGACAGTCAATTAAGATTCAAGACTGGCTTTACACACCCATCAGGGAAAATGTGAGGAAAGTGGCCGACTCCACAATGACACCACAAAGCTTCAGATAACACCAACAATGCAGGAAATGGGTCTGCATGGCAGTTACTGCTGTGTGGGTAAGACTGCACAGGTGCTGCTGTTTATCTCTGAGAGAATAGAGTTCATTCAAAAGTTTAAAAGACAAAAAAGGACTACGTTTTCTATTGGAAGCTCTTACTCTTGCGTCAACACTAAATGAATTCACAGCATGTTTTTAAATCCGCTATGGCACAACTTTAAAGAAGATGGAACTGCTTTTTAAAAGGGCACCGAAACTAGATTTGTCACCACACGGTTTTTGTCCTTTTAATCTATTTGTCGTCATTTAAGCTGAGTGTCGGTCCTTAACCAGGAAACAACTTTTTTCCTAGACAGTCACACAGCATTATCACACTCATGTCGGTTATTAAAACCCTATCCGTGTTCTGTGTTTTCCTCGTCTGTTTTTATTCCAGTCAACATTACCGAATACTAAACACAGAATAAAGAGTCATGAAAAAACAGCGTCATTAAAGTGTCGGTAAAGTTTAGGTGTAGGAAAGTCACTAAATAACCAGCACACTGTGGTACGAGGACGGAGGAAGATATCTATCTAAAATCATCTTAGACAAACACAGTTTATAACTTGTTATTATCTTTACTGTCTTACCTTTATTTTTTCTGTCATGGTCAATTTGAGCTCGTGCACGAAAGGGTTTTTACCCCCTCCTGAAGGGCGACTGTTTGAAGGCTTCATGGTGAACGACCTGATCCGCAAATAATAAACGAAAAATGGTGCCTCGGTGTGTCCGGTGACTGTTTCGCTGATTTTATTCTGCTGGAGAAGTGTTCCTCCTCAGTCTGTCACTCTGTCACGGACACCGATGATGCTGACTGAGTGGAGAGGTGTGCCGCTCACCTCATGCTTCAGATCAAGCCAGTTACATGAAACCGGAAGAAGCGACTGTGTTTGTGTTCCCGTTGTAGGTTTCAAAATAAAACGAACGCAATTCCTCCTCATTGTAATGACGTAAAAGTGAACAGAAAAAATCCCATAAAACTGAACTGAGGTGAACACCATGTTATTTAACGCACATGAAAAAAAATCATTGCTTTTTTTAGCCTTTTAAGCTGGAAGCTCACACGTATAATCGAGCCTGTTGTGTATACCGTCGTGTTGAAGCTTTTACTTTGAAAGCAACGACAGTGCAGGGCAATCAAATTTGACAAATCTGCCTTCTTATTATCGGCAATCTATAACAGAAGACTCTGAGTTACGCCAAAAAATGTCCGGTGATTGCCAAAAATAATATATAAATATTTAAACTGTTGTAAACGAGGCCTATAATCTGCCAAGCATATCTCGCATGAATGAAAACAGTATTTTCCTTTAAATCAGTCTCACATTTAAAAAAAACAACGTCCTTTTTCAAGTGAGATCTCGTTAAGAGGACAGCAATTGCAACAAATATGACGTAATAGTTCTATAAAGATATTTTAAGTTGCCAAAAAGGACTGGATTGATTATAACGTAGATACAAACACAAAGAGTCATAAATATACTTGCAAAACAGGTAGTTTCTTTATTTTCATATATAACACGTTCATAAATTATGTTGACTACAGGCTCTTTACCAGTATAAAACAGATATTGCACATTATCTCTACTAAAACTAATACACCAACATGATTTTGATTAGAAGAGTATTGAGAATCAAAGCCACTGCTTCTTTGAGGACCACCAACATGTTAGCCAGATTATCGAGCGGCGGTTGCTTCAGTAAAGAACTAAGAAGTTAGTGGTATGATCTAGATGAAGTGATGTGCAAGAGATTGTAGCATATTCATTTATTTGGTCAGTTATCAAAAGCAAATTGATAATCATAATCACGGCGGCGAAAGAAATCTGAGCTCATTCTTTTCTAAGAACCTGAACCTGCTGTAGGGACGTTTGAAATAGTCACTTGCAGATGCTCGCACACAGCACGGTCTCACTAGCTGTGGAATGTGCCTCTGAGATGCTTCGGGTGATTTGCCTTCAATGAAGTCCAGTAGGCGTTTGAAGTCCTGTTTCCTCCGTCTCTATTTGATCCACCCATCCATTTCTGCTGTCTTTTATTTTCTACATGCCAGCAAATGCCCGTGTAATCAGACTCTGTTGATCCTCAAAGCCACAGATGGCTGATTTACATTGTATCCTGTGGCTGACTGTTTTTTTTTTCCCTCCAGCTTTGCATTAAGACTCGTTTACTGGCCCACAGCAATGACTAGCTGAGTGTGCCAGGTGAACTCAGACTTACCTATTTGATAACCTTCCACAGCTCACACAGAAACAAAGGAATCATTTAATCTGTGTTTCTTTGACCAAATGCTTTAGTGGAAAGCCATTGGATGGTCCCAAACACTGGATCAAACCTTCCTGCTGTGCTTTCGCGAAATTAGAAGTGTTCAAATAATATATGTGCATGTACACACGTTTTCTGAATCCCTGATCCTCCATCAGCAAATATTAACCTTTAGGAAACTATTCGAGCAAAGCCAGCGTACACTCAGTGTTTGTTGCCAAACATCTTTCAACCAGTTTGGTTTCTTCGGCACTTTGGGACTGAGTGTTGCAGTCAGTCAGAGCGTTTCTCTGCATGGCCCCTTTTCTGGCCTTTAGTAAACATACAGTGGCAGAGAATTTGCCCAAAGTTTTGAATGTGACTGGGAGTTTGAAAAGCGACCGTCCATGATGCACACTTTGGCTCCCTCTTGTGGAAGAATGATGGAACTCAGTCTGATGTTGTTAGAAACTTCAGTTCCACCACATCCCAAAGGTGCTCTGTTGGTTGAGATCTGGTGACTGTGGAAGCTGTTTGAATACATTGAACTCACTGTTCAAGAAACCAATTTGACATGATTTGAGCTTTGTGACACGGTGTGTTATCCTGCTGGAAGCAACCATAAAGGTCATAAAAGGAGCGACATTGCAGTAGATTGGTCATAATATAAACCAGGATTGTTCAAAATGCAAGAAAAAAAGGCATGAACATTTGCATACTGACAGATTTTTTTTAAAAAATACTTTTTCATATAAAAACAACACAAACAGTTTTGATCAAAAATCAAAGTCCCCATCTTCTTCCTGTTATTGGCCGCCATAAAAATAAAAAAGTGACTTAAATATTGCAAATTTGTCCAAACAAATACATGAAATATCTATATGTTGCTCACACACTGCACACTGACCTCTGGAGAGCCCTCGCAGCTGAATAACCAGCATTGTTTGGCAGAGATTTTTAACACTTGCAGTTTGTACGGTTTGCACTGTTTTTTATTTTATGTGCAAAGGCTGGGATGTGTGTAATGGATTTTAGTCCTCCTCAAACATTTGTATTTGTCTTTTGGGGGGGTGCTAAATGTCAGTAAGTGTAACCATAAATGGGTTTTCAATGCCAGTGTAGGTGTTAACTGGTTAATTCTATTGCATTTAAAAAATAAATGATCATTTTAAATTGTCTTCATAAAAAAATACCTTGTTATCAGTCAGTGCATGCTGTGCAGTGTTCATTTGTTCAAAAGATTTGTCTTTTTTGTTTTGGAGATTTTTTAAAACAAGACGGTGGTGGAAGTTTTGGTCAGAATATTTGGGTCCTGATTTTAAAGAACATAGAAAAACCTAGTGCACAAATCTTCCTGTTTTTTTTTATTTTGTTTGTATTTTTAATGATTTTTACATAATGTACTGCACTGGGTGGGTTGTGGTATTTATACTTAAGAGTCCAAGAAAACATCTCTCACACCGTCACTGCCAGACAGAACCAGGATGGGGCCATGGTTTTATTTTGTTTATGCTGAATTCTGACCGCACTATCCAAATGTTGCAGCAGAAATGAAGACTAATCAGACCTGGCAACATTTTCCAATCTTCTGTTGTCTCATTTTCATGATTCTATGTGAATTGTAGTCTCAGTTTCCTGCTCTTAGATGAGGAGTGGCACTTGATGTGGGCTTCTGCTGCTGTAGCCCATCTAGTTCAAGGTCAGACTTTACTGTGTATTTAAAAATGCTCTCCTGTATACCTGGGTGTTACCGTTTTATCCTCCTATTAGGGGTCTGACCCTCTCTGTTGACCTCTGGCATCAGCAAGCCATTTTCACCCTGCTGCTCACTGGATATTTGGTCTTTTTTCATTCTCTGTAAACCCTAGTAAGGGAAATTGTTAGTGGACCGCAGTTTCTGAAATACTCTGACCAACCCGTCTGGGACCAACAACCAGGTCATCTTGACAATCTCTACATCACTACTTGCTGCTATGAGATTTTCTGACCATCTACAGCTGAATCACTCTACCTAATAAAGTGGCCATTGAGTATCTATGTATCTATCTATAGTACTGTGCAAATGTCTTGAGCAAACTCTCATTGATTTATATTTTGTTTGGAAAAAAAAATGGGAAATAGGTTCAAAAATAAATGTAAATACAGTATATAAGGGAATAACATTGTTTGTTCAATCCTCGCAAGCTTTAAAATCGATACTTGGTATGACCATGTTTATTCTTCAACACAACCTGAACTCTTTTAGGTCAGCTTTCTTGTCATGGCTTTATTTAGTCATTAGGAATAGTTCTCCAGGCTTCTTGAAGGACATTTAAAGCTCTTCTTTGGATGTTGGCTACGTTTCGTTCTGTTCTCCATCAGGATGATCCCACGCTGCTTCAGACCTTGTTGATGCAAAAATACTATTCTACTCCTGTAAAACTTTGTTATCGTTGGCATTTTTTAATAGACTCAAGATGAATTGAGTCAAGTTGAGACAAAATTACTTCTCATTTCTTTAGTTGAGTCACTTACCCTAAAAAAAGTGAGAAGTAATTATCTCTTTTGAAACAGGCTGCCAGTAACAAAGTGCCTAAAGACACAGTTTACAGTTTCTTTGCTAAGTTGCCTGCTATAGAAGCAACACTTGTGCATTTTTAATGGTTGAATGATAGGTACCAGAAAATGGTCAGGTACAAGAACTGGACTGAAAATAAGTGAAAAAGAGGCCACTGTCTAAAGAAAAACTTTTGAAAGACCTTCACAAAGCCTGGTAACTATCGCTCAAGACCACATTTTCTTTTTAAAAGCCAAAAAAAGCCAAAAAAACCCACCTAGCTTTGGAATCAAAATATGCAAAAACACAGGGCGGCTCAAGAGTTTTGCTCAGTATGCGTAAAAAATGTGTCTTTTTTGTTGTTAAGAGAGGAACAGAAGAGAGGTGAGAAGATTTCAAAGTATTTTTCAGCCAAGCAATTTATTACTTCAGCACAGTTTTCGTAAATATCCACGCCTTGGGTGCAGTCACCCCCACGCTCGTACATCACTTCAGCCCTGCCTCTGCTTGTGTCTTGGATTTGTCTTGCAGAACACAAACAAACGTCCCCTCCTTATAACAAAGAAGCAGTCCTTGCAGCGCCTCTTCAGGGCAGTTTTGGTTTTCATTCCCGCAGAGGGCTGTACGCAGGGAACGTGCCGGCACTGTCCCAACAGAGAGGTTTCACGCCGAGCCGGGAAGCCAGAAGAAGGGAGCTGGATGGAGCTGACGCTGGCCGATGATGGGAGAAATGCACGAGAACCGCCGCTGAGCGTAAAGAGAGATCTGTGAACAAAGGCTGCCGGTGAAGAGAAGGTCAGACGCCACTGGCTCATCTGGGCCACTTGCCTAGCTAGGGAGGTAGCCAGATGCTTCAGCAGGAGGGGGGCCATGGCGGAAAAGCTGCAAAGAGAATTCCAAAATAGATATTTTTTAGTTCTTCATGTTGTGATGCAGAGCTGAAAAGATTAGTTAAGTTTTTCACTAGGCAAGTATTAGCCATTCATCAAGCAAAAACTATTGAAAATGTAACAGTTATTGAAGCTCCAGGTTCTTAATTGGGTGGATTCACCATCTGTTTAAAATAAGTGCATTGAAATCTTTTGGTCAGGTGAAACAGGGCATCCAAAGAGGTCATCTTAGTCTGGGAAGGTGTGACTGGTACCTGTTCATCGTTTTTGTGACATTTCATTGGGAATCAAACTGTCACACAAAATCACAAAACATTAATTCATGCGGACCTATCCTGTGGGTCATTAGTTTCTCATCCGTATGAAACATCCCGTTTTGGCTCCCTTGCCCCTCCCTTTGAGCCCGCACTCTTCTAATTGGCTGCCCCTCACAAACCTAAAGTTTTGACAGGAGGCGGAGCTGCGTGCCTAAGATGACCACATTTGGAATACCTGTCCTAACTGACCTCATACAACGTTTAGAGTAGGAAAAAAAAAGTATGAAATTTGAGTTTTTTGGCTCACAGTAAATTCTTGCACATATGCCGACTTCTTTATTTGAAACTTCGGCCTTTTTGACACAAGCATCACCCATTGCAACCCGACATAAATGAGAGGAAATAACAAAAAGCACAATACACCGCCTTGAAAAACGTTCTAATACTATTGGAGATGAACAAACTGGGGCAAACAAAAGTAATTATATTAACATGTTTTTTTTAATACAGTTAGCAACATATTGCAGAATAAGCACTACTCATGAGGCCTAGTACGTGAAACATTAACCAGCTACACACCAATTTAATAAATTCTTCCATGGGCCTTTAAAAAATGATATATTTAAAGGCTACTACCTTCCTTGTACAAGAAAACTCTGTACATGTAAAGATTACCACCCGGTGTCCACACAGCATAGCTATGTAACGGCCAAGGAGACGAGCATGTCAGAGCTGACCTGCTAGCACTAGGCTAAATAAGCATTCACACAGTCTTGCGCAGAAAACATTACAAAGTCAAACAACACAAACAAACCTTTCAGAAATCACTAGAAGGTTGAATTCATGGGGTTATGCCCCTGTAAGTACGTGTTAATCGCCACAACAAGAACCACACTGCTTTCTTGCTTCAAGTACATACAACAGCTTCCGGTGTATGAGAGGATAGTGAAGCCCTTATTTTTGCCTTTCAGGCAGTTTCCTCTCGCTAGTTTTGTGGGAGAACACACCCCCTCCTCCATACTAACAGTCTCCGATTCCGTCTTTTTAAATTTGAACTATTTAAAATTTTATAATATATGTCAAAATAAATAAATGCACCTTGCCGAAGGCTTGCCACCGGTAAAGGTTCTTTGAGCCTGAAAAGCAAGACTCGGGGCGAAATTAAATTACGGTATAAGCGTCCTTTGCGAGGCAGTCTGGGAAAGCAGGTTGTTGTAAACATGGCGGCCACAGTGGGCAGAGTTCTGTCCTTCAGTAAAAATGTTAAGCTGCTTGTTTCGCCTTTGAAGCTTTCTGCTGTACCTGCTCATCGTTATAGTGTAGATGTTTCCAATACCGGCGAGCCCATCACTCACACCGGACAGGTGAACTGAAAACTGCCTCTGTGTTACTGTTATTTTACCCGATGAATCATTGTTAGCTAACCTTAGCATAGTGTTACTGACGCCAGCAGCTCCAAATTACTCTGCTTATAAGATGTTTGACATTTGAATGCTGGTCACTGATTATATTGCATACACAATATGCAATATAATACAATAAATATAAATGTTTCATTTAGTTCCGCTCTTAAAACAGTTCTCATAATAGGACCACAATGTTAAATCACAGATAAACAAAATAAAAGGGTGCCTGTAAACTGCTGTGTGTAATTTTTGTTTTTCTCCTAGGTGTTTGATGAGCATGATTACAGGAGAGCCAGATTTGTTGGCAAACAGAAAGAGGTAAGAAATAAGCTCTTGACAATTTGTTAATGTGTGTATTTATTGGCTAAGCTTAGTGTAACCCCTGCTAACTGGGTTTAGGGCCTAGGACTTTCAGATCCAAGACCAAAACTGTGTGAATGACTTAGCAAAATCAAGAACTGAGAATTGTAGTCTCAAAGAAGATGAGCACTAGAATCCTGAATGGACTGCGAGGTTGCAGACCAAGAAAAAACTTCAGTTTTTCAGAAGATACACCTTTAAATCAGACTGAAGTATGCTAAAGACAACTTGGAGAAAGATTAATGCATACTGGAAGCACGTCCTTAGGTCAGATGTGGGTCGTCGCTTTGTCTTCCAACATGACAACGAGTCAGAACATATGTTGCTCCTGGTGAAGAACTGCCTCCAAAAGACCAAAGTGAACGTTATTGACTGGCCTGCACAAAGCCCTGATTTGAATCCCACTGAAGACAAAGGTCAATGCCAGAAGATCATGGAGGGTTAATAATTGTGACTGGCAGTTTTTGTTTTTTGCGAAATAATTGTGTTTCTGTGTGCAAAGTAAATTAATGTAAGCATCCAAAATAAAACTAGGAGGTTTGGAAAAGCTGTTTTAAGTAGCACCTGGAAAATACTTTAAAAAAACAAAACAACAACAACAAAAAAACATGCACATCAGTGCAGAGTCCCCATACCACACCTAGCAACTTCCTCGTCGAATTTTGGAAAGTACTTACACAATTGCTTTGTATTGTTGCTTAAAGGTGAATAAGAACTTTGCCATCAACCTGGTGGCAGAGGAGCCAGTGTCTGACATCGAAGCCAGAGTGGTATCTTGCGATGGGGGCGGAGGAGCGCTGGGACACCCCAAAGTCTACATCAACTTGGTAAGACCCTGCAGACACCATTAAGATAAAATTATTTCAAGGTCTTGGTATTCATATCACTGGGATAGGCATCGGATAGCATGAATCTCCTAAACCTAGCAGCTTTGTGCAGTGAGGGTTCTCAGAAAACACAAAGGTGCTGTTGCACTGATAAAGTTGGCAGCATGATGGTTGGCACCATCGCCTCACAGCAAGAAGCTCCTAGTTCTGAATCCTCCTTTCTGTGTAGAGTTTGCTTGATGCCTCTGTGCCGCCTGTCACCCTCGGACAGCTAGGACAGCCTCCAGCCCAACCACAACCCTGAAGTGGATAAGAAAAAGAAAATAGACAGATGGAACGATGAAGTTTATTTAGCACTGAGGCCGAGTGATGAGTCCAAAAGACTGTCAAACCCCGTTTCCCAAAATGTTGGGACGCTGTATAAAATGTAAATGAAATTCAGTTTCATATTTGGTGTAATATTTGATTGATGATGGTATCCAAACTCGGGGAAAAATATTATTTTATCTGAAAATAAATTGAAATTGATCAATTTCATTTTTTATGGGTTTTTTTTTTTTTTCCCTTTCTTTTGTTTTTTTTTTTTGGAACAAAGTTGGAACAGACCAAACAAAAGACTAAAAAGTTGCGTAATTCTAAAAAAACCAAAAACCATTATCTCACAATGACTTTTATCTGATTGGCCATTTCTGTAGGCACAGGACGAGGCCATAAACTAATAGTGAAGATGGCTCCGTCTCTGGAAACAAAAATAAGCTACCGATGCTATCCAGACTTTTAAACAGGACAAAGTGTACATGTATTCTAACAGCATGGCTTTCTGAGTCTTTCTTCCACTTACCCATTTCCTGGTTGGGGGGGGGCTGAATCCTATCCCAGCTGCTACAGGTAGAGCGGTGGGTACGCCCTGAACAGGTTGCCAGTCTGTTGCAGGGGTCACACAAAGAGGCAAGGATTTCAAAACTAGAACAGCTGCGCTCTTCACTTCCTGAATGTGTACAGTGTGTTAAATAGGATTTGAATAATATGAAGATCATTTCTTTTGTTTTTTTTTGCTTTATAAATCATTTTTATGTTCCTCAATGTCCCGACTTTTTACCAACAGTGTGGCATCATTGTTAAAATGGATAAACTCAGCAAATTCTGTATGATTTCATTAAGCACAATGTAGGTTGGAGTAGAACAGTTGGCGAGACTATAGCCCGACTCTGCACATATAATCTGTAATATTTTATTTAGAGTGTTGTTTTGATCTAAGATCATTTAATGTAATGTTCCCAAACTGTAAACGCTCTTGTTTTTTGTCTTCAGGATAAAGACACAAAAGTGGGAACTTGTGGCTACTGTGGACTGCAGTTCAAGCAGAAGCATCATCACTGAAACTTTTCCTCTTTGCTTCTCTGTGTAAATCACCATATTGGTCAATAAATTATATCTTGTCTGAGAGTTCATTCTTTGTAATTAAGCATCCTGGAATAAAGACAAAGACTGCACTACACAAAGTTTTGTAGACAGTCAAATGTGTACAGACAGTTTCTAATTATTTCTCTTGTAGATTTGAAGGCGAAGCTCTGAATAAGTTGCTGCTCTTACTGTAGATTCACCGATGCTGCTGTACGTTTGGTTAATAGGATGCAGTTCCACCCTGTGACAGCCAGAGGTCAGCAGAGTCCTGCATGGGTGTTTATTCTGAGGCTGGAGACAAAGACTGAAGGGCTTTCTTTCAGGAAATAAGACAAGTTTTACATTTTCTTCTTTGGACACAGCAAAATAATTTTTTTTTCTAATATAATGCATTGAAAGGTGATGCAAACTTCTAATTAAAATCAATGAAAATACAAGTAGTGTAAGTTGCACCAAAGTGTTACCTGCTTCAAAGTTAGGATTGTTTCTTTAGTACATGAAAGAGATGATAAATAGAGGACTTTTGTCAGTTGTTTACAATGAAGAGCACTAAAAGGACCTTAACATTCCTCCATCGGCTCCCGACGATCCGCGCTGTAAGGTCTTGCTCTGCCAGGATACTGTTGGGGTGGGGGTGGAGGGGCAGCCTGATAGGACACAGCAGCGCGGAACAATACATGTTTGAAGAAGATCATATATATATTTCATCAGGCTTATTCTCCATAGACCTCTGCATGCCAAATTGGCCTGCGCTTGGCTCGGGCTCCAGACAGCACTAGCCTGTTCTGTCCCCAGTGATGCAGGCAGTGGAACTGCATTTTCCACACCATGGAGCTCAGGTTGGGAAGAGTTGTCAGGCTGATATAATTGGCCCTGGTGACTCCTGGAAGTGAGGCTTACGCTGTAGTTAACCTCATCTATAGTCAAGACCACAGTGGATGATTGAAGGGGAGAGAGGTGCACTGTTAAAATGAGGCAGGCGAGCCGGGTCAGTGTCAGAGAGCTGACTGGTTGGTCTTGCGGTTGGTAAGTCTGAGTGGTTCAGAGGCGGTGGTTGGATGGGTTGGAGGCATTGCTGGGGGCAAAATCTTCAGATGAAACTGAGCGTGTGAATTGCACAGTGTTTTAGTCCTGGGTTTGACTGCACTGCTTCATTATTCAGTGCCTTTAAATGCGCTGCTCCAGCATAATGTAATATTCTTCAGCATCATATATATATATATATATATATATATATATATATCAAGGAACTCCAGATTGCAAAGGTGGATTTAACCAATTTGCAGACTGGCTCATTCATGGGTGCAGTTTCCAACTGTCAAATCAGCACGGGATTGAACGCTACATCCACTTACCTATTTTCCTTCTCCATAATATTAGATCGTAATTGGAAATATAACCCTTAAGCATATTATGACCTACAGTGTCGGGTCAGACCATGCAGACAAAGATAAGCTCAAATGAGACTGTAATCACACTGAAAATGTCCCCACCACCGAGCCTCACAGTAGATAATGGAGTTAAATGCCACAGAATTCCTTAGCACGGCGTCCTTCCACAACAATCACTCACTCCACACAAAACATCCTCCTCATCGCTGTAATTGCCCTATTAAAATATTTCTCCTTGAAGATGTGTCACATTACAGACCCCGCGGCTCATTAAGGAGCTCCCTGCAGCCAATTATCTGAGCATCCATGTCTGGAAGCCAGTGTGACCAAAAGGGGCTCAGAGGCAGATCTGGGAGCAGCCTGTCCTCCTCAAATCTACACCTACTGTATGAGAGTCAAAACAGAAAACTGACCTTTGGTCATTGTCTCGGGGCGACTCCACTCAGCTCCACTTTAGAGTCAGGTGACAGAGCGTCTGACCTTTACCATGGAAATAATGACTTGTTCTTGTGCCAGGAGCTCAGAGGGTTACCGCAGGGAGCGAGACACCTCTGGCGACATGTGACAGTTTTTGGAGGAGAGAGTTTGCACTCAGCACTTTGATAGCCCCGGAAAACCAAAGTGTGTGTGACAAGACACAAGCGACTTAGAAGTGTGTGTATATCTATGCCTGCGTGTGTGTGTTTGAGTGTGCAACAGAGACATAGTGTTGAAAGGAAATAGGTGTCAGACAAGAGGTGCAGAGAGGAGTAATTTAAAGTTGTCAATACTTCCTGTGCAGACATTCCACCTGAAATTTTAAAAATAAAAGTGATTGTGAAAAAAGGGTCCGATTGTGAAGGGAAGAAGAAATAGAATATGAACAAACAATACATGTTAATGCAAAACATTTGCAGCTTACTTTCCAAGGTCACTAATAAAGCCCTTCGCACATGTCTCTGTGTCAACTATCCCTCGAGACACAAAGAGCCCAGAAGCTCCCGGTGCTGTGAGACAGACAGGTAAACAGTGAGTCTAACATTCCCCGACCTGTGCAGCAACACACTGAGTCTTAATCACATTATATGGCCCAGGGAGCAGGCCTGCGTGTCAGACTGGCTGTTGAGTCGTTCGACTGTGTCGACAGCAGACAGAGGAGAGGTGAGACAAGTGGAGGGACAGAGGGAGGGAGAAGATGGAGGAGGGAATATGGAGGACGGGGGAATAAGTTGGGGAAGGAGGTAAGAGGAGACACGACATAGCTGGAGCAGTTAAAAGGGAAACGTGAAAAAAACAGACTGTTAAAAAAGGGATACAAGAGAAATGTCATGACGAAAAGATTCATGCTGCATTTCTAGTTTTAACATTTTTGACTGTGATTTCACTCAGTGTTAGGTTTACACACAATATCCTCCCCAAAAGCATTTATTTGAAAGAACTTTTGGTCTGATTTGATACTTTAACCGTTAAAAGAAGTCTTCATCTTCAGTCATTCTTCTGACTAAAATGTCATTTCATTTTTGTAATAATTTAGATGTCTAAATTCTTTTTGTTACCATAAAATTGTAGCAGATTAAATCTAGAGTTAATTTGTTTGACTAAAATATAAAGTGTAAAAGATTTATCTGGTTTTACTGGTGAGAGTTGCTCCACACGGTTTACAAAACAGGGAGCTGGTTGTACCGTTTCGCAAAAAAGTTATACCGTTTAGTTGGGGCAGATCAGATGTGTGTGTCTAAACCTATTTCTGACTGGATCACTTACAAACTAGTCCCACCTTTCTACACAACTTCATTGGTTCTCATTGGATCTCATCTCTCCAGATTATCTTCATTTAATTTTTAATCGCTTTTGCAAGTTTCAACACACTTCATCATAGTTTTTGTCCTTGTGCCTTAATTTTTATTTAGTTATAATCAAACTAACCTTTTCTTTTATCAGAAGAATAGGTTGTTGATGACAACTGTAACTTAAAATTATTGTTCAACAAAATGAACACTGGTTAAAAGCAAGCTGAGATTTTTTTAAATGTCAACTTTGCATTTATTTATAACCTTTAGTTAGCTTTAGCTCGGCCTATGAGTGAATTGTTTTTCTTTTTTATTTAAATGAAGCTAACATAGAAGTGTAAAAAATAACTGCAGTTCCTTGAAAAGCCACTTAAGACTGGGTTAAAAATTTAAATTAGTCCAATAGACAGTGTAAAAGATCGATGTAGCTACCTTGCTGATGTAGCTACCTTGCTGATGTAGCTACCTTGCTTTCCTTTTGGAACCTCAAATTGAGTGTTTTATCTTTTTTCTCTTTTTCTGACCGTGAAGCCACTCCCTCATTGACAAGTTGTTAGCCAATGAAATTTCAGTTTCATATCGCAGATAATCCTCCTTTTTTTTTTTTTTTTTTTAACATAGTACGAGTAAGATGTTGTCTGATTGTTCTTCAGGTGACTCAGGAGTGACATCATTCCTGAGTCAGTGTGCTCCAATGGTAACGTCAGAGCGGGCACAAAAACCTTTTTTACTTCTTACCAAGGTAGAACAATTCAAGCATCACTACCAAAAGACAATAATACTTGTTTTGGGAGGGATTAAAAAGACTGCTGCAGCACATCCATGGATAGAGCCAAGTCAATGCTCTGCCTGTGCCACAAGTCACAGATCCGCAACAGAATAAAGGTTCAACAGTTTTACTACTGTTTGCATTCACTGCCTCCATCTAGGAATGTAAACTTTAGGTTGGTGAGGCTGCTCCGACTTTCCAAACTGGAAATCCCATATCATTGAACGTTCCAGATGAAAATTTTTACTTGGAACTTGTAAATTATAATTTCCGCTAATCAGAAGGTTGTTGGCTGAATCCCTGAATAGTCTAGTTTGGATCCCGATGCATTTTTCGGGAGTAAATGTTAGAAAGTGCTTTGGAATAGATAAAAGCACCGTATGAATATGTTTGTCACTGGGTGAATGAGAGTTGCCCTAGAAAGCCTGAGTGTTCAGCTGAGTAGAAAGGTGCTATAAGTGGTGAGTGCTATATGGTGGTAAGTACCAGTCCATTTACCATTTGCAGAATGGTAATTTTTTTTTTATTTTTATTAAATCTGACCAAAAAGGAGTGAGCCCATGAACTCAGCAGGAAAGTGTTTACTTTCTGGCTGAAGGTTTTGTCCCATAGATTCTGTAGGACCATCGCTATCAGAGAGAATGCAGATTTAAGACACTTCTGCATTGGCTTCGTTTTCCTAACTTGGAAGATACATCAGTGTTTCATGGTGTCTGTAGTCAGTCCTCATAGACTCCTTTTTTAAAATGTTCAGATACACATTAAAACTTTGCTTACATGTACAAAAAACACTTTGTTCTCTATAGCTAATTCTTTTTCTAATAGCTAATTTGTTCTTTCTAGCCATTGTATGGGGGATGAATTTACACAGTTCAGTCCTCTAACCCACAGGTGTCGAGGGCCACTGTACTGCTTGTTTTCCAACTAACCTGCCCTTGTAGCTTCTTATTGGCAAAGCACACCTGATGCAGGTAATCAGCAGCAGGTAAGGCAGGGATATCTCAAAAACAAACACGATGTTGGCCCTTGAGGACTGGAGTATGACACCCCTGCTCTAACCTGTTTTATGCTTAAAGTTATATCTTATCAGTTGTAACTGCATCTGAGTGACAGTTGTTTTTTCTTCAGCATTTAGTCATCGTAAGACACACTATGTTTGTTGTTCAGTCTCTCCAGCTCCTCATTCAGTTTGAAAGCTGTTTCCTGCTAGCCAACATCAGACTGCCATCCAATATGCTAGCACTGAATTACTGTAGTACCTTGCTAACCAAGCGTTAGCTATTAGCACTCCAGTGCTACTCTGTCATCCAAATGTGGTTTAAAATGTATTTAAATTAAAAGAAAAATTAGAAAATGAAAGAAACTGGATTGTAACACCAAAATTACCAAAGGCTTTAAAAAGGCAGTCCAGAAACCAAAGTGTGATGGCTTCACTTCTTTTTTTTTTTTTTGTACTCGGGCTATGCTAATGTAATCAACAGAGAATTATAACCAACAGATTGTTCACTTTCCAAGAGCTCGACTATTTGAAATGTTTTCCAGCTCTTTGATTTTGGTTTTTAAGATTATAGCTCTAGCCTACTATTTTGGTTCTACTTTGAGTAACAAAAAAGAAAAAAAAATGAGCAAATTGTAGTGAGGCAAACTTGCAACCAGCTAGTGAGTACAGTGTAGTGTTTATCAGCAAAATAGATGAATCATTTTCTTAGCAGTTATTTTAGACCACAATAGGAAATGAGTAATGTGCTCAGTTTTTGGTGGCTGTGAACTTCCAGTGAATGCTAATGTTGCACAGTGGTTGAATGTGTAAGTAACCAACCTTTAGCCTTGTTTTAAATGTACTGTGGTCACAGCTTCTTTCTGCTGACCCTTAGTTGACAATAAATGTGTTATTGCTTGTTTGAATTTCACAATAAGTATGCAATTATTAATGAAATTATATATTAAAAACACAGGCACAAATACTGTATTAAAAATAACAAGCTGGACCTTTTCCTAACCAAACCTAAGTCACGTTAACACAACTTGATAAAATGCATACTCCTCTCCCCATACTCCCCGTTCTCTCTACCAGAGGAAGAAGGTTTGTCTCAAACAGCTAAGGGAGAGTGCAAGTATACCCTTATATCTCTTTCCCCACTTAGCACAAAGCCAACCTCTTATCTGGCTGCCATTCCGCGTCCTTCACAACACTAGCACTTCTTCTTTTGAAGTCAAATCTGCCTCAAGATTTTTTTAAGCCAGAAACAAAATTGTACCTGTTCTAGTTCATTAAATTTGGATTGAAAAATGTAAAAATTTGAGCGAAAATATGAAAGATATATCTGCAGCCTACCAAAATAAGATCCCAACCGCTGGCAAGCGGGAGAAAGAAAACTTTCCAGAAATAAAAAGTCAGATGTCATTATTTATCATCTTAGATCTTACTTATTTATGAAGCAGAAACAGAATGAAATTCTCGGTTGAATTCATCCTGAATTATTTAATCTGAAATGGTTAATTCCATACAAAGCCCAGGCAGATCCCTCCTCTGTTCTGATAAATACTTTATCACTGCTCCTAAATCGAAAACAGGATGAGCAGAAAGATTGTTGGGGGGGTGAAGGAAAAAGACAACAGCTCTTCACTGTTTCTTGTGCTTTATTTGTGAAATTTGTGGAGGTGCCTTTAATAATTAAAGTTGATGAAAACGCATTTTTTCTTAAAAAAAAAAAAAAGTTATTTAGGCTAATGATAACTGCCTGATTTCTGTTTATTATAGCAATCTTTTCTATTTATTGCCTGCATGAAAAAGAAATCACCAGAGGGGATAAAGACGTGACACTTAGTTAAAATTACTTAAGAGCTTTTATGAAGCATTTTGCTTGTGGTGGATTTTCTTGCAGTCCCAGGTTGACAAAGTCAAAAGCCGCCTAATGAAAAGGGACGCATCGCTGATTGCAGCTATATCTGGAGCCGAGGTGGAAGTGGCATCGATTTAACAATTTAGCAGCACCCTCCTCTGTGTGTTTCCATTAGTCACGGCTGAATACCACTCACATTCCCCCTTTCTTTCCTTCAAAACACACACAAATACCCTGTCTGTGGCACACACACACACACACACACACACACACACACACACGCACGCGCATCCAAAACTGCCGAGGTATATTCCTTTTCCCCTGAACTGGATTTATATCAGCTAACATGATGCTACTATTGATTCCAGACAGCGGGCAGCTAATGTAAGGGCACAGTCGGAGAACTTTGCCATGCTAAGGAACACGCCTTTTATTTCTGTGACTCAGTGCATGTGCAGGCTATAGTGCAAGTGTACAACACTGTATTTTTTCATGTGTGTGCATCATACAGCCTTGGAGCAGGGAAGTGTGCAGTGACAGTTGATCATTGATGGAGTTTGCAACAGTTTGTAACTTGTAAGAGAGCATTGGGGATATCAAATTGCCACATTAGGATCATACACCGATAACTGACCGTTCACTAAAGTCCTTCAATAGAAAAAACAATTTTCCAATCATAGCTTAGCAACTGTGACTATGCAGAGCGCGTCTGCCGGGCTGCCGGATTTCCTGAAGCAGTGTTCATGGGTCTTTAGTAAAAGGAATTCTCTGCATATAAAGAGTGTGGTGTCTTTTTTAAACCATTTCCTATACGAGGAAAAACAGTGCAACGGGGCATGACACTGCTTTCACTTAAGCTTGTTAGCATGGCTCAGTCTGGATTGTGAGCTGGTAAAGATGCTGACATTTTACTCTAAGCATGAAATCTTTACCCACTGTCTTCAAGCCCGCAAAAACAATTGTTGAACTAGAACTGGCGGTCCTGCCTTAAAACAAAACGGAAACCTCAACAGGCAAACGGGCGTGGCTTTTAGTGAACGGTCAGCTGATCAAGTCACACAGTCAAAATATCGACTTTCACTTTAAGTCGAGTTTAAGTCAGTCTCTCCCAACGATGGCTTGTCGATGGACTACAAAGCTGAAGCAGACCGCCCAATTTCAAAGGACTGTCCGGGTGTTCTGCTCTCTATCGTAGCTTCGTTTAGGCCTTTCCATACCTCAGCCGGCTTGGGCTGTTGGAAAGGAGGGCCGTGGAAAACGCCATCCACCCATTCTCTGAGTGTGGCGACCGGAGATTCCTGTTGCCTTTCTGTCTTGGTGAGTGCCATGTTGGTCGGATACCCGGGTGACGAGGAAGTACCGGTTGATGACAGCATACACGGCGGGTACTCGGACTGCAAGCTGGCATCCAAAGACACAGCAGTGTGAGCGATGGACCAGATTTTGGGTTTGGCGTCTGTGCTTCGAAGGTCTGCATTAAGATAGAAGGAGCTGCTTTGGTGTTGGACCGGTGTGAGTTTGGGGCAGTCAGGGGACAGTCTCTCTTTTCTGTGCAGTGTATCTGGGTTGTGTGCGAGATGCACGTGGGGCAGCTCTGTGTTTGGGTTCGCTTCATTGTCCTCAGGTAGAAACTGTGGCTTCGGATCACAGTCAGAAGCATCGGACTCCAGCAGGTCGAAGTCCTCAAGATCACTCTGTAGGTCTGCGCACTGTTGCTCTGAGAAAAACAAATGACACCGACAGTAAAGAGTCTGTGCATAACAGTCAAAGCTCGGGAAACCATGAAACAAAGCAAACTTTGCTGGCAGACTGATTTAGGACTTGCGTACCAGGAAGCTCCTTGTCACTTTTAAGTGGCTTCTCAACTTCATCACTGTCGTCTTCACAGCCTCGGTCATCTGAGCTTTTACAAGCCCGTGGTGACCACGTCACCTTGTTCTCCTTTTTCAATCTCCTCCGTGCATTTGCAAACCACGTAGACACCTGAGGGAAGGAAGGAGAAATCAGAAGCGAACTTAAAGTAATAAAAGGAGGAGAAGGAAGGTCAAAATATGGGAAAATGTACTATTTGTATGGAATGAGGAAAAGGTGAGAATCAGACACATCATGTGACACAACCAAAGTTTCCCAATAAACATCAAATATTTTACAAGAACCCACTTGCGTAAGCGTCATTCTGGTGATGATGGCAAGCATTATTTTCTCCCCCTTAGTGGGGTAGGGGTTCTTCTGGTGCTCCTGCAGCCAAGCCTTCAGGGTGCTGGTGGTCTCTCGGGTGGCATTTTTACGACGCGAAGCGCCATCTGAGCAGGAATAACTGAGCCAGATGATGATAATCAAATAAACAGTTAGCTCATACCAAAAGTAAGTGAAGAACAGAGGGAAAGAAAATGTGATATTTGTAAAACGTGGTATTATAAATTCCAATTAAATTTGAGTAAATTACAATAAAATACTATAAATATAATAAATATTATTATAGTATAACACTGACTCCATAAACATGCTACAGACAGGTTTTTCCCCATCATTCTGAAGTAAATGATAACGCTGACACTGATATTTTACAGTTATCATGTTAAAAATATGTTTTAATTTAAGAGCAGTGAAAGCATTCTTGTTTACTTACCCATATCTGTCATAAGGATATTGTCCAAATGTGTATTCATAAGGATAATAGGCAGGAGTCTGAGATGTCCCCACATGCACAGATGCAGCTCCTTCTTTGTGATCTAGTGGCCCCTGAAAATATTGAAGAAATGAATGCCTAATCAAGGTTAAACACACTTTTATTTATTTATGTGTTTTCAGGAATGTTCCTGCACAGGAGACCATCTTTACACGTTTTTACCTTAAGGGCAAGACTAATAAGAAAAAAAAAATCCGGAAGTGAACACTTTGAAAGGAATGCCGAGAAATAAAGAGTTAGAAGTGAAGTGCGACACTCACTCTGGAATAGAGAGTGGCGTCCGTAGCGCAGGTGTTGTAATAGCTCTGGCTCTTTGGATAAGGGCCGCTGTAGACTCCGATGCCTGCTCCTGGGGTGAGCTGGTGGCCCGGTGAGCGCAGCACCGGGTGGGACGGGGGGGTTCCCGGCTCCAAGCAACCGGCCAGGGAGCCTGAAGTCATCAGAAACTAAGGAAAAATGTATGAAACGAACTCATTAATATCCATAAAGGAAAGGGAATCTGGTGTGTATAGAAACTATGTTACGTATACTGGCGCTTAAATGTCTCCTTACTTTCACAAAGGAGCAAATGTTTAATCTCAGTTTTTTTCTCAAAAGCAAAACAAAAGCTGGAATAAAACAAAGCACCGACACGCCGATTTTGTCACATTTACTCCAGTCATGTGTGGACTTGTTGGTGGACTTTTTTTGACAAGTTAAAATCGATTTATCCTCCTAATTTAGCGCAGGTCTTCATCAATAACATCAAAGACAAAACAATATACTACCCGTACCTGTGGCGTGGTGGAGTAGGAGTATCCCAGCTGAGAATAAGCCATGGTTCAAATGTGACCAAAGAGGAAATAAGTGGAGTGCAGACGTGGAGCGACTTCCAGCAGCATCCGTGCCAAACGCAGATTTAAAAAAAAAAATATTTTAAATTATTTTGCCCTGACACTAGTTCAGAGATACTTTCCGGTCAACTTTCCAGTTATTTTCTTTTTTTAAAATTGGAATTTCATCTACCATCTCGTCCAAAAGTGGACAGGGGGACATTTACGCAGCGCTTTCATTTTACGCACAAGCGCTGACGGACTTTCAAAGTAACTTCTCGGCTTCACCCGCAGTTCCACCTCATCCACCAGTCTGCTCCTGCTCTTTAAAGTGTCCCTGCTCTCTTACAATCCAACGCCAGTTTGTGTGTGTGATCAAACCACGCATCTCTCCGTGATGCGCTCTTTGGCTTTTAAGGCGCGTCTGTCTGACGTCAGCCCGGACTCCACGCGAGTGTGTGTGTGTGTGTGTGTGTGTGTGTGTGTGTGTGTTGTAGCTCGGTGTTCATATCAAGATGAAGAAACTCACTCCTAATTAATTCCCTCCCAGTTTCCTTTCGCCTCTTATCCAAGAGAACAGCTCTGCGCAGCGATGCTCCCGAGAGTCCCCAGGCGTAAAGAGAGTTGTGATCAATTCTCCTCTCTCAATAAACACAGGCGCACAGCTGCACACGTCCACGCACGCATTTACACTGGCACACAGCACAGCATGGCCAGAGGGGGTGGGATCGGGAACGTGATGCGTTGACACCACATTGACACGGGATGATTGATGACTACAACCTGATATTAGCATAATCGTTTTGCCCTGTTGTTTAGATAACTTGTCACCACGGAGAAATCTCGCTGTCACCCACATATTCATGAGTGGGGGAATTTCAGGTCTCCTCCAAGCAAATTAATCAAAGAATAAACATTCCATGCATTCCCTTGAGTAAGCACCTTTAGTGGCTGAATGGCTTGTCATGTTTTTAATAACAAACTCTTAAGCTGCCCCAACGAAGTGGAAACGGTTTTTTCCCCTTCCTCTCTCTTTCTCTCAACCCACTTTTCATTCATAGGGGAGGAGGAAAAGGGCAGGTGTGAAAGGGCTGTGAGGATAACAGAGAGGCTTATTGTACCAAAATATTTGGGTACACATTTGTGGCAGAATGGCAGAATAGAACTTTTGTGATGTATAAGAAAGAAAAGAAGAAGGACAGATATTAGGGACTGTATGCAAATTTTTAAGATAGGAGAAGGGGCAGAAAGAGTGGTGATTTTGTTTTTTGTTTTCTTCTTTTGTTTCTGTAAAATAAAATATTGCAAATGATCATGCAGTGGTATGGGACAGACATTGGATGTTGAATCTATCTTTAATAAATGCAACCAGTATAACCATCTCTGCAACTTTAGAACTTTACAGAAATCTCACATATAACATCTTCTTATGTAACTGATAAATACAGTTTTATTTTAAAAATTGTAGAGCCTGACTAATTTATAGGCAAGCAGATATTATTGGACATTTGCCAATCGACTGGTATCTGCATTTGTATCAGCCGATAAATTAAAATTAAAAACGTAAAGAAGAGATGGAAGAAACACCCTTCAGCCGTGTTAGGAGTGATGATGTTGAATATTCTGGCCACCAGATGACCCCTTCAACTTCCCTGTTAGCAACACATATTTGGAACGCCTTAATCACAACAACCAGCTGACCTGAACCGAGTCGGGGTAAGTGAGTAAATGGATAACTGCACATAACAAATATTAGGGTTCATTAAGTTTGTTTCGTGTGTCTGAAAGAAAAGAAAAATATAATGGTGATTATATAGGATCATCACTGTCATCATCATCAGCGATTTATTGAAAAATGTGCAAACATACATGGAAATACAGTATGTAAAGCAAAAACGGAGTTTGTACAGCTTCAGTATATACAAGTCAATATTTGGCATGACCACTTTAATTCTTCAACTTAAGCTGAGGCAACAAAATATAAATATATTTGCTGACATATCGGAACACTCAACTTTAAAGTTCACAAACTGGTCAGGAAAGTGTTTATGAAGGCTACATAGTAAGATAGCTAGGTGTCAGTTTTACATAGATTAATTTTGTGGTGACAGGTGTCGCCCCCTTCTGGCCATAAGAAAGAATACAGCACAAAAGCGCCTCTGTACTGGTTTTCAGACCCAGAACTTCTGTCCACTTTTTAAATACAGACTTTTAATTCTAACCACATTCAATGCTTTTAGCCAGACTGAAAATTTATAGTGACATTTTCAAGCTAGGAGATTGACATTCTCTAAAAAAATTACTCAATATCTCACCTTACTTAAACTGGGTCTAGAGGTCATAGCAACAATAACAGGAGCAGCCTTTCATACAAACTTATGTCTCAGTTTTACTTCCTTGTGGATGTACACGTGCAGCTTTATGGTTTGCTTGGAGTTACTTTGAAGATCTGTTCTAACCATTCTGAAAATTAAATCTTAACAAATCACCATGAGAAATGTCGCATCAAGAGGGTCACAGATTCAGATACAGATTGCAAGAAATGTCAGCCTAAATCTAAGAAGAAGATAAATTGGATTCCGTTCAAAACATATTTGTTGTGCGTGTTGGTTGTATATGAACATATTTTCTGGGAGTCAAGATCCTTAGTGCAGATCTCGAGTTTTTCACCTGTTTTGTTTCTTTTCCCACAGTCTCTTACACTGGGAGACAGGAGAGGTTTTAAAAAAACAAAAACTTTCCGTGCAAAAATCCAACATGAAGAAATGGATGTGAAGAAGAGGAAAAACCCGAGGAGGCAAACTTGGAGAGCTAAAGAAATGGTTAATAGTCAGGGGATCTGAAATGGAGCGAGGGGATGTGGAGGGGTAAAAGGACAAAATATTCCCAGTGCACCCAGAGTAAGGCTGGAACAACAGAGCTGCATCACCAGAAAGCATCTCGGTCCCCACAAGGGAGAAAGCATCTGTGTACCGGCTCTTGATTGACATTCCATTTGTCCCATGAAAGGTGCTCATATACTGAACACGGACTAACTGTCTCGCCCTCATCTGTGCTCAAAGCTCGGAAATGAAGTTATCTCCCTGCTCTGGCGTTGCACGTCTTCACACAAAACATACGTCACTCAAGGAAAATGGCAATTTGTTTATCCGCTGACAATGAACACGGGTGTGTTTAATGTTTGTTTGAGATGGTACACGGGGAAAAAACTTGTACGTTTATTTGAATGAAGAGACTGTGCAGAGCCTGAATTAAACTTTCAAAGCTTTGTACCAGAGTATTCCACAAATAATGATTATAAAGCATGAACTGCACATAGATAGACACAACAGATTCTGTTATTTCAACCAGCTACTTATATATTAATATATGGTCTGTTTATAAATTCATAGCATTCCTGCGGTATATATTTCTTAAGGCTCTGCGTTCGTTAGACCGTGATTATGTCTTTCTGATCTCGTTCCCCTCACATCAATCATTCATTCAAGATGCTCCGCAGGAAAAAAAAAGAAAAGAAACATTCTTATTTCCTCCCTCCTGCATCCAGCTCTAGCTATTATGCAGTAGGTGGGGCGTGGGGGTTAATGATAGAAGCATGTTAATGTGAGAGGAGGAGGGCTAAGTACCGCACAAAGTGTTTGCAGTGGAGGGCCAAACAACTACAATCACAACTTCTTTCAATCACAGCGCGTCCCATTTGAACATTTTCCACCTTAAAGTATGAAATCTATGCAATTTTAATCGCTGTTTAACATGTAGATGCTTTTTGAGCCTTCGACTTGGTTTTAGCTCTTAGTGGTTGGTGCTGGAGGTCCCAGAATGAAATCAGAATCCCTCTAATCCATTTTTTTTACACCACAGTGAAAACTAAAATAATTTGTCTGCAGGGTCATGAAAATGCATGTAAATGTCTCACCAATTTTCATCATTAATTTTCTGTGTTTATCTCAAAATATTATTTTAATATATATATATTTTCTCTTTGTTCATGTGAATTTCTGCATCACAAACAAATTACTGATCCCAACCAGTTTTGTGTTTCTTTTACTTCGATGAAATGACAATAACAAAGTTACATGGTGTAGACATTACATGCAAAAATGTGCCAGTTGCCACCTGCCACACACACTTTTTATAATTGAAAATTTTTACCAAAAATCAAAGATGTGACAGAAATGCAGACTTTAATCATTTTAAGTATAAATCTACTGATTTTCCATATTTTTAATATATGGTCCTTTGCAGCCAATGAATGCCTAAACGCTAGAACTCATGGTCGTCACAACATGCTGTGTTTCCTCCCATGAGATGCTCTGGTGGACTATTTGTTGTTTGTGGATCTCTCTGCCTTCCGTTTTGTATTTAATAACTGAAAAGCTGCTCTGTAAGTTTGGTATCAGGTGGCTGACTTGCCTTCAGAAACACTCGGGTTGCTTTCACGGTATCTGTTTGGACTGTGAAGTGCTGTTTGATCAGTTTTGCCATATTTGGCAGAATCTGAAGAGAGAATATTGCCCTGTACGCTTCACAGGTAATCCTGCTACCTCTGTCAGCACTCACAGTTTAAATGGTAATTACCTTTTTGTGTTATCAACAGTTAATGCACAATAATTTTAGCAACCAATCGAATTGTTTTAATCAGCTCCAAGTTACATGAAAATGGTATATATGAGTCTTTATAGTGTACATCTACATGTCAGTCATGCTTGCGTGAGCAAATAGTAAAAGTGACCACATAAACAATTTGCCACATAAACATCCTAAGTAGTTAGTTTGAGACTTACTTGTAGGCACATTTTTACCACTGGTCTCTGGACAGATCAAGGTTAGTTGTTTCCCCATTTTATAGTTTCTAGTGTTTTTGTTAGGCTAAGCTCACCAGTTTAATTGTTTTTAGTTAATAGGCTAACATTATAGGAAAAAAAACAAGTCATTGAATGTTAGGCTGTTTCTTTAACACCTTTTTCACAAGTTTGACAGAAAAATTTAATGTTTCTTTACACCAGTGCCGTACAGTGACTTTTACAGAAAGGCAAGCAGAGATAATGACTTAAACATACCTTTTTAATGATTTTGCACTGCCTGTCTTTTTTTTTTCTTCACCTTGCTGCACTCCTTCTTGGCTTATTTACAATTAGCTAACAATGGCAAGTGCTAAAGGAAAAAAAATCATTGAGTAAAAGTAACTACAAATATGGAATGTTTTATCTGAACCACTTTTAAAAAATGAAGACTTGAGAAACTGTAAAGTCAAGTAAAACATAATGAAAATAAAATACATTTTTATGTTAGACTTCTTTGTCTCACAGTGTTAAACCAGCAAGGCAAATGACAATGAGGGTACCATGAGGTAACGTTTCCACCTCACGTCCATGCTACTGCTCTTTGAGAAAAAAGCAGGGATGTTCAGGGAGGAAGAAGAGGACAGAAGAGGATAAGCAATAAATGGATCATGAGGAAAGAAAATAGCCCTTTCTTTTCCACCACAAGACACGGTCTACAGAGGCTGCCTCTTGTTAAGCACGATGGCACCAACCAAGTACAAGTGCAAGCCAGGCTCGACCTGATCCACAAACAAGGCTGCCAACACCAAGTAACCTGTCTGACCACTGAGTAGCAGCCATGCTATCTCTGCGTGCTGCTTCTCTGCTCCTGTCTAATAAGAGCCTCATGGAAGATCTGGAGCTGCTGAACTCTGAGTGGGATACTATAAATGCCCTGGCCTTCCTCATCAATGATGTAAGACAGAGGAACAGAGACAAGCTAACCCTCTTAGCCAATGTGCAGCGTGTGTGTGTGTGTGTGTGTGTGTGTGTGTGTGTGTGTGTGTGTGTGTGTGTGAGCGAGAGAGTCTAAGAGGTAGACACGGACAGACACAGGCAGAGAGCGAGACAGGTTTAGGCTACAGGAAGCTCTTAAGAGTGTGTACAGTTTGCGTTGAGCCCTGGGAGGCCAGCCGTATTCCTCCCTATCACTTCCACTTCATTACGTCGGGAGCGGACATACATTATTCAACTCCACAAGCCTCAGTCCACAGGGACCGATAGAGCCTTTAACAAACACTTTAACCTGCCTTAACTTGCCCATTGATCCTGTATTTATTTGTCCATTATCTCTCATGGACTGCCTTGGTTTGTCTTCATTTATATCCCTCTACTGGTCTCAAAACAATTACTCAACCTATGTGACCCGCATTATTATCTGAATTAAAGCTTTGTATTTTCTAAAGACAGGCTTTACTCTCTCATTATTTGGTATTACCACAGATCTCAGAGTCTGTATCAAAATTGTGCGAAAATCAAATATTTCAGTTTAAATATTTCGGTTTTCTTTCTTTCTTTTGAAGGAAAGATATTTCATGTGTGTGTGTTTTTTTTTTTTTTTACATAGCTGTGTTTTAGGTTGGTTCAAACCAAAGTGGGATAAACTTGAATAATTAAAATATTAGAAGTATTTTTGAGCTGCTACACAGAACCTGGGATATTGGTTATTATTTCAATGGTAAACAAGATAACCAAGGCTAAATTTCAGAATGAATCAGAACATCACAAAGTAATCAGTCTGCACCGATGTGCCCACCTTAGAATCACAGATGAGGGGGAATACCATGATAACAGATTCACTATTTCACATTTTCCCTGGTGTGTCGGCTGCTGCAGTTCCACAGCTTAGACCTCAGCTGCCATCCTCTGGCAGTCTAGAGAATTACACCCTTATGACAAAGCTGGTGGTGCCTGTGTGTGTGTATTTGCTTGTGTGTGGTGGTGTAAGCCTGAGGGTGCAGCAGGCTCGGTTTGCAGTTGTTATTGACCAGGGTGAGGAGGTCAGCCACAACTGTGTGAGTGACTAAAGATGACACAGTAGATCTGCTTGTCTGCATGCCGTCCACTTGGGTGTGGTTGCAGATTTCATGTTACATCCATGGACGGACCTCCCAAGAAATTTGACCACCAGCAGCGTCTACCCTAGCTGAGCTTACACCAGTTTGTTTGGGGTTTTTCTGCCCAATAAGCATATCATGCTATCAAAGTGCAGGAGGCCAAACAATTAATACAGCAAAGATTAATTTAAAAAAAAAAAGTCTTCTTCAGAAATGACACTATCTTAAGTTTTAATCCACACATCAAACAGAAATATGGGTTTAGGTAGACAAAAGATATTAACTATGGCATCAATCTTCATTTCCACTGATCATCTATTTCCCATGAAATGCTGCTAACTGTCTGATCTCTGCATTCCACATCTAGAGAGCTCAGCAGCTCCCGTGAGAGCCTTACTGTGTGCCATGACTGATCACGTGTCATCAAACGCATTTCACTAGTATAAATCCACACCAAATGCCTCAAAAACCTATGCAATGCAGCCAACAGAGAAGTCGCATGTGATAGCAGTCGATTAAGTGCTTCTTTCTGGAGCGCTGACACTCCCCGGAGAGGAGCTGGGCAATAATTTCCTCAGATTGCCCCTATGGGAACAAGGCTGCTGGTTTTCTATGTCCACTCCAATCACATCTCTAATGGAGAGGCGGGTAAGCATCTGTGACAGTGGGAAACCAGATCTGTACTCCCCCAGTGTGTGTGTGTGTGTGTCTCTTGCAGATAAACAGTTGGCAGGTTTCCCCTTTCCCTGTGCATGTGCGTGAACACACACACACATCTGAGGAGGGGAAATGCAAGCTGGACAGGGTTAATGCACTCCATTAAGCTCTATTACCCTAAACGACTTGGGCAAATGAATGAGGACTCACATTACTCTGCAACTGTTTGTGTGTGTGTGTGGTAGAACGATACAGTGTATGTACATGCACGTGCATGCATCTCAAGTGTAATTAATCTGCGAAGATATGTGACCCATGAGCCATCTATCATTATTCACAAAGTAAAGACAGCAGGGGGGGAGGGGGGCTTCACCCTGTCTTTCTCTATCTTACCAGATACCGTGATATCGTTTTATTATGAATTTAAATGTATTTTTTAAGCTATTTTTTAAAAATATGTTGTTTAAAAATAGATACCTCCAATTTAGAGGTAATGGAAAGCTTTTCTATGTGTTTGCTTGGCAGTGCTGCAGTTTGAGGCAAAACATGCTAACATGTTCACAGTGACAATGCTAACAATGCTAACATTGCTAATGTCACGAGCTGTATTGAAAATTTTGGGGGGAAATATCTTCAGTCATTTTATTTTACTGTATAACAGGTAACTTGTCTAAAAGCAGTATGACCTAATATGACTGATATATATTGCATTCAGTTTGTACACAAAATATCACGAAGCTAAAATCGAGCACCAACTGCACCTGCTATGTTTCTTGTGTTATGTTTAAGGTCAGTTAGGGTTGTGGCAAGGGAGCAACCAGAAAGTAGCTTTTCTTGGAGGGTTAGCTGTTTCACAGAAAGTGAAATGCTGCTAGCATTAGTCAGCTAACCTTAATTAGCCATAAAGTGTGTTGATAAGCTGAGGCTGCAGTGTAGTGTTGTAGTTATTGAAAGGGATGTAAGTCACAGTCGATTATATTAAATCATTGGTTTTTCATGTGTAATTACCAGGGTAATAACACCTCTAATGCTAATGTTTGCCAGGTGAATATTTTACAAATTAGTCTGTTAGTAGCTTTCATGAGTTTTTGTTTTTCTTTGAAGCCAAGAGCTCCATTAGGAAAAATGAATAAGAATGACTGTATAAAAATTGTATAAAAATGCTAACCATATTAGCATTGTCTGCAAATGTGCCACAGTAGACTAGTATGGCAAAAGCTCAAGGTTGGTTGACATGGAAAGCAAAAATCAATGTCCACCATACTGAGGGGTTCCAGGTTTCAATTATTTCACACACAGGTGAGTGCACCACTGCTCTTATCAGTTACATTTAGCAAAATCCAGCTAAAGAGGAAATTATGGTTCAGCTGTGGTAGCAGCTTGTCAGTTCATTGGTAGCTACAGAGTGCCCATTTACCTGCAGAGAGCATATTGTCAGCTAGAGGCAGGGTTAAAAGTATGCGGTACAACTGGTCTGTGGGGTACTCAATGCTCAACTCAACTCAAATAATAAAAAAAATACCCAAACCTCACAAAACATAACAAAAGTGATTTCAGAGATACAATAACGTGATAGAGAGCATGTCTCAGTACAAACCTTTGATTCTTTTGGCCTCTGTCACTTCAGCTGTTCCGTCACATTGATGTATTTCCAAAAACACTTCTGTTTTATTCAACTTCAGTTGTGTTTTGTGTATTTTTCCAGCATTTTTCTATTTTTGCTCGTGTGTTCTTAAGTCGGAGTGCATTTGATCTGTCTGGGCCACCATACTAATAGGTCCCTTTTAAGCAATTATCTGGGTAATTACAGCTCATAAAGATGCCTTTTTTCTGTAGTTTAGTATTAGACCCATTTAAATTGATGCTGTGTCTAGAATGTGATAGACAGAAGTTGTTTGTATTGGAATTTTTACTTTCTTACTGTCTCTTATCAAGTACACAAGGCTTTCATGGCTTAATAAACAAAAACTGATTAGTATAGCTTTCCAGCTGTTTCCATGCTACAAAAGTAATTTTTCACTACAAAAAGTCAAATCATGGGTTAATGGTGTTCGCGATATCCACATAGACCCTCAACAAGCATTCGCGGAGTCCCCACAACATTTTCCCAGATATTCTGAAAACGGTGGCACAAATTACAGAAATCCCCAAGATCTGATATTTCGGGCAGGTTCTCCGCCCCTCTCTAACACACCAGCGTGCCTCAATGGATGCTGAACAAAGACGCAGTGAGTCCTCAGCCCGCCTTTAGGACTCTCCCAGCAGTAAACTAAGCTAAGTTTTGACGCTATAACAAACCCGTGGATAAACATTGTTTCAAAATGGCTGAAAAGAGCCATCGATGCGAACACCCTACCGCAAACCTCCCCTTCGCTCCTAATCTGCTTCCTCTCTCAGATTATTGCTGTGAATGGGCAGACAACAAGAGAAAAGACTTATCACTCCCACTCTTTCATAGCATTTGTTGTGTGTATTTTCCCCCTGTATATTAAATTTGTCTGCTTTTTAAAGGCAGTGGCGACGTTTGCTGTTTGTCTGTACGGTACTCGCAGCTGCAACGCGACAATAAAGCAGGCTAAGCAGCAGCACTCTGTAAACTCAGTATTGTGGAGCTTGTTGAATTACCCATGAGTTTTGATACTTTGCTTTTGTGCGAATGCTTAATTCCACTAATCCCTGCGGAGGAACAGTGAATGGTCTAAATTCCCTATGATATCTTGTCTAGGCTAAACATTTGCTCACTTACGTATACACTGGGTACAGAAAATTATTCTTTTGACAACATTACAACAGATTTAACCCAGTGCCCCGCTTATCCTGCGATGACATGCATTAGCTTCATTGCATTGGGAGGTACATTTCCATTTCAAATTACAGCTCAGCAGTTAGCATCCAGACACACACACACACACACATCGTTTTGTTTTGTTTTTTCTGTAGCTTGGTCTTGAGCTCCAGTGTTAAAGAGTTTTACATGCAGAAAGTCCATTAAAAATTCCACAAATATTAACTACCATGTTAATTATTACTTCTCCAGGGACTTTAACCGCGTGTCAGTCCTTTTCTTCTCCAAGCCCCTTGAGGTCAAGCTCTGTAAAGCCTATTTGGCAATCAAACACTGACCCTCCCTAACTCTCATTTCTCCCCCACACACCTCTCTTGCCCTCTTTTTCTTCCCATGGCCTTTTTCTCTGCCTCATCATCCCCCCTTTCTTTCTCCTCCCCTGCTCATGTCCCTTTCTGTCCGGCTGGCCCTCTCAGCGGGGCTATAGAGTCCTAACTTGTCTACATTTACCCCCTGCGTTGGATGACCAATGGGGCCGTTGAGCAGAGAGTCCCTCCTTCGGCGCTTCGCCATTCTCCGCAAGTCAGCTCATGCTCTCTGTTTTCACGACCTCTGACCCTAGGCCATGGCAACTGTGGCAGGAATGTCAGGAGTGATTGGCAGGATAAAGAGTGCAGGCCCTCTCTCCTGCACAAGCGGATTTGAGACACTTTGAGGGGTGAACAATGGCGGATTTGGGCTCGATTGGATCACTGATGAGCTGATGACTGTCAAAAGAGCACGTCGTCTTTACATAAGCCCGATTATCTCTGCGTGGCGGAGGAGCAGAGGGGTAACCGCTGTAGGAGGAAGGGGCAACCGGTGGGGATTTCACCCCCATGCCGAGTGCCTCGAAAAGGGGATAGACCTGCACACGAGGGCCAGGCTTCGAGGCTTGGACCTCTCTCATCCACTGGGGGCCTTTAACAAATCTATTCAGGCGACCGGGAGCCCTCATACATGTGGGCATAATCACAGGAGGATGGCAAAAGAGTGATGACGGGGGGGCTACGAGGGGGGATGACACATGGAGGCGATCATTGTTCAATCCCTGAACATCCCATCAAGACGACAGAGGAGCAGAGAGAAAGGAAACGCGAGGATATATATAGAGAGAGTGAGATGCTGACAGAAAAGAGCAGTGGGACACGCAAATCAAAGCCAAATCCCTTCCATAATCTGCCTTATTAATGGGGATTAGAACTCACCAAAGAGCCTATATCAGAATACCAAAGCACCAATAAAGACTCTGCTCACACTGAGAGTTTGAGGAGTTGATATGACTCTAAAAACTCCGCACACAGAGTCTTGTGTTGTGTTGTGTTTCTTTTTATAAACTGTTGGATTCTACCAGTCGAAAAGTTTCAGGACAATTTGGACCCTAAACTCTGATGGAGTTTGCTTTGGCACAACAAAAAAAAAGAAAAAAAGAAAAGAAAAACCTAATCATATTTTGGATCTGCACTGCTTTTTCCACTCCTTTCATAACGCAACATGTTTTGGACACGCCGTGTAACAGATATAAAAAGGCCATTTGATGTCATTTTCAGCCCCATCATGCTAAGCTCACTGATTTCCAACTCTGAAAGAATAACATATTGTTCGAAAGAGTGAAGGGGTGTGCGAGCGAGAAGAGCGGCTGATATTCTCCTCAGCGGTGCTGATGGCAGTCTGTCAGAGCTGGCAGAGGAAATGAAAATGGCCTCAAGTGTCTGGCTCCCTTCCACGCCGCTCTCACATCAATGACAACCCTCGCTGCATCATCTCTCCCTCCCTCATTTGCCTTCTTTAGACTTAAATTTGCTCTTTCCGTCCCTCGTTTGCTGACACTCTGGGTACGTGGGTGGGAAAGCAGAGGGACAGACGAGCGCCGTGCAGACTTTTGAGAAAGCGTCACCAGTCACGACGCTCCTCTTTTTTTCCCCACACCTCGTACGCACGTCAGATTTACGGCAAGGTTCCAACATCGTTATGAAACCACACTCGGCGGCCTGGTAGCTTACCTTAAAAAACAGGTTTCAAAAAAATGGCCTGGCTTTCTCCAGGAGTGGCAAAATTTGCCTGCCAGCATCTCTTTGAGATAATAAGCACTTTATATTTTGTCCACAGGAAAGCAAAATCAGAAAAGATGTTTTTTAAGGGAGATTTTGAGTCAGCTAACGGCTAACATACTCCTTTAAGACCGTTTATGGGCCATAAATTTGCTTCAGTTTAAAAATGAAAGGTTTAGTTTTTTGTGTGTTTTTTATATACATATAAATTTGAGTGATTCTTATTGGAGGATTATGTGTGCTGTTTCATGTTGTTCTTTGTGGGGATGATTTCTCGGGAGCCAGCCAGAGAAAGCTTCTCAGCGGAGACAACAGAATAACTGAACTAAACTCGACCATTAATATAATGATAATTGTAAAAAAATTATTATAAAAAAAAGGGCTAATGTAAAATTTCAGATTTTGATCACTTGTGCCTATATTGTTTTTTAAACGTGGATCAAATTTTTAGGATAATCTAATAAAAGTTAGACGAGACAAACTGTGATGTTTGAGCACAATAGATCAAATATAAGATTTTAAATTTATAATGTGATCATAAAGTATTTTACTTGTTTTTTTAGACAGTCTGACTTAGAAAAACATATATATACCATGGTGATGGGCATTTTTGGTCTTTATTCAGATTGTGGTCCTAAAGATGAAAAAACTATAGTACTTGTGGTCTTTAAACTAGAGTTCATAATAAGTAGTATGTGATGCCTGGATTAGGGTTACTCCTCACTGCTTTGTGTCTAAGTCCAGTGAAGAGTCAATTAAAAAAAGAAAAAAGTGTATCTTCATGTATTTTATGTCTCAGATGAAACCTTTCCAGTTTATCAAAATAAAATAAAAAATGACCAGATTTGCAAATTTGTGCTTTTCGCCTCCGATTGGATGGATGTCAGGATGTCAGCTCTTTGCAAACAACAGTTCCAGCAGCTGCTCGGCTTTCAAAACCCGATCCTGCAGCAAAGGTTTGCGTATCGTACCTGAGAGGTGGTGCAGACACCACCGTGGGGGCAGCCGTGCTCTACTTTCTCCGAGAGTCAGGTGGCAGCATTGAGCCAATCTCCAGATTCACAAACCTGGTGGCTCTGATTTTATTTTCCTCTCCTTCCAGAGCACGATTTACATTCAGATTACCATCTAACTGTATTTTTGCTCGATGCCCAATCTGGACCCCATTTAGATTCATTTCCATTCCACAAAACAGTTTAACAAAGAAATCAAAGTTAATGCACAAGCTGCTGTCCTGTTATCAACTGTTGATGTTCAGCTGGATGGCAGAAAGCAGCTATCTAACATATTGCCACATATAGATTTTTCCACCTTTCCATATATGTAATTTTTTAAAACCAAATTTACTCCCAAATTTGTACTTCTATAGACTTCAGCAGTACTTCACTGCTTAAACTTCATCATACACTTTACAGGCCACATTTTAATAGCCCCTCGCTAAGTCCACGTCCCTTCTTCCATCTAACTAGTAAGTGTTAATAATTTTAAATATCAGACTTTCAAAGACTTGTAGCAAAGACTTCAACAAACACGTCAATCTAAATTTTATCTGCACATAAACCTGGAGCTGTCTGGGCCCCTTGAGAGGCCCCAAACTGTGCCGCTAAACCAAGCATCGGACCACAGCTTTGAAAACAGTCGCCGTTAGCAGCTCTCAGACCCCCCACCATCTTCTCTCTCTCTCTCTTTTTCTCTCTATGCACCCCCCTGTCTTTGGGCCTGTGAACGTCAAGGATGCCACAAAGTGACACACAAGCCCACCACCACCGCCCCAACCCCTTCTCTCGCCTCCCCCGTGAGCTGCTGCCCCCATACTGGCTTGCTGGCCTTTCCTCTCCGTCTGATCCATATTTCAGAGGCGGCAGTGGTGGCACCGAGGGGTATAATCCAACATTAAAGGGAGGAGGCCTGGGCTGAAAGCACAGGCGCAGGTTCACAAGGTCCTGGAAATCTTCAATTTTCAATTTCCGCAGCGTTTGCAGTGGCTTCCAAGGCGCGGGCATAAGTCTTCGAGCTTTGTTGGCGAGAGTGCAGGTTTCAATAAAACTGACTTTCCTGGTAGTTTAAAAAATAAAGGAGCTGACACTGCACGGTTCGTGTGAAACAAACTAGACACAGGGACGACGAGGTCAGCTGGAGATTCACTGCAATATTTGTATTATATGTATATTAATATAGATATATAATTACCCTTAACATACCACATACTCTGTAATTCACTTGAGCTCTTGAAGGAAAACCTACTAAAGGGGAATTTCTCTGCATACATTAATTGCACTCTCTGTATTGTACTGGCTACTTATTGTAAATTTATGTTATAAAAATCCTAAATTCAGGCACTAAAAAAATACTAATAATACTAATAATAATGGGTGCTTAGTTGAGTAAGTTTACAGTGCTTCTTAATCTGCATTTTGCCCTTTTTTCTTCGATTTCTTTGGCAGGAAATCGGTCCTCTCTTATTAAATACAGGTGGTGGGATTTTCTTCAGTAATAAAGCGCTATAATGACATTTATTTAGTTCCCAAAAAATATATTCTTTAAAGACAAATTCATATCCTGTATTTACAATTTTTTTCCAAGGTTTCCATTCACAACAGAGGAACAGAGGGGGGACATAAGAGGACATAAAAGAGAAATACAAGTGATTCAGAGACTAAAAAAACAAACAAACAAACAAAAAACGCAAACATCTCTTTTTCATGTGGAAGCTAAACAGTAATACTACAACAGGCCACCCAGTCCAAAAAAATATCCTTCGTTAAACTGTTCTCCATTAAATAAAATTATTCCTCTCTTTTTCTTTCTCTTCTCATATTGTTGTTGTCAGAACTCGCTGTGCTGCTGTCCCGTGGTGAGGTCTGAGGAAAGAGAAGAAGAGGAAACTATTGCTCAGAGGTGAATAAAGTCTAGACATTATAATTATATTATCTGAAACAAATTTGGCAATTTTACTCTTAAAAAGAATCCTTCGTTTAAACTAACGAAGCAACTTTTTTAACACTTCGAGTTTGTTTCCTTCAAACGGTGTTAAGCTGTATTTATGCAAATTAAAAACCCCACTATAGGTAAATTGTTTTATGTCTTTTCACGCTCTGCTTCATTCATGATGTTGCCATCAGGGCTTTCTTTGACATACATTAGCTTCATTCAGAGGGGGGGGTGAAGGGGGGGGGGCGTGAATAAATAGCGGCAGATTATTTAAATGACATAGGTGGCGATAGCTCATTGTTGGAGGATGAAGGGGGGGCAGGCTGGGAGGGCTGGGAGGGAGGGAGAGGTGCAGAATATATCAGACTCCTGCCTGACGAGGCGTTAAAGTGGGGACTCAATCGTATGATTTATGTGCCGAGTTCTGCCTCCCGAACCAGTCAGGTGTAACAGTGTTTACCTCTTGCTGTAAGGTTCATTTAACGTGGGGCACGTGGAAAAGAAATCGAGGCTGATGGTGTTATAATGCCAAAATTGATTTGAAATCACCTGTCAGTGATCATCTGAAAGGGGGACTTCAGGGAATCGGGCCTGTGGTCGCTCTCTTCATCTGCGGAAGGAAAGAAAACAGTGAGTGACAAGGTGTTCGTGAAATTACCTTTGAAAGTAAAGTGAAACTGCCCTGCAGGAAGGAGAGCTGCTGTTGTCGCCATTTGAGTAATTCAACTGAACAAGTCCTATAAATACTTCACTTAATAATAATAATAATAATAATAATAATAATGATAATAATAATAATAATAATAATAATAATAATAATAATAATAATGATGATAGGCGTTGAAATCAGGCCCATACCATCTCTTTTTGGACTGAAGCTCCCTGATGACTCTACATCGCTGTCGTCTTCTGTACCCGACGTTCCCGTGCCGACCGCTGCCGGTCGTGCGTCACGACGCGCAGCCGGCACTGCGCCGTGGACGGGCAGGTGTCCGGCCGGCGCCCCTGCCAGGAGCGACCTCATGTTCAAAAGAGAGTTGGCATTCAGAAAAGCTGCGTTGGCCCAGTTGTGCAGCTTGCCAATCTGGCACGTGTATATTCCGTGACCCGGGAGTAAGGCAGGGTGTCCGGTGGAGGCCAAAGCCGCGTGGTGCGCATGGGCCGCGGGGGAAGATTTGTTAGAGCTGTCGGGCGCCGTGGCGGTCTCAGCCAGAGACCAGATTTTAGGTTTGCTCTGTGCTGGTCTCTGGCACTCCTGCCTGCCGGGCGAATGTTCCGCGGGAAGCTTGACACTGGGCGATTTACCGAGAGAAACACCCGCCTCGGCTCCTCTCAGGGCCTCCGCAGAAAGCGTCCTGCTGCTCTCCGAGCTCTTCGACTCTGAGGCCTGCTCGGCGGCGGACAGGCCCGCCTCGGCCTCCCCCCTCGCCGAGCCACGCTCCCCTTCGCGCTGCTCCTCGGGTCTCTCGATATCGACGGTTTCCAAATCTATCTCCTCCTCTTCATCTTCGTCGTCGCTGCCGTTCTTGCCGTGCTCGTGCTCGTCCTCGTTGTCGCTGCTGAAGATGCGGCCGTCCCGGTCCTCGGCGCTGCGGCCCCAGGTGACCTTGTTCTCCTTCTTCAGGCGTCTGCGGGCGTTCGCGAACCACGTCGACACCTGTAAAAGAAAAGTGCGTTTTTAAGCATTATTATTCAGATGCTGCGGTTTGAAATCTGTAGATGGGGAATTATAAAACATTTAAAAAAGACATTTGATTTCATTTATTATTCCCGAGCTCAGATTAAAAAAAAAACTGAACTGAGGGTTTTTTTCTCTGCAGGTGTAATGCGGTGTTATTAAAAACAGTCACATGTGGGCCAACTGAGTTCTCATAACAAATAGCAGTGCTATTGAAGGACATTAAAATGAAGAATAAAACCTTTAAAATAATGATTAGTGATTTATTTTAAGTGGGCCTGGAGGCTGATGCCCACCAAAGTGTGCTGTTAAGGTGCCAGAAAGACCACTGAACTGAAACATTTTATACAAATTGAGCTCTGAAAACATCCCACGTTGCCCACCTGTGTGAGTGTCATTCTCGTAATGATAGCAAGCATGATCTTCTCTCCTTTGGTGGGGTAAGGGTTCTTCTGGTGTTCCTGCAGCCAGGCCTTCAGGGTGCTGGTGGTCTCCCTTGTGGCCGTTTTGGCCCTTGACGGGTCCCCGTACGGGTACTGGCCGTAGGGGTAGAAGCCTTGGGCGGTGTGAACAGGTAGAGAAGCTGGGTGGGACCCCGGGCTGTCCTTCAGCTCATACTGTGAGCCCTGGAATGTTGTTGGGAGAAAAAAAATGGGGGCAACTTGTTGAGCAACTCCAAAGATATTTGCGCCTCAAGTTCAGAAAATATGTAAACAGCAAAATCCAAATAGAAATTTGGAGCAAAAACTTTTTGCGTGAGAAAACAAAACAACAACAACAACAACAACAAAAACATACAGATTTGAAAAAATCAGTAATTAGACACAGATCACAACAAATATCCCTAGTGTTTTTTAGGTCGCTTGCAAATTTCTATGATCTAGGCCTACAATATTATTTTGTTTTGATTTTTATTTAATTCAATATTGATAAATGCCTTTATGCTAAAACGTGCCGCCTGCCACAGTAGACAGGTCCACATTTATAGAAAAAACAAAAAAACAAAACAATATTATATTCAAGCTTTCAAAAACCATGACCTCAAATTAAAGTTGAAGTTTAGTGTCACGCTCCCAGAGATCGTTAATTTGTGTTATGTGGCTATTCAGTGCTCTGCAATTCACCCAAGTATTTATAACTCTAACACATAGATAATTAAATATTAATTATTAATTTTTCTCAATAAAATTCACACAAATTCTCTTTAAAAACTAACAAAAACAAAACGAAAGACCCGCGCATTTAAATGGTTCATGTTGTATTTACGCATTACAGTGAAAAGCTCAGCCTGACTATTTTCTTATGAACACCTGAAGTGTATCATCTCTCACCATCTGGGAAATGAGGGCGAGGTCTGTGGCTCCGCTGTACGGCAGAAAGGCACTGTAGTTATGAGCTGCCCATGGGCTTCCGTACATCCCCAGCATGGAGCCGACAGCCGCGGCGGTCGCTGATGAGCTCACGCCGCCCTCGGTGGTTCCTTCCCGGGCAGAGCCCGGCCGATCGCCTCCGTACACCTCATGGGAGGCACTGAGGAACTGGGGATACCCCAGCTGAGGGAAAGACATGTCCGGAGTACGCGTGCAGTAAATCTCTCCCAAAGTCACAAGTGCGAAAAAAAGAAAGATGATGCAGGAAAAAAAGAAAAGAAAGAAGGAATCCCCCAAAAAGAAGAGAAAAAGCGGGACTGTTTAAAAAAAAAAAAAAAAAAAACAGGATAACCCCCACTTAAAAAAAGAAGAAACTGTCAGCCTTCACTTCCACCGAGTTGTGTCTCAGGAGCAGTTTGGCACTTTCGAGTGCGGAGTTGATGCGTACGTCTGGCCGCAGGAGCTTCTGGATGTGGAGCTGAGTGACTGATTGGCAGCCTACTTAAGCACCAAGCTCCTCCTATGCCCGGGGCAGGCGATTAGTGCATTGGTTAGCCCAGGTCGTCTGCGTGTGTGTGCGTGTGTATTGATGTGTGTGATTTAATTTCGACAGTCTTCACTGTGTCTACCGAAAAGGTAACCTGTGTGTGTGCGCGCGCATGTGTGCGCAGTGTATGTGTGTCCTGCACAATGAATTCATTAATTACTACTACTACAATAATAATAATATAATAATAATAATAATAATAATAATAATAATAATAATCTCTCCGTATTTTGGTGTCATTTCTCGGTGCTTTGATTGCTGACTCGTGGGGTATGCCGGGACATTCCTGGTCCAGCAGATGGGCCAGGAGGCATTGATATGGTCGGCCAGATCCACGAGGAATGCCCGTGATTATCGACGGAAGTCAGTGGAGCATATTTTTTCAGAGCTGTGGAGATAAAGGAGAGTGGAGGTAATGACAGAGATCGAAGATGATAGGAGATGGCAGAGATACGGAGCGCACGGGAGCTGTGGAGTGGAAAATGACAGATGTTTGCTGAGAAGAATAGACTACTGTACTCTGCTAGGCCCTTGGTATCAGTTGCAGATGTCGCAGAAATGTTAAAGCTGCTATTTGAGGTATGAGATGAAAAGTGGTGGTGGTGGTGGGGGGACCATATTTATGTGGGAGAAAGTATAAAAATGGACCCTCACGTATGGGAGGAGGCAGGCTGATGTGTCCTCATTGACAGGCTTAACTATCAAAACACACAGCAACTGTGCTTCTTTGAACACACACACCTCCTTTCACACACTGTGTCACACACTCTATCACACACACGCACACTTGGGCAGTGCTAATGAGGTTGAGCACCCTGCACCCTGCTCTGTGGCCCTGTGGCCCTCCTGGGTCCCCTCAGAGGTTAGCGCTGTAATTACTCCATCCCTATAAATACAGATTCATCATTTCACACTCTGAGCTCCTGATGAGCTTGGCTGAGCCGAGAGAGAGAGAGGAGAGAGAGGAGAGAGAGGAAGGGGAGGGAGAGGGGGAGGGAAGAGGGGTCTAATGATTTAATTACAGTGCTTAAAGCCCACTCTGGCTAAGTGATGGTCCTCTCTCTCTCTTTCTCCGCTCTCTTCCCTCCTCAGCGCTGGCACCTAGAGAGCTTTACTCATGAATCTCAAAGCTGTTTTTCCTAAACACATATTATGACGAGCCCCGCCGCCGCCACTGCTGCTGCTGCTGCATATGTGTGTGTGAGAAACAGAGAGCGGGAGAGGGAGAGGGAGAGAGGATGCTTAATCTCCATGGCATTTTAAATGGCATTCATGGAGAGCGCCTCTATCCTCATTGCCAAGGTAAATGGAGCCAGGGGACTCTCCATTTCAGCTCGATAAAAGAGCAATGTTAAAGACCCTCACCATCCACCCCTCCGCCCCCCCGCCCCCCTCTCTCTTCCTCTCTCTCTCTCTCTCAATCTTTGCCGCTCTCTCCCTCCCTTCCTCACTTAAAATTAATGTTTTTCTCATGACAGGGGAGGGAAACGAGACATATCCACCATCTAATAGGATAATATAGCCCCATTCACCACCATCACCACCACCACCACCCCTCCCTCCCTTCTCTCCCTCTTTCTCTCTCTCTCTCTCTCCCTCTCTGCCTTTGTAGCTGCCTGATTTCCATAGTGTCTCTGTGGAGAGGCAGTTAATGAATTCCTCTGAGCTGGAGAAAGGGGGAGAATGGTTTGGCGGTTTAGAGAGAGAGAGAGAGAGAGAGAGAGAGCGAGAGAGAAAGAGGGAGGGATAGGGGGAGGAAGGCTTTGAGCTATGCCATTCAACTTCACAGCCTCGGCCTGCTTGTGCATTCACCCTGTGCGTTTGTGTGCGCCGTGCATGTGCGTGTGTGTGTGTCTTTTAACATGAACCTGCTAAGACTACCAAATATTTAGACTGGCCTCAGACCTCTTTTTATGGCGACGGTGGATTGAGGGATCTCAGGAGGCAGCTTGACTCTATTTGAATCCCATTCCCTGCTATTAGCTCGGCCCAGACAAAGGAATAACTTACCGCAGGAAACAGACGAATAAAGTCCCCACAATCCACTCGCACTGGCCATTTCCTCTTGGGTAATTTGCAGCGGGGAAAATGAAGAAGCCTCCAAACATCACAAAGCTTTTTTTTTCTGTGTGTTTGCTAACAGTTCAACAAAGGAGAGGTGGCAACAGTGATGCAAAAATGTTTGAATTATTAACTTGTTTGGCATTCGTAGATACTGTTTGACCTCAGATTTGCTGTTCACAGAGTCCTACATTTGCAAGAGTGACAGAAAATTAAAGGAAAATGATCTACAAAAGTCATCGGTCTACAAGTGTGGGGGAGTAGCATTACAGCAAAAACAAATGTACACACACCGAGTGTAATATCAGTGATTGCACTGCAGTATTTTATACTCTGAGGATCTTTGGCAGTGGGACAAAGTTTACTTTTCATGCACTTCTCCAACTTCAATTTTTACTTATGTTTTTACTTGTTATGTTGTTTGATATGTTTAAAATGTTTTTTAAACATATTTCTATGATATAGTGATGAACAATCATGAGGATTTCACACTTTTCAAACACCATTATTGGTGAACCTGATGCCATGACTGTATGCTGTCATTACTGATGTTTGATGGTTAGTAACTTTGGCCGAACATCTACCAAAACAGGAGAAAGTCCAAATTTCTCTGTATGTGCGTCTTAAATTAGTACTTTAAACCTGTACATATCGGTAGTATGATTCAAAATCCACATGTCACCATTTTATTTGGAGCAAAATGTCCTACAGTGGAATAAACTAGTAGTAAAATTATATTTACAGTATGTTTCAACTAAAAACTCCACAGTGTTATTCTCTGCCTTTTATAAAATCTGTATGTAAAAGTAAGTCGTCACTTCCTGGTTTCAAACCTGGATCTGCATTCTTTCTGATGGCAAGCAGGGGGCGACTCCTCGGCTTACAAACAGCGGTCCAGTTGAATAGAAGTCTATGGTAAAATGCCAGTTCAGCTCCCTTGCTCTATGACCTCATTAAATACATTTCTGATGGATTTATGGTCTTATTTGCTAGTTTTAAGTCTTTCCAAATAAAACTCCACAAGAGTAAACACAGATGAATTCAGAAATCCCGACTTTCCAGTCCGAATTTTCCCATGGTAATGTCCCCTTAAATCAGATTTCCAACTCAGAAAGTTCAAGAGGCCCCAATAACCTCTGATTTCACAATCCATGTTGCAGACAGTGTGCACAATAAGCAGCAAAACTATAGAATTTGTAATCTGTAGTATCACTGGTGTGTATTTGTAACGTGCTAAAAAAGCCACACACAAGAACACTGGCCAGCATGTATGCAGGAACACGCAGTAGTGACGTTTTTGTATTACCAGGGTTGCATGAATAATGACTATACTTTGCTGAGTACCCAAACAAATCATGTTTTTCTTTGATTTTCCAACTACCAGTACTAGAACACAGCCAGACTGGCGTCAGTCCTATCGCTGACACCTGACTTCCAGTGGAGGTGGAGCACAACATTATCGTGTGATTGACAAGTTGCTAGTAGGCTTGAAGATTTATCTTGATGCTTCAAGACTCGAATTAACTATCGTGTGGGTCATAATCCAGCGGCTAATTCCATCTTTTATAAGATAAATACACAAATTAGAGATGTGTGACCAGAAATGGATGATTTATAAATATATAAGATCACAGTTTGAAGCTCACAGTATGGGGCATGTTTATGGGCTGGTAAGATGTTCATATAGTAACTACTTACATAATACAATCAAAGCTGAAACATATTACACTGTATTTAATCTCAAACCCACATAGTTAATGGGAAAGATATGTTAATACCAAGAATATTTCAGTACACGCATGTAATGCATAATCTACACAGAAAGAGTCAATAAAGATCTTATTGGTTTGTATGCTAAAGTTAGCCGCTGGTGAGCTTACATTGAAAACTTGCCTGGTTTAGTACAAAAGCTTTAGATTAGCAAGTTTTATAAGAAAAATTTCACAACAAATAAATTCCACTATGAATTATTAAGTGAAAACTTTTTTACTTGTACACAATATTTACATTATTTATATATTTATGTATTTGAGTGTGAGTGTTAGATAGAAAGTCTTAAGCACAGAGAAAAGAGTTTGTATGAATGCTATATAAGAACCAGTCCATATGTCTGTTCACAGCTACAGAACACTGGTTTTTACTAACATTTGAACAACCAGTCGGTTCACAGCTAAACCTTTACAGTGTAGTTGACAATGTAAACACTGAAAAACCACAAACTGCACAGGCACAAGTATCACAGTCTGAACACAACACAACTGGAATAATAACCCCAACAGAATTAGTGATTTAAGGTTAAGTATTAACCATCCACTGGAGGTTAGAAAAGTCAGGGGCAAATTATAAAATCGAATGCAGAATACAGAACTGCACTCTTCAGCAATGCAGATAACCAGCCATTCAACTTCAAAAACAAGTATAAATGAAGACAAATGCACTCAGTTAAATTAAGTAGGCTAACTGCTTGTGTTTACAGAGTACATTGCTTATCACACACATACACTCAACTTCAGATGGCTGCAGTGATGAGTACCTTGCCTACAGACACACGAACATGCAGAGGATCTGGGGATTGATCTACTGACCTCAGTGGATCCACCGACAAATCTTGTGGTGAGTTAATATTAATAATAATATTCTTTTCTAATTTTTATGTGTATGCGTGTGCATTTAACATTGAATAAAATTTTATTTATATAGCACGAGATCTCAACAACGATCATCTCAAAGTGCTTTATATTGTAAGGTAAAGACCCTACAATAATAGCTAAAGAACCCCAGCAATCAGACAGCCCTATGACAGCTATGAGCAAGCACTTGGCAACAGTGGGAGGCGACCGTGGCTCAGGGGGGTTGAGAAAGGGCACCTGTAACCGGAAGGTCGCCGGTTCGATCCCCGGCCTCTCTGTCCTGGTCGTTGTGTCGTTGGGCAAGACACTTTACCCTACCGCCTACTGGTGTTGGCCAGAGGGGCCGATGGCGCGATATGGCAGCCTCGCTTCTGTCAGTCTGCCCCAGGGCAGCTGTGGCTACAACCGTAGCTTGCCTCCACCAGTGTGTGAATGTGAGCGTGAATGAATAATGTCATTGTAAAGCGCTTTGGGTGCCTTGAAAAGCACTATATAAATCCAATGCATTATTATTATTATTATTAAAAACTCCCTTTTAACAGAAAGAAACCCCTGGCAGAATCAGGCCCAGGGAGGTGTGTTTACAAAAATAACATAAAAAAAATCAGTGGAATTTTTATCACTTTTACTTTTGCTATGTTTTATTGCAAAAATTAAAAACAAAGAAAACAAAACAAACACTACATGAAAGATAACCCATTCACCATTCGTGCAAAATGTAAATAAGAAACCTCTTTCTAGGGTTATCTTCTTTCAGTTCAATTCAGTTCAATTCAATTCAATTCAATTCAATTCAATTCAATTCAATTCACTTTTATTTGTACAGCGCCAAATCACAACAACAGTCGCCTAGAGGCACTAGGCAAGGCTTTCAAGTAGATTTATTCCTTGAAGAAATGAGAAAGGATAAACTCTCCAATCACATTTAAGAAAAAAATGACACAATGAAGGATGATATGCTTTGGAAATAAATAAAAATGATGTCATCTGATTGTTACATTTCTTCATTCAGCTTGTTAGTTTGGCTAATTAGTTAATCTTTTGCTGACTTCATAATCAATTTCCAGGATGTCGGAGATTGCAGAGAATGAAGAGGGAAGGACAAGCTGCAGGTAGATAAAGAAAAACCTGTCCTCACCTACTTGACAGCAAAGATAAGCAGTGATAGATTCAGCTCTGACCTGATGTTAAAACAGATGGATCACTCTGATGCATAACAGATAAGCCTGCCAGCCTCGGGTAATACATCCAGCAGTCAAATGATCCCTCACACTGAGCTCGAACTTATTTTTTACTCTGTAACACTTTCCCCCCTCATAACGGTGATATTTGACATACAGCACAGGAGATGTCATTTCTTAATGGCTTATATCACCTATTATATCAGTGGCAGTTTGACCTGACAGCAGCTCGCCTGGTGATTGAACATTTCGACCCACAGGGGAAAGCCACGACAAAAAGCCTATCATTAGCAATTAACGGGCGAGCCAGCGTTTGTTTGTTAACAGCTCCTTTAGAAGTCCAATGGGGCTCATTTGCAGTGGATGGCACTGATAACAAACCCTGACCTAGAGCGGTCTGGGGTCACTTTGAATCCGTCAAAACTGTTGTTTGCTTGGGAAACTCAAGTCTTGTTGTCTTTTTATTCGCTGAGAGCTGCCGTTATAAACTGTTCCATCATTCCCTATAGAGAGCGCGATAAAAACAAGCCATGTTCAACAAGATTGCTGACTGAAAAAAAGGTGAATTCCCTCCTCCTCCTCTTTACAGAAAGACTTAGCGGGGGGCTTTTCTCATGGCCGGGGATCTGATTGTTTTCTAAACGGATTATTAACTCTTTTGTTACAGTAGGGGTCACTTTAATGCTTCTTAGGGCCCATTAGCATTGCTTTAAAGCGTGTGCGCACACACACACACACACACACGCAGATTGCTGTGTTCTAGGATTTGGCGTTTCTTGTCTTTGTTGTTCACGGTGGGAGAGGAATGATACCGTTATAATGCTGTTAAAGACAATACCTCAACTTAAAAGGGGGAGTTTGAGGGAAGGGATGTGTATGTGTGTGGGTTATGATGAAAAGGTGCCCTTAGGAAGACAAGTGAGCTTAATGCAATAGTGCTGACTTCAATGGATACCTCAAAGAGAAGTGGCATTACACAGTCCTCTCTGCCGAAAATCCCCTACAAGTCCTTGAGTGAAAGAAGGATCAGCCCAGTCTTCATTTAAGAACTGACAGAGATCACTGAGCTGGAGGAGTTAGGATCAACTCAAAGCACCCACAGCAGATATTGTTTATCCAGTTTTTTTCTTCTTTACAATATTTGCTTTATGCTCATCCAATAAGGATCTATTAATGGCAAAAATAAGCTACCCTTGGGAAAATCAAAGCTATTCAGTTGAGGTCAAAGCATCACAGGGCCACAGAGGTGTTTGCTCTTTGGCTCATATTGACCGTATGAATGTGAGATTGCAAGTTGGGGGGAGGAGGGCTAGAGACCCTCGGATCCTGGCTGTGTGCCTCCCCGAGCTTTGAGCTGCCATTCTGGGGGAAGGATAAAGAGGGTATCTCTTACAGGCCTGACCTCCAGCCACCCCCTCCATCAGAGTTAGAGGTCAAAGATCAGATCAATTGGCTCCCTATGGCCCACACGGCAACACAGCTTAATCACCTATTAACTTCCAGCAAAGAAGGAAAGATGTTGGTCTGGCGTTACCTTTAATCCAACTGATTTCAAAGCTTTAGGCTTACATAATGTTGTATTATGTTGTGGTTCAAACGCATCACATGTCAGATATAGTGTCAAAGTCAATTTGCAGATATAGCAACATATTAGATGTATTACAGTGTAATTACTGTGTAATTACACCAGCATTTGTGTGACAGGCTAATACTGGCCTTTTAGTACAAGTTAGAATTGCTAAATATATTCAAAGATTTCTTAAGGGTTCAAAAAAGATGTACCATGTGCCATGTTTTATATTGTTTTGTAAATCATTTACTTTTTACATTTGTAATTCAAAAGACTGAGAGATAAATGTCAACTTTACATCGTAGCTTGGGCTCATGAGACCATCATGCTCACGGTTCTTGCCCTCATTATCGGCACATGCACACTAAAAGTGCTGTCACATCCGCTTGTGCAAGCTATGCTTTGGTGTCATTTAAGCTGGTTGTGTAACTTTCTTTTTCCAACCTTGTGTGGGTGTCACTGCTGTCAGGGTCGTATTGTACCGCTTACATCGGTACCCACACCCTAAGTACTGGTATAAATGGTGACGGGGCTGCGGTAACGTCATTGTTTTAGTAGGGACATGACTAACGAGGTGACCATAATAAGCCCATTGGATGGTAAATTGATTGGACCACTCATTGCAGCTTTGGCACTTTGATCTCCTGGCACCGCCAAATGCTAGTATGTCCTTGGGCAAGACACTGAATGCAAAATAGCTCTTGACAGCAAGCCAAAACCTTGCGTGGTAGCGCTGTCATTGGTTTGTGACTGGGTAAACACTGCAAATTGTTCGTAAATGCTATGCAAAAAAAAAAGAATGGATAATATAGAGACCAGCATAGCCACAGCCCATTTACCAATACTTTTCGAATGGACTCATTGTTCTTAAAGGTAACTTTAACTTTGACTTTAAATCCTCTTCCTCCACGCCCCATCTTCTAAATTAAAAAGAAAAGTTCTCCAAAGGCCACCAAAAGCCATTCTAACCATTCTGGCTTTGAAATGCAGCAAAAAGTTGTGCGGTGGCTACATTTATCTTTTATATGGGTAAAAAATAACTTTAAAATGGCTCACGCCACCAGTTTACTTCTTTTATACAATCTAGTCGTTGTTTTAAGCTAGCAAATACCAAACCACTTTGTCCACTAAACTCACACAGGCCAAACTGGTATTTACTGGTGATGAAATTTTTGGTTAACAGGACTGTTAATGCCCTGTTATTATTTTTGTGCCATGGAAATGACTATAATTATTTCAGGTGAGATCAAGTTTTAATCCTAGCTAGCCACATAAATGATAGATTCTGTCAGAAAGCAGTTTTATTTTCAGTTTCAGCACGAACATGCTCTTCATTAGCTTCGAGTCTTATTAGAAAGGAAAATCCACCCTCAGTATCCACACCATTCATATCCTTGTCAAAAATATCTGCACACTCCCTGAATAAACCAAAGGTACAGTAAAGCAAACAGATACATGATCTTGAACTAACTGCAGAGATGTGCCGCTGGGTGTGCTTCCTGCTTTTAAGCTCTATCAACTTCCTTCTAAACTCTACACCCTGCGAAACATCTCCACCCTGCAGTGAGGTTAGTCTAACCTACTAGCTTAAAAAAATGCTATGTATTGAATAGCTTGCAGCACACAAGATCCCTTTTCACATATTTAATAGTAAGTTGCTCATTTGTTTTGCAGAGGCAGCCCTCTGAATGGTTCAACATATAAGTCATATTATTACGCCATCATATTCATACAAAGGCATTTTTCCATAATCTCAATCAAGATTGATAGGTTCTAACGCAGACAAGAATGATGGCTCAATCTGCAACATTTCATGTGAATAAATGTTTGTTTGCAAATAATATAATTCAGCTTATACCCACTTTATGAATCTTTGCACTTGCTAATCTAAACACCTGGCGTCTGGTAGGCTTTCCTGGGCGAAATCCTCTGGCACGCAGGGAAGTGATGGGCTTTATCTGTTTGTCCAGAATCAACAGAAGAAGAACTGGGTAGTTTGCATTGGTACATCTAAAGCGATGGCAAGAGCAGCACACCTGCACAATCACCTTGCTGAATTTTCAAAAGAAGGATGGCGACACGACCGAAATGCATGATTGACAAGTGCACACTGACTGGAGTGGTGATGATTTGAACCTGAAATATGTTACAGAAGAGAGTGAGGAAAAGAGAAACATCAATATCAATTATAGAGGGAAACTAAATGAAGCACGGGGACTATACGGTGAGTGTGGGGATGTACACAGTGGAGCCCAACACAAGGCCAGACTGTCACATATCTGCGTAAAGACTCAATAACAGAGAGTCTGTCTTGCTGCTGTCTGTCAAGCCTTTGAGAAGCAACAGTGGAGGTGGGGAGCATGCATTCCTCACAGCGGCTCCATGCAGCTCGGCCAATTAGCAGCTGAGTGGTTTGTTTAAGTCCAAGTGATGATGAGATGTTGTGCTGGGAGGCAGCCCAGTTCATTAAGCACACCGTTGTCTCTGGTTTACTCAGCTTGCCGGCTTTAACAGCCTCTCAGTGCTTGTTTACCAGTCGCAAATATGACAGACTGTATGTCTATTTGACCGTCTGTTTGTGTGAGTGTGCATGTGCGAAGGTGACGGAGGAGGTGGTGTGTTTGCGTGGGGGGGTGCGTGTGGGGGTACATCTGTGATTTAAGGCGCTTTACAGGAGGTGGACACTTGTGCGATATATGCAATTCAATGTAAAAACTCTGCGAACACCTCAAGCATCATCCAAAAAGTTTAACCAACAGTTTTGTGACAGTGTCAACAAAAATTAACATTTCAACTTAACTTAGGTGTGGAAATACACTCCTTCCACTCATTCGGAGTGCTGGATGAAAAAGACTGATGCAGAATCTTTTCTTTTTTCTGAATGACAGTTTTATATAGTTAGGTTCATAAATATCTGGACAGTGAACCAGTTTTGGAAATTGTGCCTCTGTACACCACAACAGTGCATTTTAAATCAAGGAGTCAGTATGTGAATAAAGTACAGACTTTCATCTTTAATTCAAGGCTTTCAGTTATAGTGCCCAATAACAAGAACACTTGCCTCAGTTCACTTTATCTTGAAAATTAAAGACCCTACAACAATCGTGAGAATACCCCAACAATCAGATGACTGCTTATGAGTAAGCACTTGGCAACAGTGGGAAGGAAAAACTCCCTTTTAACAGGAAGAAAGCTCCAACAGAACCAGGCTCAAGGAGAGGTTTCAATTCCAGTTGGGAATGAAGGGAAGGAAACAGACCAAAAGACACACCATGGAAGAGAGCCAGAGATTAAGAGCTAATGATTAAATGCAAAGTGCTGTATAAACACAAAAGAGGTGCATCATGGGTGATGCAATACACCTATTAAAATACTCAACCCCAACCAAATGATGTTTTTATCGCCCATTTTTCGAAACTCAAAAACGATTGGACAAACTAACACAAATTAAAATTTAAGGATTGTTTAAATATTACATAAAAACTCCTTTGCAGGCAGTGACTTCCTTAAGTTTTAAATATCTGCAAATACTGTCATCCCATGTGATGCTCTGCCAGGCCTTTATTTTGCTTATTTGTGAGTCTCTGTCTCCAGTTTTTGCATGTAATAACTGAAAAGCTTGGTCTATTTGGATGAGATCAGGTGACTGAATTTGCAGTTGACTTGAGAAACTCTTGGCCTGCTTTTGCAGTGTGTTTGGCTCACTATCCATTTGCACTATGAAGTGCTGTCTGGTCAGTTTTGCTGTTTTTTGGTGAATCTGAGCAGAGAGTTTAGCCCTTCACACTTCTATCAGCAGTCACATCAACCAGAAGCAGGAGTGGCCATACATGCCCAGGCCATAACATTGCCTAAACCTCGCTTGACAGATAATGTGGCATGTTTTGGATCAGAAGCCCTTACTTTCTTTCTCCATAATTTCCTCTTTCCATCATTCTGGTCTATTATTGGTTTCATTTGTCCAATTATTTTTTTCAGAACAGACTGCATTAGATTTTTTTTCTGGTCAAATCTGGCCCTTTTGCTCTTGACTGTAAAACCAATGGTTTGCATCTTGCTGTAGACCTGTATTTCCATTCATTAAAGCATCTCCTAAATTTAGACATTGACAGTGATAAGCCGGCTTCCTTGCTAGTGTTCTTAATTAGTCTACATGTTGTGAAGGGGTTCTTCTTAACCAAGGAAATACATCTTAAGCAATAAGCCTCACCTGACCACAAAACTGCTTATTAGTCAATTGTTCAAGCATCTTTAAGCTAGGCTAACTTATAACTGGCACCAGTTCAGATTTAAAAGAGCTGTAAGAAGGCGGTATTACTCGTACACAGTTAACTTCACTTTAGGGTGTGGTTAACTAACAAACCTTCTGCACTTTAAAAACGAAACTCTTTGAGATGGAACAAAAGACCCTGTCTTGCACATTAAAGTGAGATATGTTACATGCTCATCCACCTCCCAGTCCTCCACGCCCATAAGGGCAACACACACTAGCAACATTAAAAGCTCCACACCCATTGTTTTCTGTGTACATAAGGCAGCAGAGAGGCACCATCTCGGTGGTTCTAATTTCATGTTGATACATGTTAACGTATCATATTATGCCACTGTTGTACAAAAAGCATTAGTGTGTAACACCTCGCCCTGAAGCTAGCATTGGGCACATCCTTTTTATACATGTACCAAAAAGGTATTTGTTTACAGTGGAGGCACCCACTGGTACAACGATAGATGCTGCTGCCACAGTGTGCTCTATATTTACTTCATTACAGTATTTACCAAGCAATCTTCTGTTTGTACTCGAGAAAATGTTATCACACAAAATGATCATTCACTGGATGAGAGGAGCCTCAACTGTCACAGGCTAGCAACTTTGGCAAAGAGCAACTGGGATACAAGTTTTTACGACTTTAACACGGTTATGAAACTAATATTCACCCTTTAAATATTGACATTAGCCTTATGAAAACTATTCATGTGTCCGATTACTTGATAGGAATTGCCTTTGCAATGTTATCCACGCAAGTAAGCATAAGGCTCTCCTATTTGCCAACAGAGCAGCACAAAGCCACCCATTCATTTGTGAATGACCATATTAAAAACTCCAGGCTACTTTTGTTTTGATCGACCTTAAGTATTATCGCGATAGTCTAGCACTGGCTAGCTAGCTTAATTAGCATGGTTAGTAATTCATTCTGATAATAAATCAGATGGTAATCTTGGTTAGTGAAAAACAACACATGCGAATGAAAACATGAAGAGTGGACCAAATAAAACAGAATATTTTTCTCAAAACATGGATGCTCATAATAACGCATAACTCCGAGCCTTAATACAAGCTATGCTACACTCAGACCATGGCCTTGTTGGCTTTGAAATGGTTGTTTCAAAGACAGGTACCATGTCTGTGACCAGTTAGTCAGCTGCAGTCTTCAAAGTAACTTTGGTTTGTCAAGACGACAATAAAACAAAGTCAGTCTGCTATGAGTCTGCTGTAAGTTTGTGAATGATGGGGTAAAGATGGCAATTACAAGCAATCTATTTGTAATAAATCAGCAAAACTTCTATACACAGAATTTACATTGACTACTTACCTTCAGAGTCCAGCCAGAACCTCATAAATTTGAAAAATTTCTCCTCAAAGCGAAGCAGTTGCTGCAGGATGGTGAGTTAACAGCACAATTACATAGGTGCTCAGCAACCTTGGTTTTATATATGCATATAACCAGAATGCAACCAGTTGGCAACCAGCTGAGACGAGTTCTCTCAAAAAGATACATCGCAAACAAGTTGTGCTCATTGATGCAGACTGACTCACACTGATTGCAACATACTAACAATCTGTCTGCATTTATAAACAATACAGCAGTTATTTGCAAATCCTCACTAATCTGTCTGAGAGTGATTGCAGTCAGTCCAAGTTAGACCTTGATTTTTTGGAGACAGGTTGCTTCGACCAGGCAACCTGTTTAATTTCCTTGCAAAAGTTGTTGCCAAGCGATTGAGGGAATTGCACACTCAACCTCTGTGCAACCAGTTAGTTACCCTAATTGCTATCAGTCTCTGACAGCAAAAAATGAAATTAAAAAATCAACACAACCACCAGGCCACAACAATATTTCCGAAGTTTCAAGCGGGGTTGTATCCTATTTTTACTCTAGTCTGACAATACACCTATTACAACACTCATCCCCATACTATTATCAGTAAGGTGTAAATTAGATTTGAGAGAAAGAATTCATTTGCTTTTCTTTTGTACTGGGCTCTATACATAATTATATTACTAACATTGGAGACTCTGGGCAATGACCTTTTGGTCAAGCGGTAGTTAGAGGAACTACAGATCAGTCAACTTTATTCCCTGATACTGAGAAAAACCCAGCTATTGCACTGTTTACACAACTTTTCCACAAGAGTCTCTATTATTGCAGTAAAGCATAGAAATGGGGTGTCACTTACTGATAAAGCACCTAGAGTTAGATATGCAAATAATTTTTCCATAAAGAAGTACCGTGATACTGAATGCCCTTGCTTTGGTAAATATAAAGGTTTTATCATTCTGTGCCCAACATTCATCCTGCATGTGTAGCCTTTTAGCTCTGCTTGCAACCACACTGTCCAATAATCAATGTGACTGATGCCTCTTTGCACCACTTGGACAAATATTAGCCCAATAGTAGCAGTTAAACTGCAATTATACCTCCCCTCCTCCCTTTGTTTTCTCATTCAACACAGCCCATCAACCAAGTCAAACAAGCGACAATATAAGACCAGAGGATGTTGACCTAATGAGACCCAGCGCACTCTACTCTTACTGATAAAACAGAGTGAGAAGCACCCACTTTTCTCGCCGCAACACTCTTTTTCTGTGCAGACAAAGGCTGATTATGGGTGATGGAAGAGAAGAAGAAGAAAGACTTGCAACTTCTCCTTTTCCATTTTCCCCCCTTCCCCCTGAAATTTTTTGAAGGGCGGTTTATTCAAGATGTCACAGCTGCCTGCGTCTTAGTTGGAGCGTTCAGGAGGGTCACGGCTTTCTGCCTGCCTGTGTGTGTTTGCATGTGTGTGTGTGTGTGTGTGTGTTGGAGCAGTTCTTAAAGCAGTAATGCAGTGTCCGATGACAGATCACTTCATTCACGCAAGACGAGGGCAATTACTTCAACCATGACAGATTGCCTCAGCAGAACTGAGTTTAGGATAAAACCTCTCCCTCTCTCCCTTTATATCTCCCTCACCCCTCGTCTCCCCCTGTTCAATAAGGAATCTTGTGGTTTTCCCAGCTAATGACTTCCTCCTCACTGTTACACCATTGTGCGTGTGTGTATGTGTGTGTGTGAGCAGGGGGTGACAGTACCATCTGTCTGGCTGCTGTAGCCCTTGCCCCTGCCCAGCTGGTGGGCACTGAGTAATGGGAGAGGACTTCCTCATCTCACCCCCCTGAGACACACACTCTACATTAGTATGCAACACCTACTGTCAGAGTGAGCCAGAGAATAAGAGAGAAGAGACAGAGTTTTTTTTTTCTGTTTTAGAATTGAAACCCGAGCAACTCAGAGTGTCAAGTGATGAGAACTGAATGCTCCGAGTCTTGAAAAATTGGCACATACAGCAACAATTTCACCGCGCGTGTTGGCTTGTGAGTGGCAGTTTGAGGAATGTAAATGAGCGCGTACTCAAGCGTTGGATTGGCTGGAAGGTAGAGAAAAGGTGAGAGAAGTTAAAGAAAGAGTGGAGGTGTAATATAGGTCAAGGATAAGGGAAACAAGTGCTATGCTGCTTTATGTGTGATATGATTACAAACATGCCAAAATACCAGAGACTGTGATTCTTACCTTGAATCTAATGTACTGGAATCTACTTAGGTATGTTGTGACAGCCAGAAATGTCTAATTATTAATGTATTCATAAAGGGCAAACTAGGGCAAAATAATACATTTGTTGGTTTAACAAATGTATAACAGGTTTACGTTACACAAGTACAAAGTAACAGAGTCTGATCTGAGTTAGCTAATACTGAAACTATATTCATGTATTTAATTAACAGATGCAGATATATGTTACATTTTGATGAGTGTAAAACAGTTTGGCTGGAGTCCACATTTAAAATAAGCCGTTACTCACCTGTTCAACTGCACGATAAGGCAAATATCTAATCAGCCAATCGCATGGCAGCAAGTTGAGATGGCCAAGATAATGTGCTGACGCTCAAACTGAGCATCAGGACGGAAAAGAAAGATGATTTAAGTGACTTTCAAGGTGACATGGTTGTTGGCGCCAGACGGACTGGTCTGAGTCAGAAACTGCTGATCTACTGGGATTCTCCCAGACAAACACTTTACAGAGAGTGGTCCAAAGAAGAGAAACTATCCAGTGAGCAGCTGTTCTCTGGGCCAAAAAATCTTGTTGATGCCATAGAACAGAAGAGAATGGCCAGACTGCTTTAAGCTGATAGGACGGCAACAGCAATTCAAATAACTACTCATTACAACCAAGGCATGCAGAAGAGTTTCTCTGAATGCACAAACATGGATAACTCTGAAATAGCAGAAGACCACACCAGGTGCCAGTCCAGTTAGCCAAGAACAGGAAAGTGAGGTTACACCTTGCATGATTTGGGCCGCTTAGTACCAACTGAGCATCATTGAAACATCACAGACTACCATTGTTCCTCACCATGTCCATCCCCTTATGAACACAGTGTACCCATCCTCTGATAGCTGCTTCCAGCTGGACAACATGCAATGTCTCAAAGCTCGAATGATCTCAAATTTCATTCTTGAACATCATAATGAGTTTTCTGTCCTTAAATGGCCTCCCCAGTCAGATCACAATCCAATAGAGCACCTTTAGGACATGGTGGATTGATGGAAAAGGAGATTCTCATCACGGATCTGCAGCTAACAAATCTGGAGCAATGGTCGATGCTGTCATGTCAGCATAGTCCAAAATGCAAAGAATGCTTTCAGCACCTTGTTGACTATATGCCATGAATAATTCATGTGGTTCTGAAGGCAAAAGGGGGTCCAACCCAGTACCAATGATGTGTAACTAACCAAATGACCAGTGAGTTTATAATGTACTTGTTTCATTGCATGTTGTATAGAGCGCTTTGAGTACTCTGAGAGAGTAGAAAAGCGCTATATAAGAATCAGGCCATTTACCATTAGTGACCTATGTGTTGGTGCACACTGACAAGATGTTGACTGAACTGTAAGTAATCCATTTCATTTTTGACATGTTTGGGTGCAATCCACATAGATATTGCCAAGAAGCATTGTTACAACAAAGTAATCATCGACCAAACACAAATTTCCTTACTTTTTGTGCTACGTTTATATAAAGCAAAACATGAAATTTACTTTTGGTGGAAAAGTTTGAACACATTTATTTTCTATATTGGTAAAAAAGTGAAAAAGACAGAGTCCGCAATGACTGACTTTAAGAAATTGGAAGCTGACATTATTTAACAAAAAGAAAATTCAATTAAAGGTTTATATATCTCAGGAAATTGCTGGAGTGCTTTGCAGTGCCTTCTGCGACTCTTTAGGGAAATAAAGCTCAAATCTGAGTGACAATGGCACTGATGATGTCTCAGCTTGAGCTTGGAGAGTTTTTAATCACACAATACCACATGAACAAGCTTTGGGCCAGAGATATTTTGAGAGAGCAAGATGGAGGGAGAAATGGCACTCAAAGAATTCTGAATTCAAACCTATGGGAGAATTCCTCAACAGGAAAAGTGGTGATAAAACTCCTGGGGGGAGGGTGATGCTGTATTTATTAGATTTGACAGGTGACAGGCACTTCTGTATGTCCTGCTGACCAGTAATGTTAATGCTAACCTTACAAATAATCTATGTGCACCTCCCTAGAAATGCAAAGAGGGAGCATGTGTTGCTTTTAGTCATATATATCTTTTTCCTTTGACAAAAAAAAAAAGCTCACCACAACCTCAAGCGGGAACGGAGCCAATAGAAACACCGGGATACGACCACATGTTAATTAACATGTAATGCACCAGCACAAGCACAAATGCCGGCGTTGGCCACTTACGTAGGTTACATCATAGGCTCTATAAATATTGCTTGCAGAAATCTAAATCAGGCCTTAGGATCTTGGAGGACTGCACAGGAGCCCCCTCCCCAACGTTTGAACGGAAACGTGTATGCAGGCGGACACATTTGCAGGACCATAAATTACGCTTCAGGCTTGGACTGGATTTGATTCAGGAAGACACTGAACATCCATCCATCCATTTTCTTATCCAGTTCAGGTTGACGGTGAGGTTGGAGCCTATCCATGCTGTCACATGGTAAAAGGCAGAGTGCACCCTGGACAGGTTTGCCAGTCTGTTGCAGGGCTTGATAATGAACAAGACACACAAAAATAAATATAAGAGCAGCTGGAATTAAACATGTTAGTTTGGCATTTGACAGGAGGTTTAGACTCCTCCAACATGGCTGATTAATGTTGTTTCTTTATCTCCACGCTGGCTTCATACACCGGCTTGGATCTGCTGTGTGTTGGCCAACAGAGTGTAATGCTGTCCCCCTCTTTCTAAATCTATCTCTCTCTGTTTCTATTTCCCTTCCTCGCACGCCATCCAGCCCTTTCTCTCGCTCTTCTCCTCCCCCATCCCTTTCTGTCTCAGTCTTTCTCTCTCTCTCTCGCTCTCTTTCTCTAACCCTCTCTCTGTCTCTGTTTCTTTCTCCTTTCAAGCGTGGAATCATTTAATTATCGCCTATAGCTCTTTTGGCAGGCTGTTGAATGCCCACCTCTCAAAGCCTGGAGGAAACAATTTACCCTGGGATATCACACACACACACACACACACACACACACGCATGCGCGTGCACAAACATGCAGACTTCAAGGAGAGGATTTATTACAGCAGGTCCATCCGCAGTTCACAGAAATCTATCACCAATCCCAGATTGAGGAAACATTTCGGAGGGAAAAAATAACACATTAGCCAGACCAAAAAAAATGTTTGGGGCACTGCGAGGATCCGGAGATACTTTTGCATATGCTTAGAAAGTATTTTATTTATTTATTTATTTTTTACAGATGAGGGTTTCGGGCAACAGTTCACGTGTGGGGGACTGTGAGGTAATGATTAAATGTCGTAAAGCATTTAGAGCGTTTAACTCCCTATTATCAGAACAGTAGGAGGTGATTCATTTAGGACGCTTGCCTTGTTGTCCGGGTGTGTGTGCTTCTGTGTGTTTCAAATGGGACCCTGGTTGGATGAAGGAGCCACATCGCCCATAGAGGAGAAGGTGAACAAAACGCAGAATGGAAAAAGAAAGGGCGGAAGACAGAAGAAGAGGGGAAAACAACTGGGAACTATTGAGAGGAAATTAATGGCCCATCTCAGACTGTCAGCATTGTTATTGTTTAAGGGGCTCTGGAGGGAGGGGAACGCTTTAAAATGATGTCTGCCGAGAAAAAGAGCACTAAAAAATCAAGACAAGGCTGAGAGAGGGATGAAAGGGAGAAGAGGGGCGAAAAGGCTGTAAATTTTCGACAGAGCTCTCAGTTCATTACAGGGTGATCAGAGACGAGGCAGGGCCAGACAAAGGGCTTCAGTGTTGTTAGCCAGCTCCGTCAGTGTTACACCGGGGTCAGCTCTTTAACTCGCGGGCAATGAATAACCGGGCTTTCAACTGGGACAATGGCATGCCAGCTTTCCCCAGCTCTGGGTAGGACCTGCCTATTGTTGAGGAGTTGAACCGGGGAAGTCACCAATCTGTAGGAACGCTGACAAGCCAAATGACGCGACGGACAAGTCGAGGAAAGGAGCTGCAAAGGTTTAAGTTGTGTGTGTGCCTGTGTGGAAACCTGAAGGTCAAGATTACTCCATCATCACCGTGTCATTAAAGATTAAAGTGTGCAGCGCACAGGGACCTCAAGAATTCCAAGGCCTCAGTGCGCTAGTGCTTACTGCGGTTTCTCTTACAGGTACCCGCTCAAAACGTGGACTGAAACAATCCCAAGAAAACCCCATGAATGAGTGAGCTCCTGTTTAGGCCAATCAGTAACCACATTGTCCATTTACTAAACGTAAATGACCTGTAGTAATACAGCTACAAATCCTGAGTAGCCAATCAGCTGTCAACCAAGCAGCATAAAGTTAATTTTGCATGTGGTTAACTGGTGATTCTAAACTGCATGTAGTTACAGTGAATGGTTGCCTATCACTCTGCGTTAGCCCTGCAACAGATTGCCTGCCTGCCTCGTGCCCTTGTGACAGTTGGGATAAGTTCTGGCCCCCCATCAGCCTGAATTAGATAAGTGGAAGAAATGGATAAATTGACGGATTGACTTTCTAGAATCATTTGTGAAAGTGGGAAACTTAAGTATTTGACTTATGGATCCTTGTATCCTGTTTTTTTATTTAAATACAATCCAAATTACTGAGGGGACTTGTTGAGTATATCCTAAACGTTTCTGTCAGTTAGCGCTGCTGTTTTTGCCACTGTTGGCTTCTGTTAGCTGTTGTTAGCCTCTGTTAGCTGCTGTTAGCCGGTGTTAGAGAAGCTTTCTTTGACGGGGATCAAACATTGTTGGTCTTTGATAATGAATAAACTCTCATTTGATTTTAAGAAAATGGTTTATTAGAGGAAGAGTGTGATTGTTAGGACACTCAAGCCTAACATTACGTTAGCTTGTAACCAGCTGTTCTTGTTGGTTAGCCAGCTCATTGTCAGCTGTCTGGAGATGGAAGGGTTGCATGTCTAATCTGCTGACAGTAACTACCTGCAACAATATATGGAATAAAGAAGCATGTTTATGGACGTCTTTGAGCCCTGACTTCCCTTCAGGAGTTGTGCTTTGAGGTGAGAAGGAAGAAGTTGATGTTTTATCCAAAACCGGTCATGTTATCTATTTCCTTCATGTTTTTGCTTCATCGGTGACTGCGACCCCTTCCCAGATAATAAAACATGTATAATCCTTTGTATCTTGAGACTAAACATGCAGAGACAAATTAAAATTTGCCTCCAGCTCAGGCGAATGCCTACAAGTTCTCTTCTCCTGCCATCGACAATGCCCATCTAAGCTACTGTTTTCAAGATGGCGGGGCAACACAGTGGCTTTAGCAAACCAAGGTCTGCTTCTATGTATTTTTAACGGACTAATTCTACGTTTTTGAGAATGTATCAGTTTGTTAGAAGATGTAATTAAACACTAATTAAATACCCTTATAAAAACTACTGACTGCACCTTTAAGTACCATGCAAATCATTAAAGGACCCAGTCTCAATAAGGTTTTATCCAATGTAACATCAGTGATATTCAGGAACTCGTTTTAAATCTAGATGCTGTTTTAGGCTGATTCAGTGATGTCAGCTGTGGAATAGGACAAAACATTATTTCAACTAAATAAATAAATAAATAACAAATCACATTGTTCAATCATTCAAACACACACATACACTTTAATCTTTTTAAAAGTACCCTAATGCGAAGCCTGCAGCTTGAGTAAAATTGGATTCAGCACAAATTTTTCAATAACACATCGGCAAAGTTGTCCAGTCTTCCTTTATCCAATAACCCCAAATTTAATCAGTGCTCTCAAACAACAACCTGAAAATGTAGTTAATGTTTTTACCTTCTTGAGGCGAGATTGTTGCTATTCCTTTCTTTGTGGTATGAAGGAAAAGTACTCTCTCGTCTACATCTACTGTAGTTTAGAATACAGCATCTCAACTCCTTACCAGTTTCAGCAGCCAGCAGCAAATAACCACAAACGTCTCTTCATTACCTCCCTTTAAGGTTTAGAATTGATTTTAAGATTTTACAAATCACTTTTGGTTCATCTCTGGGTCTGGTCCCATGCTACACAGCAAATAAACGGACACCATGTGAGACACTTTGCACCTTAGATCCTCAGCTGGGGCCTTTCTGGCTTTTCTGAAGTCAAGAGTTAAATCTAAAGGCGATCCTTTTCCCATCACGACCCCTTGGGTATTGCAGAATCACTTGAAAACACTTTAAAAACATTTTTTATAGAATTGTTTTCATGGGATGCTGTTTTTTGCCCTTTTATTATTTTATTTGTTACTGTATTTTTGTGTCAGCTCATTGTTTCCTTACACTTGCTTTACTGGTTTTATCCTTCTGTTAGTGTGCATTAATTATTTTGACATTTTGCATTTTTAGTGCGATGTTTTCATCTGTCTCGATTGGCTTATTTTTTTATTTTCCTTGTTTTGTTTCTGGCACTAATCTCTGGCTTTATGTTTCAATATAGCATTTTGTTTTTTGCTAATTTGTGAACTAAAGCTATTAAAGTTAATATTGCTGCATTTTTATTATTGTCATTGTCATTTTAAAGTTTTGCTGCTTGCCGGTTAGATTTCCAAAAACATGTCTTTCCCTCTCAGTTTCAGCTCTAAGTCTCGACTAAAAGGACAAATTTTTTTTCCTCCTCTAAAATGGAGCTTTTCCAAAGCTGAAAATGCCTGCATGTGGTTTCAGTGTGCACGGGGTAAACAGAGCTTTTCCAAAATGATGATGTAAGCCAAGTCACTCAGGATCGGGGCTGTGTGCCACATTGTCAGTTAAGTAAAGAATACAACCTTTAATCACCGCTACCTTTTATTGTTATTGTTCAGTTTAAATGTTAATTTAGTCAAATACACGGCAGAGAAGTTGCCATTAAACAGCAATTTTAGGTGATTCTGTCAAATATTGTTAGATTCTTTAAAAAAGAAAAAAAAAGAAAAGCACTGAGGAACATGCAGTGTTTACTGACAATATATCAACATGAACAACAGTGCTGTGAATTTAGCTCAATTAAAACAGAGGGAACCATTAATGGGAGGAGAGTGTAGTAACAAGGATAAGAAGACACATTTTTGTTCAACTGTAGCTTTATCTGTGATTGGATATTTTAATTAAACTGTAACTGATATTTCAATTTAATATCATTAACTAAGATTTGGTGCTTCTTTGTTTGTTCCACTTAGATTTACCAGTCCATCCACTTTTCAACTCTTATCAGTGGTCATAAGATCTCAGTAATAACCGAAAGAGTAAGGTTGTGAATATAAGTGGCCAAAATGAGTTTCCCTCTGTAGGGTGGCTGGGCTCAGCCTTCGAGATACAGTGAGCAGCTTGGGCATCTGGAGGGATCTTATAGTAGAGCCGCTGTTCCTTTGTGTTGAAAGAAGCCAGCTGAAGTGGCTCAGGCATCTGGTATGGATGGCTCCTGGTCGCCTCCTCTTGGAGGTTCTCTGGCACACCCAACTGGGTGATGACCTGTGTGTAGACCCAGAACCGACTTGGGAGATTATACATCTTGTCTGGCCTGGAAATGCCTCAGGATTCTCCAGGAGGAACGGGAAAGTGTTGCTGGAGGACATCTTGAATACTCTATTTAGCCTGCTGCCACTGCAACCTGACTTTGGATGGTGTGTGGAGGTGATCCCAGTCCTATATCAAATCTACCTTAATCCATGCCTGGATTTTGAATCTACTGCAAAAATTGTTTCGGCACAAAAATTAAAGCTTAATAAAAAGAAATTAAAAGGTTTTTCACTCTCATATTCAACAGGGCAATCTCAAAAAATCCTAAATATATTTTTGCAGAGTTTCAGAAATATGTCTGATCTTCTACATCAGAATCCCGCACGAAGGTGAGATCTGAAACATCATTTAACTTATTGAACTGCAGTCATGCACAGAGAACTACAAATCACAGCATTCTGCTAGAAAGCTTGATATGCAGGGCATCTCTGAAGAAGTGTTTTGCTTGTGGCTTGTGGGCTTTGCAGCTGATGACACAGCTGCTGTAATTGGCTGATAGTCCTAAGTGAAAAGATCCTAACTTGACTGCAGCTCACTGCATGAATCAGAAATTAAAAGACAGTCCATGATGCTGTGAAACATTAGAAAGGTGAGCTGTTTTCAGGTATTTATTGAAAGTCTGCTGTTCATATAGGTTTGCAGAGATGTAAGAACACACAGATGATGAACCTTCCACAAGAAAGCAGACAAAGCAGGCAAAAGTCCATCATCAACACAGACTGTTTTCTTAGTTTGACAAGCAGAAATATACTGTAGCTGCCTATTTATTTATTCATGTATTCGGTTGACAGCATTTTTGTGATGTTGCATTTCGAGATTATTGCATATTAAATATTTAAGTTGAGTGGCATGCCTCGCTGATGGTGTTATTCTAACTAGGGATTTATTTCTGGAATTAAAAAGAGGACTTGACCGTTTGCATTTTGAACAAAACATGGAAAAATAATATTTTTTATTATTTCATTTTTTTTTTTTTATATTCTTGTTGGTTACAAATCAAAATAATTTAGTTAAAATTCCCAATAATTCTATAAACATCCTATAAACACACTAAAAGACTTCATAAGCCAACTTTGGTTCCTGAATTCTTTTCAGAAACATTTCCCTTTATGTATGTATTTTGTCATTAATCACAGCCTGCAGGTCAGAAAACTTGCCTGTGCCTGAGAACACACAAAGCCTTTAAAGACTGCAATCAAGATCATCTTCTCTGGCATGTCCAGAAAACCTTTAGCATCTACTTTCTCCTCAAAGTGATCGAGTTTTATCGAAAGGATCATCACTAGAGATGAGGGCCGGATCTCTTGTTACAAGGTTACCACTAGGGATTTTTCTGGCAACTAATTTCTTAGTTGACTAAACGAGAAAAAAAGTTACATTAACAGACAAGTCTAAAACGAAGAAACACTCAGATATCAAGTTACATTTGAGGACCGTGTTGAAAACCATCTAAATAAAGGCATTTGAAAGCATTAATCAGATTCTTCAGTAATGAATCATACGATAAATGCTGCTTAACTGTGTAGCAGCTTACATTGTGCAGTATGATCATTGTGCGCTATACTCCAAACAGACAAGCAAAATTAATTTATTCAAAATAAACTGATGTTAAATATGAAATTAAAAGACGGAACAACTAAATATTCTCATGTTTTTAGAATATAACAAATTAACAGGTAAAAATAATAATAAACTGCAACTGAAAAGTGTTGCACATTATGAATGATGCACTACAGTTAATGACACCCAGCTCTATAAAAGTTATACAAAATGTTAAATGATAACAATACAATAAATCATCCATCCTTCTGGTTTCTTTCCCCCACTGAAGGCCGGGTCGCCGCGGAGCAGCCTAAGCAGGAACCCCAGACATTCCTCTCCCCAGCCACCTCCCATCCCGGGGAACACTGCAGCGTTCCAGGGCTCCAGGATATAACATCTCCAGCATGACCTGGTCTACCAAGGGGCCTCCTCCCTATAGGACATACCCAGAACACCTCAGGAGGTGATCACATCAACTGCCTCCTTTCGATGTGGAGGAGTAGTGTCTCTACTCTGAGCCCCTCATCACCCTACGATAAGGGAAAGTCCATCTAACCTTCAGAAGACGCCAATTTGCGCCCTTTATATCTCCGATCTCATTCTGCCACCTTCAGAATAATTAACAATAATAAGCCTGACAAACAGATCAGGCCTAGATTACCAGATTTATGATGTCTTTCTACAACAATGTCAGGGCTGCAGCTCCATCTGGTGGAAGGACACAACAATTTCCCCGTATTGTGCATCAAATACAATTACTTTAAACCACCTTGTAGGTCTGGTACCGACTAGTGGCATTGTCCACAATTAGTCAATCACACATCCATAGCTACAACCAAGCAGTTCTGAGCAGTTTTTGACTGAAGAGTTAGCTTCCTGTGAGGTACAGAGTGAGGGTCGCAGCTTGCTCGTCCAATATTTCTGGTATTCACTGGGCTGTGCACCATATACCATATAACTGCCAGGGTGAGAGTGTTGAGAGATCTAAAAACAGCAGCTAGAAGTGAACGAGAAGCCGATCTTCAACAAGAAATTGGCCCAGTTTAAATAAAGTAAGCTTTTTACGAGCCGATTTTTCAGAACTTTTTGATTTGCACCTCGTGTATCTTTAAAGTCAGCTATTCCTTCCAGTCTCAAGCTGGTTATGTTATCTATTGGTAAATAAAGAAAACATATCCCAGCTGCTTGTTTGTGTTTGAAATCTATTCAAACATGTCCTTCTGTCAATATTGTGTTCTGTTGGTGATGGACACCTGCCTGCTGATTATTAACTGTCATTCACAAGGCGATATTTACAGCCCAGCATCGGCATCCCACACATAGACTCCAGTACATTAAAGAAGTCTTTCGTAGTGCAGCCCTCTGACTGATTGACTGCACACTCCAGCCTTGCCTCTTAACACTTGATTCAGTCCATCATCTTAAACCCAGAGTGTTCAAAATGTATTCTTTTTTTTGCCAACAGCTGTGAGATCATTTAATTTGTTTCCTATGCAAATCGAGTCATGTGTGGGATACCACCTGAAATCTGAAACATTTGACGGACGGGTGGATGCACAATTACTTCACCCTCACTGGCAGAGGAATAAAAAAACTCTTAAGCTTGCAGTTAGTGCACACACACACACACACACACACACACACACACACACACACACACACACACACACACACACACTACCCACAGACACAGAGCAGCTGTCTGAGGCAGGCAGGGTCAAACGGTGGTTAATTAGTCCCGTCACCTGCTCAGGTCATCACACCTTCAGCTCGGCTCGGCTGAATAATAATCCTGCAATATTAACACTGTCACGTTGGCTGGGGTGCTGGAGTGAACCTGTTGTTGATATAATACATTACATCCTGCTGTCTCGCCTTCCTGACACAACACACACACACGCACACTTTCTCTATCTCTCCTGTGCTTCCCCAGCTGACTGAAGGGCCACCAGAAACTGTCACTTAGCACTAATGACTGCAACAATGGTGTGTGTGACAGGTCTCCTCTCCGTCTCTATCCTTGCAGCGGCATCACATGCGATTCCGCAACGTCTCGCTTCCTATCTGTTGCTGCTCCCTGTAAATTATATCAAATGTGTACCACTGTCGTGGTGGTCTGTCAAACTGCGAACCGGTTTTGAAATCTACTCTCTGAAATGTGTCTCATTAGCCCGATCTGTCTACATATTCCGGCAATGGGAGTTAATGATGTATTGAGACTATTCTTGGGGTGGGAAACAGTAGGTTTCGGCATCAAAGCGTGCGCCAGGAGGCTGTTTAGTGTTTGTTTCTCCGGGAGAGTCACTCTGCATGGAAAACAGACAGGTGCTTCACGGACACGGGGGGAAGTGGGAATGATTTCCCATCTGTCTGCTCCATAGAGAAATAAGAGGACCATCTTATATGAGGTGGAGCGCATCTCCTTGCAGTATGAATGGGGCAGAAAACCTGCCTTCCGCTCCTCAAAGTCCAACTTGGAATTCTGGTTTCAAATAATCTGTGACTGCCGGTCTTTCCGGGTCCTTCTGATATCCTTATTACTGCCGTCCATTTATGCTTACAAATAAAAGGGAAAAAAGCTACTTATGTTAATATGGATTTTTGATGCAGATAAATACAATAAATTTAGTCTAAGATACTTAATGTGCTTCCTCGCAAGCAAGTGTACGCACACACATGTGGGGGATAGAGTGCTGGATGAACGCCAGCCAAGCCTCATTAGCTCCGAGCTGCCTCTCTGGAAAGACAGGCACAGTGAGAAAGGAGAGGGGAGGCGGGGGGGTGGTAGATAAGAAGAGCAGCGTTGAAAGAGAGTGAGAGGAGGCAGAAGGAGAGAAAAATCAGGTTTACTGAGCCCAGCATGGTGACCTGTTGGATTAAGACTATTAGAAACCCATCTGGGGCTGCTTGACCACTTCACTGTCAGATCCTCCCCCAGCAGCCGCTCACCTGACCCCTACTGACACAATGCACCCCTGGGACACTCACAATAACACACACACACACACAGACACTGAAATGCTCATGTCACTCCTGAAATGCACGTTATTATATGTGACAGATGGAGAGGTGACCCCTAGGTCAAATATAGCTCAAATTTAGGGGATTGTTTCGTAGCGGCGTACAAATTTCATTTGGACACGTGGACAATAAAACTGCATTAGCTAGTCACCATGGATGTTCCAGGTGACCCAGTTACTACTTCACCAAACAAGGGAAGAAAAAAAATGAGCCGACTGCTATATGAAAGTAAGAGAACGGTCGAGTTAAAATTGAGCGCTGAGGTCTAAGGAATGAGGTTAAACATTTCAGATTTTAAAAGGATGCATTTCATTTCACAGACGTGAGTTGGGAATGCTATCGCACACACGATGACAGATTACTGTGGCTAATGTTAGCATTGCTAGCATTGCGGGTTAACTTGTCAGCACCTGTGCAGACAGAATTAAGGTACATGTTGTTTCGATTGAGTAGTTGTTATCCACTGTTTTGATTTTTCCCACCATACAAATGAAGTTCTGGTAGTTCATTGCCCAGACTGTGTTGTAATTATTAAATAAAGTTTTCATTATTTCACAGAAAATTTTGGGTTTTAAAAACAACAACAACAAGAAAACAGAAATTTCTTTGGCAGATAAATACTTTTCTGTCATTTAAATGTTTATCTATTACTTAATGGGAGGTGGGAGTCTTTATCAATAGGAAAAGCTGTAAAACTTCTGAAAATAGAGTTAAAAGTTCCAAATCTATGTGCTCCTTCACATTTTATAAAGCCGTCTAGTGGCCTTATGTTTCGCACCCCTGGCTTAAGGCTACTGAAGATCAAGTTAGTTAAACTGTCAGCTTGTGTGCAAGCAGTATTGAGTTTAACAGCTGGAGAATGAGGTGTCACTTCAGGGAGAAAAGCACATCGGTCTCATCAATTAGTTCCAATGGATTAGCGCGTTCAGTCCCAGACGAGTAAACCTGCTACAAAGCCCGCCTTTTTCTGACAGGTTAAACTCTGAAATTCGCTTTTGTGAACAGTACCAAACCTGACATTCAGAGATGACCTCTTCAACTTAGTCAGACTTAATTTTCCAAACTACATGAAACTTAAATACTAGATGTGTTTTATCATCAATGTTGATCATGATTAGTGACATCATCCAGTTGTGCAGAATACATGTCTAAAGAAGTTGGTTTTACAATGTATCCAGTTTTCTGAGCCTCCTTCTTTCTTCCTGCTTGTATAAAGTAGGTGTTCCACTTACTTAGACAGGTGCTTGTAATAATGAATCAAACACTGTGCTTGATTTGTCTGCATAGGATACAGTTCTGCAATACAGAAATGTAGTTACACTATCTCAGCTTAAATTACTGCTAAAAGGAGACAAAAATGAAAACATTTAAGCGTTTAGCTATTTGGTTAATGGCTTTAGCTGTACTAGGGACACCAACAGTCCTCAGCCTAAGGGCATCATTTGTTAGGAGATGCTTGCTAATACTCAGATGGTGCCAAGCAAGCTAATGACAAACAAATATCTCTTCTTAGTAAAACTAGGCCTGGGCATGTCAAAGAAGAGCTGGATCTAATTTGGTTTGTTGACATAAAGGAACTGGGGTGGGAAATGAGTGCTCTTAATACACTATTGTCCTTTTAGCAACAAAACTAAAGCTGTGTCCCAAAACGTAGGCTGCATCCTTCGGAGGACCTGGCCTTCGCAGTCTACGTGAGCCGGGTCCTTCGAAGACCGAGAAGTGCAAGGCTGTGAAATGGGACGGTCTAGCCTTCAGATTTGCATCACCGCTGTGTCGGTGGAGTTTAATAAACTCGGCCGTCTGCTCCTTGCTATCTAAAATATAACAGGACACTGCCGTAAATTATCGACCGTCTCACACTTCTGTTTAATCAGTTTTCTGTTTGACGTTTATTCAGCTGTGTGAAAACCCCGGAGGAACCCACCCGATGGATTAATGAAGTTTTATTTTATCTAATAATCTAATAATTTTGATCTCAGCCAAACAGATTTTCTCCGGAACAAATAAAACACAAAAAAAAGCCAAACAATTACATTTTTAAGTTATCTGAGTGACTTATATATCATGCTTAACCTGAGTAGCAAAAGAGCGGGGGTCTGAAAACAATGAAGCTGGGAGTCCGCTGCTCTCGCCGGCTCGAGTGACCATTGAACCCCCCGGCCAGCTATCGAGCGGGTGGGTAACAGACGTCACCGAAAATATTTTGCAAATATGCGATGTCTTGATAAACCAAGCAGATATTTGAAGTTTACACAGCTACTTTCTCGCCTGAAAATGTGTTAAAAGTTTATTTTGTGACCCAGAAAGATTGATAAGAGTAATTTTAAAACTTAGTAGCGGCCGCCATTGTTGGAAACTGAAATTGGCTGGGCGGCGCTATGAATTCTGGGATATGGTGGGCCACGAAGGACACACCCGGCCCATCCTTCAAATTCGGGGAAATGAAGGACGCATTTGTCGGCCGCATTTGAAGGAGTCGACGAATTGGGACAGCCTTTGTCGCCTGGCTGTGATGTAATCAGCCTTCAAATGCGGCCTCCGGAGGACACAGCTTAAGTATTTTGCTAGCTTACAGGAAACTTCTTGTTCTCTCCCTTTTAGTAACCATTTATCAGATGAACAAAGACGGAGTAACTTAAATGGTGCAAAAAGAAAGAAGCTCAAAAAGGTAAAAAACAAACAAACAAAACAGTTCAATTCAATTCAATTCAATTTTATTTATATAGCGCCAAATCACAACAAAAGTCGCCTCAAGGCGCTTCATAGGTACAGAGAAAAAACCCAACAATCATATGACCCCCTATGAGCGAGCACTTTGGCGACAGTGGGAAGGAAAAACTCCCTTTTAACAGGAAGAAACCTCCGGCAGAACCAGGCTCAGGGAGGGGCGGGGCCATCTGCTGCGACCGGTTGGGGTGAGAGAAGGACTGTGAAATCATATAACAGATGAAAATAGCAATCGAGAGTTTTTATTGTCACCATTGTTGGATTTTTAAAAACTGATGTGACAAGAAGAAGCAGGTCTGACTGTGACACCACATGATCATTAGCTAACTTTTTGATCACAAGTCATTAGCCAATTAGCATACGACATACAATTCTCTATTTTGAAATTAAAAAATATGATAAAGTAAAAACTCTGCTCATTATTTCTAGAGATGTAGAGGATATGTCCTCCCAGTCAAGACAAGTTAATTATACTGATCATTAATCGTGTGCACGTAAACTCTTCTTCCAATGTTTGGGGTGAAATTATCCTCACTGCATACGTTCGTTACGTCAGTCATACATCGGCATATTGTACTTCCACCTCAGTTTCTGCTAATGCTATACATGGTGGGAATGAAAAAAAACTCAGTCTAAATGTCATTATATGACTTTATTTTATATGTATATTTTATTGTATTATGTATTTATATAACTCAAAATCACAACAACAGTCCCTTTAATCTGCTTTATATGTAAGACCATACAATTAGAGAGAGAAAACCCCAACAATCAACACCAGCCAAGCACGTGGCGACAGTGGGAAGGAAAAACTCCCTTTTAGCAGGAAGAAACTTCCAGCAGAACCAGGCTCAGGGAGGGGCAGGGCCATCTGCCATGACCATTTGGGGGCGAAGGATGGGAGACAAGACGAAAGATACAGTGGAACAGAGCCAGATACTGATGATTAAAGTGGATTATAAACACAAAGTCAAAGCTCACCACATTTAATACCTAATAAATCTTATTTGTTAATTTTATAAAGCTGTATAAAAAATTATAATGCCCTTTGAATGTGCCTTTAAAACACTGTAAACACGTCCTTACAGGAAAGTGTTAAAAAGACTGAAATGTTCCCCACAGGTTTCTGTTCTGTCTTTGTTTTGTAAGTGCAATAATTCCAATATGGACCCACAGTTCCTCACCATCCTCTGTGTTTATCTCTCTCTTTCCTCTCACTCTTGTCTCATTAGCCTATTTTGCTTTGCTGAAGGGTACCAGTCCCTTCTGGGAAACTTTTGTGGGTGGTTTCTTTGGTTTGAGTTCATCTTAGGCGGCTGAAAAATAATACTGCTGGTTTCACTTTCGGAGCGGGGAAGAGCCTCGCTACATGAGATTATGAGCTGTGAGGCTCAACACAGACAGACGAGCTCCCAGCTGAATCACTCCACATCAAACCCTTCAATCACCCACCATTTACTGGGCTAAGCACAGTTGAGAGGGCTCCCCGTTGCTCCGTACACACACTTGTGTACACACAAACCTGCTGCACAAATGCTCACACAAAAGAGAATAATTGGTTTTGAAAAATGCTCTTGTACGCATGGACATGCACAGGCCAGCAAATGCATGCACACACACACACAATTAGATCACACATGCGAACACATACTAATGAGCAGCCATTTAAATATGCAGCGTGTCTTTGAAATGAGTTAAATGCAAAAGAGAAATATTTATTAGGTTGATATCACTGTTTCTGTGCAAAAGTGCGGTCTGCGCAGGCGAGAGTGCAGTGTGCGGATGAGCGCGTGTCCCGACGGTGGCACCACAGGGACAAAGTGATTAGTGATATCCATCCGGCAAATCATGCACAAGCACATCATTACCATGCTTCCCTCTACCCTTTCCCTCTCCCTCCTCTCCTCTCATCTCGGTCTCTCTCTGGGGTGCGTTCACTCCCAGCGCTCCTTAAGTGTTTTAACGTGTTAATAATCATTAGGCACTGTTCAGTCAAGTGGGAGAGGTGGTGATAGGATGGATCGGGGAGGAGGAGGAGGAGGGGTGGGGGTGTAATGATTGCCTGACCTCTGACCTGCACCCCTCGACCCCCACCCCCTCCCGCTCCCCACCTCTCCCCGCTCTGTGTTGTGCCGCTGGCCTCTCTCATCTCGGGGGTCCATCAGGGACCTATTAAGGGCTGTCTCACACTCCGCCGCCTCACTTAACTCTGCCTTGTCAATATGCTACAGCATGTGTGTGAGGGACAGAGAGACAGAGAGTTTGTGTTTATATTCACCTCCCTGTCTAGGAAGCCAGTTTCTTTCCTCCCCGTCTCCCCCCTCCCTCCCCCCTTTTTCTGTCGATCACTTATTTTCTGCCACGTTTTTTTTCCCTTTCTTTTTTTTAACCCCTCTCACTTTCTCTCTCACTTTTTCTATTTCTCTGTGACTCTCCCTCTCTCTTTCTCTCCTCCCTCCCTCCGTCCCCCTTGCTGCGTCTGTCTTTGGAGATGCTAATTCCCGGTCCGGGGAGACTAGATGAAACAGAGCTGAGTTTCTCTCATTAGCTGACACAGATGCCGAGGCGTGTGGACCTGAATAACAACACCCTGGCAGGCTGCTGCCTCCCCTTCCCTTCCACATGCTCTGTTGACGATCTCACATTCCAGCCATATTCCCCACAAAGCTCAGAGTGTGAGTGAGTGTGCGCGTGCGTGTATCAGTCTGTTTGCTTATCTGTATTGCAAGTTTTCTTGAAATATTGCGTATGCTGCAATGCCATTTTTTAAAAGATCTGGGGGATTTCTTCAGGGAGTCTGGCTAATTTTTAAAACACCTTGAGTGAGCTATGTAACTTCAACAAGAATTTTTTTTCAAGTTTTGAGACATCAGTAACATTACAACAAACAATCAAGACCATCGTAAATGAAAAAGTTGGCAGCCTTCATGCAATACTTCACAGCGGTTGCATATCCAGGACTGGAGTTCAGGACAGGCCGATTATTTCAGAGTAGTGTAACGAAAAGAAAAGTTCTTTTTTTCTGACTGTGATTGCTACAACACCTATGGATAGTAAGAAAAACTGTGCATACACACACAAACAGAATAGTCTGTACTGCTTGTGCAGGTAGAATTAATCTCATTCGCACGTCAGCTCTCACATTCACAGTTTTCCGCTCTTTTCCAGACCTTCAGAATCCTTTCGGCTTTGTCACCTTTCACGACAGCCTCTTGTATTCTTGTCTTGGTGTGAACTCTAAATGCTTCTAAAACCTTATCAATCCCGGGACCAGCTGCAATCCTCGGCTTCAGTTCACCAGCGCAGTAGCATTCGCAGGTGACCCTTCATCCTCGTCAGCCAAAGCACCTGAGCCAAGAACAACAACCACAACACTAAAGTGCTTTGACTGATTCACGGTGTGTGACAGATCAGGTCAGGTCATATTTCTGTGAAACTGAGTTAATTGTTTTTCAGAGCAAAGCCAAGTTGAAACAAGAGTAAGGGACCAAACACTATATTTTTAGCTTTACAAATGACCTCAGTGGCTGGAGGATCTTCCCTCTTCTTTATGCAGGAACTAGCATTTTGACTAAAAACAACAGTCTTTCTCTCCTGCACCTTTGAGTGATGCAAGTAGATGGTATTGTCCAAAACACTGCAGTCATATTCATTTAACTTAGTCTTACTTAATATTTTCTCCTGATCTTCCATACCCAGGTACATTGACTCCATCCCCCTGTTGTTTAAGAAACACTGTGGTTTAGATGGAAGAGATGTTGCAGCACCACAAACAATGCAACGTTAACTTAAAAGCAACATTTTCGTTTATTTTCTTCTTGCTTCATTGTTCATCCACGCTCAGTGTAACCATGTGGAGACAAAATGAAGACACTGAAACAGGAAGGTAAAATGCTGGTAGACTTCTCTGAGCTTCAAGAGAATCGTAACTCTTTATAGACACAAGAATGATCCTAAATTAACAACGACCTATCAACATCACAGCTGGGCAGGACTAAACCTCTGCACCCTAGCTTTTACTATTAGCCTTAGACGTTAGCGGCCGGGTTAACATTTGTGGTTTAATACTTCAGCATTGCAGAAATGTTGAAAGCACAAAACTCTTCATAAAGACTGGGTCTTTAGGATGCTTCACAAAGTTTGGTGCACTGTTGCACGACTATTCAGAATTTTGAAAGTGCCGTAAGGGCCTCTATACAGCGAGCTGGCTGCAAAACAGTGACACGAAATTCCAAATTTATCGGCTCTGAACCTGTTGTGTAACGTTATACACAATGAAAGCATTGTGTTTTTGCAGAAAATTCCTGCTCAACAGACACACTGTGAAAAAAATTTAAGTCGACATCAAACAATGAGTCCTGATGTTTCTAAACAAGAAAAGGAAGAAACGGAGATTCTGGGTTCATCTGATTCTCAGGAGAAGGCAGCAGCAGGGCGAAGTTCACGGTTTGATCCTGGACTTGAAGCTGTATGACGGCTGCTTTCGTGCATATTTCAGGATGTCAGTGGGGCAGTTTGAACTCTTGTTGGCAGAGTTTGGATCACATCTTAGGAGGCAGAGAAATCATTTCAGAGAGCTGATCGACCCAAAGCAGCGTCTAGCTGTGCGTCTGAGGTAAAACAGCAACGTATCACTGTATATTCAGTACCAGTGTGTGTTTTAGCTACGAGCAAACACACTTGTTGCCAAATGGGGTGATCAGGTTGAAAAAATCGTAAAGATCGAGCTTGCTTCGAAAAAAGAAATGGCGTTGAGTTGTCCTGCAAAATTAAACAGTCGGTTTCCATTAAGAGCACTTAATGCATATTTTTAACAGACAAAATATTTGCACGGATTTTACATGTGCAGTATGTAAAGGCCTTTAGTATCTGTTTTGGTGACATGAATATGTTTAAAGCTTGTGTCAACCAAAGACCGTTTTCATCTAACAAAAACGCCACTGACCTTAAGATGAGAAAATCTGGCGTTTGGCTCTTACCCTCAGGGAGTCTTTTGAAGTCTTTGGTGCAAACACACATGTTTTTAGATAAACTTAAATCCAGTGTATATAGTCTAATAATTATATACATATAATTTAATTTTCATCGCTATTACTTTATCAGCACATAGTGTATGGAGGCTTTTTTTAATGTAATGTTGAGTTTTTCAGTAAAGATGTGCGCTACAGTAACATGTGGTTGAAGTTGCCTCATGACAGCTTGTCTAAACTGTTAAATCACTTTAAATGAAATTTTAACAAGGCATTTTGAACAAACTCCACATAAATATGAATATATTTTAGTAATTAATTTTTAAGTAATCTCGGAATGAGCTTCAGCAGTGGGAGTCTACAAAACCTGAAAGCTGCTTAACAAAGTCAGAGCCAGTCATTAGCTGGGAGATTGCTCTGAACAAAAAAAACAAAAACAAGCCTTTCAGAAAATACTTGAAAACATGACAATGTTGAAGAATGAACACGGAACACAGCAAAAACATTCGACATGTACTCCACGTAGAAGCCGAACAAAAAAACACAAGCTCTGCGACAGGCAGTAATCCGGCGTTAAACCAGATCCACATGTTAGTCAGATGATACTTTCGGGCATTTCTGCGCTTCCTTGAGAGCCAGACATGACCTCACCGGCCAGTGTATGTCATCATCACCGTCATGTCCTACCTGATCTCCACTTCTGATAGTCACCTCCCCACAAAGATCTGCCCTCTCACGCACATGCGGCCGTACATAATTCAACAATCATTTATTGAGGCCTGGCTCCTACCTTCTTGCATAATGGATCAAAGAATATTCTGGGTTTAGCTGCAAATTTGACTATTTTTCTACTCGCTCACACACTGCTGCTCCTACACACACACACACACACACACACACACACAGGACTCTTTAACTGAGAGATTGGTCTGAAGTGACAGTAATGTAATATTAATAGCCGGGGGGATGACAGTCTGTCCCCATTGTGTTGATACCCGCAGGCTTGACAGAGCTTTGGTCACACATCCCACTGCTGTACATCTGCTAACACTGGTACAATAAGTCCTCTCTGTCTCTTTCAATCTTCTCTCACTGCCTCTGTTGTTTTGCTTGCAGACTTGAAGATTCAGGGTCTTCTCTGCCCAAGAGCTCAGAATGAACTTAGCCTGCAAATAGCAAAACACGTGTGTTATGATAATTCAAATAAAGAATCTGTTGTTCCCATAACAGTTTAGTAATGTCAGATACAGTCATCTTATTTAATAAAAAGCCTGAAATGGAATTTTTTTAAGTCTCTGTGATCATAGCACTAACGCAACAATATTTTCTATCAAAAAGCTAAAATACTCAGCTAACACACACTGGTGATGACTCAGTGGGGAGGGGGGTATGTTTCTGCCACAGACTGTATTAAAAAGATGGCCTGTGAGTATGTGAAGTAAAGCCAATTTAAAGTGGCTTAACCCTGCAATCTTTCAAACAGCCAGCAGGGGGAAATGCCTCAGGTTTTAAATGTAAAACACCTCCAGGTGTGCTGTCATAGGCCTCTCGGGGGTTGCAGGGTTGGCAGCAGGGTCTGATTGCTGGTAGCTTAGGGCGTGGCTGTTTTGTGATTACCAAGTTGCTTCCATATGAGCATCCAGTGCTTCAGATTTCCTTTGATTTTGTTCAAAATTGTCCTTGTCAAAAAGAGACCCTAAAGCATTTGCTGTTCAGTTTTCTTTTCTTTAGCCAAAACATCACATTTCATATCGAAATGAATAACAGGTTCACGTTGTTTACCAAGCTAGCTAGTACTAGCTTTATGGGCTCCAGGCTCTCATGCAAATATGTAAAAGTGTGGTTTAAAAAAGGATGCATGCAAGATGGCAACAGCTAAAATCCCAACCTCGAGCTTTTGAGACCTCACATTAACAGTTAATGTCTCTGTACATGCATGTTAATTCGATGGAATACTTTAAATTGGCATTTGAGGTCACTTTTGCAATTATTTACCTCAAAGTTAATTTTAGAAACTCACACAGAATAAACCCGAATGCTTTAGGTCAGAGTTTACTTATCATATGAAAATATATGTGTATTATATTATATTTTCTGGTCTGAATGAGAAGAAAAAAACATAAACATAAATCAAATCATTTTAATTTCATTTCATTTCATATTTTTGTCATGCCATCAACATCATCTCCCCATAGCTATGATGTGATAATACACAATTTCATGTAATTGTGATGTGGAAATGACATCAGTCATCAATCAGCCGTATTAAATCTATGGAAAAATAATATGCGGGTGTAAATTTGAGCCACTGCTTAACACTGTTAGTATCCTCAGCTGCCCAAACACCTGCAGCTTAAATCTGCGTATGATACGAGCTTCATGTTGCATGTTTAAAAAGCTCTCATCACACTCCCGCTTGTTGCTCAGATACTTTGAACGGAGCATTTTCTGCCAAATCAAACTGGAAAAAACATTTGCTATAAATGTCACTTTCTTGATGTAAGTGTCCGGGGCCATTTCTGGACACTTTGGCGCCCTAGGCGAGACATCCACTGGCGCCTGAGGGGTCTGAATTTTTCATTACAATGATTTATTTGTAATAAAGTCGTCTGAATTCAAATGTAACTTTCTACAACTTCTGTGTCATACCATCAACATCGCCCGTCAGCATCTTAACGCAAACAGCAGTTATCTTCCTGGTTGTAGGAAATTACCTGATTATTCATATCACTGTGCTGGTTACAGGTGATTGTGATTCTTTCACACTGCAGTGTCTTGTTTATCTAACGAGGGGCTGAGACAAATATGGATGACAGGACCTGCTCTATAAAACAAGACCCAATTTAATTCATATTTTACATCATTATGGAGACTATTAAGTGCCGTTTAGGCCGACACTAATAAAAGTTCAGACTGTTTTACATCTGCAGTGCTGAGCATTCAGAAAATACATGAATTGTCTTCTATATTATCATCAGGATTTTATAAAATCAGTGTACAATCAGTCAATTCAATGCAGATCTCTTATGCAGAAAATCCTGCACAGAACAAACTGCTCTACGCTGCTAAGACTTCAGTTCTGTGAAAAATCATCATTCATCACAAAAACGTATCAAATTATCAACATTCTTGAATGCATTTGCTAATGTATAAGCTCATATTTACTTTACAAGCTCAGTCTATGGTGTCGTTCTGTCACTAATGCCTGCCTCGCTTCCTAATATTTCCACCTTTATCTTTTGGCACACCCTTCAGTGTGGTTTATTTTGTAAGCACATTAGCATTTTGGGGATGTAGAAATTTAATTGACTTGATTATACTTTGATTAGTCTGTGAAATATGTCATTAAAAGGAAAAAGTGCACAGGGATGTGGTTTGACTTGAACACGGTGATGAAGTGAAAGCGGTTCTCAGATTTCCTGGCCTTCAGTTATTCAGCGCACAGCCCTGACGTGCGCAGCCATAGCGTTCTGGCCTGAAGGATAAAGGCCCCTTTCCTTCAGAAAGAGGGGAAAAAAAGAAGGAGGGAAGACAGCGCCGCTTTGACTTAGCAGTTTTGTGCCCAGGACCAAAGAGAGACAGAGGAGACGGGGAGAAAGATCGGGTCTGTCTGCCTTCAATCACACGAGTCCAAGTCAAAATCCCCATCTGAGACACAGATGCAGACGAGCGGAGATGGAGAGAAGGGGGGAGGAGAGGGAAGAGTGGGGGGGAGAGAGGACGAGGAGGAGCAGCAGGGGAAGTCATTATCACTTCCTAACCTCACTCGCAGTCTAATGTATTCAAGGGGAAAGAGTTAGATTTGTTCCCTTTGGCAGCCGACCGTAAACAAATCGATTCGAATGGGAGAGATATAAAGAGCTGTTTATAGTGCCACCGCATCTGCGAGCGTGTGTGCGCTCGTGTATTGTCACTGTGCTTTAGTGTGACACAGTATGGAAATGCCATTATGCACGCTCACTGTTCGGCTTTAGCTTCTGCTGCAGCTTTCAACTGTACATCTCATGAAGAATAACCGCGAACCAGCCAGTGTGTGCGTGTGCGCAAACTCGTGCACGGTCCCACGTGGCTTTTTTTCCCCCCCTCTCCTTCTTCTTCTGTGCTTTTTTTGGGGGGTTTTGTTTTTCTACACCGTCATTGGTGGTCCGCTGTCGGCCGCGGCCTCTTGTTTGAGCTGCAGTTAGCCGGCGTCTGGTTTAATCGAAAGTTCGAAGAGTCCCAGCGCTGCTCCCGGATCCGGACTGAGGGGGATTATTGTAATGACTCAAGAGAATGGGTGTGTGTGTGTGCAAGTGTGTGTGGGCAAGGGTGTTGTCCCTTGTTGAGAGACGGTTCAACAGCCTCGAACTCATTCAGGTAGAAGGGGCTTTACCAGCCAAACATCCGCACAGGGCGCCACTTGTCCCGATTTGATTTTGGACATATTTGAGGATCCGTCAGAAAACTGATGAAAGGAAAATATAGAGCTAATCCTTGTTAAAATTAAAGTTTGTGCAGTGCACGCACACACACACACATATATATAAATACATACTCGGGCACACACCCTGTAAGACATGTGTAACCTAAGTCTGTTGTGATTCCTGTCCTGGTGAAGCCTGGAGGAGTCTAGGAGAGGTTAAAGAAACACTGTGCAGTGTGAAAACACACTCATGAGGTGTGCTGCTTGAAATGGGACACGCACACACACACACACACACACAAACACACACCAGGCTTTGATTAGTTGGGTCAGCCTGTGCTTGCCAGTGAAACAGTATTCACTCAGGTTAGGGAACCTCGCTTAATAAAAGGTCATCTCAGCGAGGCGGCCATTTTGAGGATTACTCTTCTGGTTGGCCTCGGTTACCTCTGAGACGCTGCGGTTCAGAGGTCAGGGTTGTGAACTGTTACAAAAGAAATGCAAAATGTCGGGCACGCTCGCTCGCTAATGAACAGAAAGTCTTGTGGATTTAAGTTATTAACTTTTCAAACTGAGACTCAGGCATGAAGAGAGGTCGCTGAGGGGGATCCAGAAAATTGAGGTAACATTGAAATTATTTAGAGTTGTGTCTATTTCAGGTAATCCCACGAGGAAATGAATCACTTCTCAATCGCTGACTTAATCACCACCAGCAAAATACGGCACACGGGGGAAGCCGACACCTGGAATCCAGATGAATTGTTTTTTTGATAAAAGGATAAGTTTCTTGAGCTTTCTTAACAAATTGCATCGAACAAAGGGCACAGTGGACTGACCCTGGACAGAGCCTTTTTGTCTGTGGCTACTAATATATCCCATTCCTCGGTGCTGCGAGACAGTGCTAACCTGCTTCTATAAATCGATATGAATTTATCCACAGCTAAAAAAAAGTCCCAAATATATTCATAATATATAACACAGAACTTGATTATGATTTCCCCTTTTTTCTGTCATGTAAAGTGAACAGTGCTGGATGCTCAGAAAAAACATGGTCGATAACAAGGGCAGTTTACGTACAAGTAGGTGAGCCAAAAGACTTCAGACTGCTCTAAATGCACCCTTTCTGAGCTTTTTTTTAAACTCTTGGGTCTCTGTGATGTCAGTGAGAGAAGATATTCCTAATATGGTCATCTTAGGCACAGAAGCCCCATCTACTCTTATTGGCTGCCCTTATTATTTAGTTTAAGAAGGGCAGCCAATCAGAATTTGAGCTGTGAGCCATGCAAAGCTACTCTAGTCCAAGAACAGAAACATGTTAATAGTTACGAACTAATTTGTAACTAGTTACAAATGCATGGTACGGAAGTTGAAAATGTTAGTAGTTAGCAGTGTTTGTCTTTTATTTTTTTCCCCTTTGACAACAATATAGAACAAAGAAAGTTTTACCCTTTAATGTGTGTTTGTTTTAGGTTATATAAAACCCCAAAATACATGTGAGATTACTGTTTTATTTATTTTATTTATTTATCTTTTTACTGTTGGAATATCTGGTCACTATAAGGTGGTAATGCAGCGCAAAAAGCCTTGGTTTCTGTTAAATGAACTGTGCATACAAAGGTGTTATTTCTGTTCTATGTGATGTGATGATGGCACAGCTAATAATGGCTGCTCAGCTGCAGCCAATCCAGCGGGTGCATGTGACCTGTTTCGAAGAACTGTCTCCTCATCCTCTCACTCTCTCTCTCTTCCACACACACACACACACACACACACACACCCCAGGATGGCTGACGCAAATGTTACTCCTCAATTATTCAGCCACTTTAAATGGCAACCCGCACGGGCAGAGCTGAAGCAGGAAAGAGCAAGAGCACCACTATAATACATAAATACATGTATATGTTACACAAAGTGTACTGTGGTATTGTAAGAAACTTGATTTCATTTTAAAAGCCAAAGATCAAAGAGCCAGCGCGCGACTGTAAACAACACGCGGCAGCACATATTTGTGCAGTGACGACAGCGCCGATGTGTCGTGTCATTAGGTTGTCACTTCGTGATTTAAGGAAGCATATTGAACAGATTTAGGAAGACACGGACATCAGCAGATTTCCTGAGTGCGCAGCACTCACTCTCACATGTTCCTGATTCAGAAAGCAACACGAGAGCGCTTCATATTCCTACCGTATGCATTCTTTGTTCCACACCGTATGTTTGCTTGGGATGATAAACAATCAATCCCGGCGACGCTGAGCCATCAACAGATGAATAGTGATGAGGTCGGGGTAAATATTAGTCATGTGCTGATCGCTAGGATGATAAATGCAGAGAATACACACACACACACATTTTCACCCGTCGCTCCGTAGCTGGGATCACTTAGTGGCTCTGCTTTGGGCCAGCGCAACTTGGAAAGTGTGGCAGTGGTGTCAGCAGTGTTTTGTGAAAACTGAATTAATCAGCTCTGGATATTCCCTCCTTGTGATTTCATGGCTAATTTCACCTTTATTTAAAGCACACACACCATAACGTGTTGAGGATGTAAGAATAAACTGCAACAACAAACACCCCTTCAACCTGTAATAATAAAAGTAGAGACAAACAAGGCCGTGAATTCCCTCCACACCAAGCTGGATCCAGAAGAATATCTTGGTTTCGATTAGTTTATGATATTTAGTTCAGAATAGCAAATTAGCTTATTTTCATATGATACGTATTTGTGAGGATCCCTCCATCCATCCGTTGTTTTCCATGGGCGAGGGGCAGGTGCACCAGTCTATTGTGGGCTTATTTGTGAAGAGCTAGTGCGAAATGTCCAGTCTTTGCAAAAATCTTTAAATCTGGGTTCCAAATCTGGAAGTTAAACACTTCTGAGTCATTCAAATCGATAACTGTTTTAGTAATCCGGCTACCAAACTGACAAACCAGCCAGACAAGCTGAACCAAGTGCTCAGATGCATCTGTCATCATGTTCCTCTAACTGCAGCATAGAATAATAATAACAGAATAATCTGAATACTATGCGCTGCGTGTATTTTGATAAAGCTTATAGTTAGGGCTGGATTAGGTGACCCTCAGCCCTCCCTCAGTTCCGCTGTAATAGGCCTAGGCTCCTGGAGGTTTCCCATGATGCACTGAGTCCTTCTTCTTCACGCACCTTTTCACTCTCTCAGTGTTTATGCACCACTTTGCATTTAATCATTAGTTAATATTAATCTCTGGCTCGCTTCCACACTGTTTCCTTTGTCCTTTCTCCCTCCCCTCACCCCTGATTGTGCCGCAGGTTTCTTCCTGTTAAAAGGGAGTTTTTCTTTCCTACTGTCACCAAGTGCTTGATCACAAGCGGTCGTCTGATTGTTGGGGTTTTCTCTGTATTATTATATGGTCTTTGCCTTACAATATAAAACCCCTTGAGGAGACTGTTGTTGCTATTTGGCGCTATATAATGTGAAATTGAGGTTTTGACAAAGGCTCACAACTAATTATATATGTTTTTATTAATAATACAACAAACAAAAGAGACTTAGATGTGTGATAGTCAAAAACAGTGAGGCAAAGCCAAAAGTGCCACAAACAGCGATAACAGCAGTGTTTGAAGTTAGGTATGTAAAGAAGCGCCTATATTTTACATTAACTACATTATTAGCATTATGATTTATATGCGCATAAACTCAAATACATATGCCGGGGTCTGCTTTCAGGTGTGGATTAATGCACACAACTAGGGTCTATATTTGTCACATGCTCCAGAGGAATGAGCTGTACAGTATCTGTGTTTTTTATTAGTTACTGGGTAATATAGTGCATGCCTTATTAGAAAGTAGGAGGAAAAGATATAGTACAGTGACAGTGGATCATAATGTGTGTAGCGCAGCAGCGATGAGAGGGTTTTAAAAAGGGTGTCTGCTGTAGTAAAGGTGAAAGGTCGGAGTCAGGGTGGGTGCTGCAGCACCTGGTTAACTCCCTCCATCTTTGTATTTAATGCAGCGATGATGAGATAATCCACCCACTTCTACACCATAAAGATGTCTCTATCCTCTGGCCCTTATCACACACACAAAACACACACACGCCGCGACATCTAAGGCTCGGTCTGTGCGTTTGAGGTACCAATCTCATAGGAACAGCTGTAGCCTACAGCCTATATGGAGATAGTGGGGACCCAGTCACCCTGACCCTGTCACCCCGCACACACTGCACAAGCTCTCGCAGAACAAGAGGCGAATGCTGGGGGAGGCGGCGGTTCACTGGAGCTACTTCAAACAGCTCGCTATAGAGACCTAGAGAGCATTATCTGATTGAGGTGTCTGCACACAGAGGTGCTGAAACAGCTTAGTCCACTGCTGAGTAGGAGGTGAGAACAAAATAGATGGTTGTTGATGCAATATTAAGCTTTTCGAAATATCCATCCTAAAATGAATCAGCGCTCACACACACAGATGGTGGGTAAAGTATTACAGAAATGGATTTGGAGACGATTGCGCATCTTTTTCTCAAGATTGATTTGGTTGATTTTTTTCTTTAAAAAAAAAGACAACATTTCCCACAACCCCCCAGTTTTATCCCGCTTGGTGGCAGTTGTTTCTCTTTGGCTTGCTTTGATTTTCCAAGCGACTCACTTTTCACTTTTCCCATCAAATCAGTTAAAAAATGAAAACATTAAAACAACTTGTAAATTAACAAATATTATAGAAGTAGCTGAGACTAGTTTTTTTATCATCATTATTATTATTATTATTTCTAATGATTTTTAGTCAAAGAAACAAAAACCTTTTAGCCACATTTGCTCAAATGTGAGGGTTTCAAAACGGCTTTTCTTCGACACGTTGTTGGGAGATCACAGGCAACTGTAACATTTTTGACTTTTCATAACTCACTCTTAATTTAAAATACAATATCAATCTTTTTAATAGAAGAACTCTGTGTGAATTAATTACTCATAAATTGGACAGATTTTCACTAATAAGCAAATGACCAAATTCAGTCATTTTAAATTTAACACAAGAAGTCATCGTGTTACATGTTTCTTTACCAAGGGCTTGTGCTGTTGTACCACTAAAAAATAAACCTCTGTATCTTTAAAAACAAAAAAAGAAAATTCATTCAGATCTCCTTGTAAAATCTGTGCAAGTGAATCTCTTCAGCCACTTGAAATCAGCCACACTGACGGTGAAGCCGTGCTTTTGCTGACATAAGTAACCTTAATACATCCTGTGAAAAATGATGTTTTTCACTACTTCTAAATGTCATTTAGTGGAACATGTGACTCTGGGGCAGTTCATCATGTTTTATCCGCCATCATAAAATCTTGTATGCTAGTTAGCAACAGCTTTGCACAAGTTGCACATCATTGTTTTTGACTGAGAAAAGTTAGGTTCATGCAATTTGAAGTTGCCTTTTTTATTCAATTTTAAACAGAGATTTTTATACAGACGCACACTGACTAAGAAAAAAAACCTCAACAAGATTATTTTTTAAAAATACTATACAGTATATTTAGAGAAGCTTAAAGTAACTTTTCTCAAAATGAACACAGCCTACACGTTTTAAAACAAAATGTTTTTGACTGTAGTTGAAACAATTTATTTTGCACCAAAATATTTATAACATAATCTTTTTTTTCTTTTTTTCTTTCTTTTTTGGAAAATTTAACAACCATATAATATTTTCAATTATTATCACATTTACAATATGAAAAGTGCAGGTCAAATTCTGATGTAATGTGCTGCTGCAGATTTATGTATGTATTTTGACTGGTGAAATTTCACCCACTTACCTAATTTCAGCACAGTGATAACTTCCATTTAACCCAATCCTACTAAAAAGACAAACTTAATTAAATCCACTGCTGGAGCAGGTGAATATATTCAATCAGTACCCAATAATGCAATTAAAAGTTTCCCCGGCAACCCGCTGATCACCTCAGATTTGAGTTGATTGTGTATCCTGGTGCGGTGATGTGGTGCGGAGAAGCTGATGTTAGCAGCAGGTGCTGGGTATCATGTACCTGAGCAGGGCTCCAGCTAGTGCGTATCACAGCAGAGCGGTGGCTGTTGATTATAAGGCTCTGCAGTAGGGATGCTCATTAATCACCTCGCTACTGATAATCTCATTTAGTGCCGCCAAATTACCTCAGGCTATCGCATGTGTGCTCGCCTGGTGTGTGTGCGACTGTGTCAACATTCACCCCTAATTATGCCCCATTACTCGCACTCAACCCCAAGTATTCGTTCCACCCTCGTTCTCACCACAAGCACATCCACTCTGCAACACACACACGGTGTCATTGATCTGCAGATAATAGTCAGCGGCGACAGCTGAGGGTGGATCTGTGAGCTTTAATGACTCTGTAATTACTAGCATAAACAGCAGTAGAAAGCGGTCTCTGGGTTACACTCAGATGTTGGTATCTGCTGCCACCTTCCAGTCAGAGTGAAAAGTGACAAAATTAAGATGTAATTTAATCTTACACACGGCAGATGGCAATACTGGATCCTGAATGTGGCATCGGCGGAAGAGCCACTCAGGTCAGGGCCGTCAAACCAGTTTCAGCCCATACGACCTCTCAGATATGCCAGAGCAGTAGAAAGAGACAGATGCTGACCTTTACACTACAAATCATAATATTCTCTACACAAATGAGCTTAATGTGTTTTTATACCCACACCAAATTCACAGTCCTCAGCCAACCTAAATTGCCTGTCTTTGGACTGTGGGGGAAGAAACAGAAGCCTCTGTGCTGCATCCAAACAGATAAATGGATTTAAACCCAGGACCTGCTGTGAGGCACTAGAGCTGATCATTGCACAGCCTTTCCTACCCACAAAACCCATTCCATAATTCCATAATCCATTTTTCTTTAATTTAAAGAAAGCTCACATTTAATGAACCTTTCATTCACCAGACAGCACCATGATGCTGTGGTCTGCATCAGTTCTATGTTCTCGCTCTTACCTGTGTGGGTTTCCTCCAAGTACTCCGACTTCCTTCCACACTCCTAAAACAACCATTTGGATCCTTTGGCCTGCTGGCAGTGGTCAGCCTCACCACCAATAAAATAATAAATGGTAAATGGCCTGTATTTGTATAGCGCTTCACTAGTCCCTAAGGACCCCAAAGCGCTTTACACATCCAGTCATCCACCCATTCACACACATGATGGCAAGCTACATTGTAGCCACAGCCACCCTGGGGCGCACTGACAGAGGCGAGGCTGCCGGACACTGACGCCACCGGGCCCTCTGACCACCACCACTAGGCAACGGGTGAAGTGTCTTGCCCAAGGACACAGCGACCAAGACTGTCCAAGCCAGGGCTGAAACCGGCAACCTTCCGATTACAAGGCGAACTCCCAACTCTTGAGCCATGATCGCCCCAAATGAATTAGATGACATGCATCTCAGAAATGACCCTTCAGGCAGGACCCTTTTGGAGCTGTCTGCTCAGTATGATGTGTTGGTGCAGCATAGACGTAAAACAGTCAGCTTAACTTAAAAAGAAGTGCCAGTCAGAAAGAGCAGCACACTGAGCCTGTTTGTATTGTTGTAGCATATGTTCAGCTTAAGTGAAATGTTTGTCTAATTTCTTTTTTTATACTTTTGCTTGAATATAAAGACAATCCTGTGAACAGTTTAGTATCTTAAACTCATGCTTACACTTGTAAGCAAGTGTAAGCTAATTTATTGTATTCCCTCAGTTTTCGCTGCTGTGCTCAGAGCCACAGCACACCGTAAAATCTCCGATTTCAGACCCACGTTTCTGGATCTTGTAATCTGGATAGATTTGTTCCCAGACTAACCAAACACTTTATATCACATGAAGGAATGATAGACTGTTATTGATAACACATTTTCACTTTTTTATTTGAAAGATGAAGCATTAATTTACCACAGTAGCATCAATGATTTTCCCTTTTGCAAGTTTTTGTACAGTCATACCTAGAGACTGTCCACCTCCCTTCACTCGTTTACCAAAACACATAGTAAACAAAGTTAACGATTCGTCCAAATCATTCTATAGATACTGCAATAACTGTGGCCAGAGAGAGCTATCACTTATTTTCTGTTAAACACTGATCAGCTAGCTGCTGTAGTAGTGGCCAGATTTTTGTTTTTATATGGTGTAAATGACTCATGGGGAGAAAGCTTATCTGCTTGGTTCTGTTATTTACTATTTGTCCATCATATGTTATTAATTAGCCACATGAGTTGGCTAATTCCTGATGCCAAATCCTGATACTACATCAGGATTTGGCACATGGTGTAAAGCTGTTGTAGTGAACACGTGAGTGTGCATAGTAGAGGTTTATAAAAAAGAATGTGTACATATATATATATATATACAGAGAGAGAGAGAGAGAGAGTTTGTATCTCATCTCTTTTTATTTATTTTTTGTATCACAGTAGCGTGTATCTATCCCCTTTCAATCCACCTAACCCATCTCGAATCTCACCTTCATTATAATTCTCATTCTGTGTGATCCAGGTCTGCCGAATATCATTACTGACTTCAAAGCGGGATACGGAGGCGGACTTTAATCAGAAAGTCCCAGCGATGGCGTGCCTCTGTCACCTCTGGGTAGTGTGGTGCAGCTGATTCCAGCCATGAATATGGAGATGGAGTCCAGTGCATGTGGGAAAGATGGAGGAGCAACAGCGTCGAAAGAGTTTCTGAAATGTTTCTGAAAATGTTAAAGCTGCCATTTCCTCCAGCTGCTGATGACCACCAGGGGGCAATCGTGTTACACCCAGTCCTTTTCCCACTGCGCTGATATTTTCAAGGTTGAATGAGGACTTAGAAGGAATTCTTGCTTTCTTTTCAAGAGGAATTTTTAATAAATGGCAAAATGATAATTAAGGACATTTGAGGCTGATGTACAAACAAGCTAAGAGGGTTGCTAGAGAAACAAATCCAAGCATGAATATTTTCAACAATGCAGGGCATCTCATTAGCCATACAGTAGAATAAAAATCAAGGTGCCCTGACATTTAATAAAACTCGTAATACTGTTATGAAAATACATAATGTATGCAAAGGAGTTTCTTTTTTTTAATGAAGGCAGGAGGAGCTGTAGAAGTTCCACACTGGCTGCACAGAGGAGAAAGAAGTAAAAGGAAAGAGGGAATAAAGAGAGATGATAGTTAACAGGATAGAGAAGGAGCACAAAGGGACAAGATTATGTGATGAGGTGATAAGGTGTCCTTGAATGTTGAACTGTGTCTGCACCCTTCATCCATCCCCATGGCGACTCGGATGCAGACCTGATAAAAATGCACCGGGGCATCAGCCTGCCTCCCATCCCTCCCCTCTCTTACTTGTGTGCCACATCGTTCCCTGCTCTTATCTATCGTCATGCTTTACACTAAAAACCAAGCACACACTCGCCCTGCTTCCTCCCGCATCAGCCAGATAAACCCAACACACACACACACACACACACACACACACACACACACACACACACACACACACCACTCGAGCACTCTTTCTATTGTCTCCATTTTCTGCCGAAGAAGCTGAAGCTCTTCTCATCCACAGCTTCCTCTCAGCCTTCTCTTGAGGAATTATGACCCCAGGGACTTAATGAGTGATCTAATTTCTGCTGTGCAAACAACGCATGTACTCTGTGGCCCACAGGCAGCTTTGAAGGCTACCTATGTGTGTGTGTGTGCATAATGGAGTGACAAATTGGCTATTTTGTTCTAATAATAACATATCGCAATGATTTTCCACACCCGTCTGATTGATTACCATGCCAACATCAGCCTGGCATCCACACAGCTTCCCTCATCTGTCTGAAAAATCACATGTGACACGAGTGTGCTTTGTGTGTTTAACCCTCGTTTTAACCAGAAACTAACTCCAAACACAGAAAGGGTAAGTCAATATCACTCTCAGTCTAAGCAGGGCTCCAAGTGAGATGTCTATAGTGTCATTGCAAAAGCTGACAATGCTTATGTGCATGTTATATTTATGATTTTTATATTTTTGTAAGAATTCCAAATAAACGGGGTATTGTGTGTAGAATTCCTGTATATGGATTTTATTGGCTGTGTGCAGTTTGAGCACAAAGCCCTGACTCTGCTCTGAACGCTCCTTCCTCTTTGCATTCGTCTCTATATGAAAAAGCTACTTTCATCAGCTTTGATTAGAGTCTTGCCTATTAAAGAATTAAACAGCTACCACCCACAGACTGTATTAAAAAGATGGATGCTGTCTCTGAGTCTGAACAGTGAAGCAATCCTTCACTTCCTTAAACCTGCAATTGTTTTTTCTAATAACCAGCAGGGGGCGACTCCTCTGGCTCCAAATGAGCTGACTGTATAGAGGCTTATGATAAATTCCCCCATTTTAGTATTTCCCTATTAATTATAAATGGAGTTGCACTCAATACTCTCTTTGTGTTTATACGCCACGCTGCACTTAATCATTAGCTTTTACTGGACCTTTCTTCCTGTTAAAAGGGAATTTTTCCTTCTCATTGTTATCAACTGTTTGCTCATAAGGGGTCAATTTATTGTTAGGGTTTGTCTTTGTTAATGTAAGTCTTTACCTTACAATATAAAGCATCCTCTGTTTTTGTGATTTGACTCCATATCAATAATACTGAATTGAAAATTGAACTATCTTGAATTCTGATTGGTGGACAACCTGCTCTACATCCCGAGCCACAGCCATCCATCCATCCATCCATCCTCATCCGCTTTATCCGAAGTCGGGTCGCGGGGGCAGCAGCCTAAGCAGAGAAGCCCAGACCTCCCTCTCCCCAGCCACCTCCTCCAGCTCATCCGGGGGAACACCAAGGCGTTCCCAGGCCAGCCGAGAGATATAATCTCTCCAGCGCGTCCTGGGTCTGCCCTGGGCCTCCTCCCGGTGGGACATGCCCGAACACCTCACCCAGGAGGCGCCCAGGGGCATCCTTGTCAGATGCCCGAACCACCTCAACTGGCTCCTTTCGATGTGGAGGAGCAGCGGCTCTACTCTGAGCCCCTCCCGGATGGCCGAACTTCTCACCCTATCTCTAAGGGAGAGGCCAGCCACCCTTCGGAGGAAGCTCATTTCTGCCGCTTGTACCCGCGATCTCGTTCTTTCGGTCACTACCCACAGCTCGTGGCCATAGGTGAGGGTCGGGACGTAGATCGACCGGTAAATTGAGAGCTTCGCTTTTACACTCAGCTCCCTCTTCACCACGACGGACCGGTGCAGCGTCCGCATCACTGCAGCCGCAGCACCAATCCGTCTGTCGATCTCCGGCTCCCTTCTCCCATCACTCGCGAACAAGACCCCGAGATACTTGAACTCCTCCACTTGGGGCAGGAACTCATCCCCGACCCGGAGTGGGCACTCCACCCTTTTCCGGCTGAGAACCATGGCCTCAGATTTGGAGGTGCTGATCCTCATTCCCGCTGCTTCACACTCGGCTGCGAACCGTTCCAGTGCGAGCTGGAGGCCCCCCACCGATGAAGCCATCAGAACCACATCATCCGCAAAAAGCAGAGATGAGATTCTGAGGCCACCAAGTGAAAGCCCTCCGCCACTTGGCTGCGCCTAGAAATCCTGTCCATAAAATTATGAACAGAATCGGTGACAAAGGGCAGCCCTGGCGGAGCCCATCACCCACCGGAAACAAGTCCGACTTATTGCCGGCAATGCGAACCAAACTCTTGCAACGGTTGTATAGGGATCGAATGGCCCGTAACAGTGGGCCAGACACCCCATACTCCCGCAACACCTCCCACAGGACACCCCGAGGGACACGGTCGAATGCCTTCTCCAAGTCCACAAAACACATGTAGACTGGTTGGGCAAACTCCCATGCACCCTCAAGTATCCTCGAGAGGATAAAGAGCTGGTCCAGTGTTCCGCGACCAGGACGAAAACCGCATTGTTCCTCCTGTATCCGAGGCACAGCCTTTCCCATTTATGATCCTAGTCTCCAGTCTTATGTAATACAGCATGATGTTTAATTATAACTTTATATTCCCATTTAGGGTAAATTAGACAACAAAACAGGGTTTGCTTGAATCACTGTCTCACAATGTGATTAGTAAGTTAGGGTCTCATTCAGATACATCCCTTTCTGCAGTTTAAAGCTGCAGAAACCAGTGGGTGAGGTCATGCCAGCCATGTCAGCAGCAGCACAAAGTATCCATGCCAGGTATTGCAAAGCCAAAATATACTTTTTGAAAGGGGAAGATCCAACATCGAACTATGTTGTTTTGCATCGCACCACACATACACACACACACACACACACACACACATAAATATATATATATATATATATCACCCGAGACAGACTCACACAGAGATGAAAAATCTCTAGCTGTCTCTCTATGGTTGAAACTTTCAGGCATGTTGCACTTTTCACCACATTCCTAATCAGTGATGTCACAGCAGGAGCTTTCCATCAGCTGTCAAAGGCAAAGCACCTGCTGTGACATCACTGATTGGAGTGAGAACTGAAGCGCTGGAAAGTTTCAACCTGCAAAAACAGTCGAGGAGGAGCAGTTGTGATGATTTAGCTATTAAAGCTGCCCCTCCGTCAAAAACTTTACCGTGCACGTATGTTTACAAGGCTCAATCGGGATTGAATGCAAAGCAGCGCAATTCTGAATTTTTAGCATCCTTAAATTCATCTGTTCGGTTTTACAGCCCACAGCTTTACTCTTTTGGACCAGTCTCAGTGCTTTCATGGACATGTTGTCATGCTAGCATTCTCCTTACCCAACACTGGCCATAGTATCATAGGTAATCAATGAATAAAGTAAGAAAGATCGTAATACTGTGCTTAGATTCACCTTCAAGTGTTGTCAAATGCTTTAACCAGTAAGTCAAATACAGCTCAGGGGTGGCTGACAGTTTTCCTGTTCAGAGCAGTGATCATCAGATGGTCGTTACCTGGTTTAAGCGCAGCAGAATCGTCGTATGTGCTGTTAATTAGAGCCCACAGTCAGCAAATACTTTACATTATACTGTGGTATATTCAGGAAGGCAGCGACCCTGCCTAACAGTGAGAGCGTGTTTAATTGATGTTATTGGAGGGGTATTTTTAGCCAGCTTGCATGGCTCACAGCAATACATGAATATTACAATGGTTTTATCCTAATTATCTCCCCTGGCCATCGATCCTAGCTGTGAAAATCGCCATCACTTCATGGCTAAAGCAGCTAACCTGTTAAGATACGAGAGTGGCAGAAGGAAAATGAGAGGACAAAAAGCGAGTGTAGGTCTGGATTTTTTTTTTTTTTTTTCCTGTTCCACTTGTTAGCACTAATGTTTTATTGCAGGTGTGTGAGAACGTGTTGGATAAGTGCACACTTAATGGGGTGAGCGAGACCCCGCTTCATCCGGCGGGTTTGCTGCGCATTTGCTGTGTGACTCTAATGCCCTTGTCCTCACCGGGAATAAATGGCCTTGCATCGTACTCTAGTCCACGGAGAGCAGAGTAACATTCATTATGTGCTCGCTGCAGGGTACGTCATCAAGGTTGGGAGGAGAGGATGGAGGCTCAGGTTTGAAACGAGAATAGTAGAGGTGGCGGTGAAAGCACTCTCCACCCCCCACCCCCACCCCTTCTCTCCTCCCATCTCTCTTCCCTCCTCTGCCTCTAACTGCGGTGTTTATCTTCACGTTTCCACCAGCCCCTTTCATCTTGTCTTCCTCCCCCGTCTCCTCCCTCCTCCTGCTCTTCTTCTTCTTCTCCTCCTCCTCTCTTTCCCCCTTCCACCCCACTCCTCTTCTTTGGTTTCTCTTCCCAGACAGACCAGAGACACAGAGAGATCCCCCCAGACACACTAGATCAATGGCGTTGATAGGAAGAGCATCTGAGAGCCAGGAGAGGAAATTATACGGCTGCGCTCACCGCCAGCAGATTTCTTATTTCCAAAAAAGCCTCTCATTCCACCCTCTCATCTTGATTTCCAGAGCTGTGATAAGTTCCACTGATTCAAACTCAAAAGGAGAGCCTGGCTGGCAGCATGATGGCACCGCGCTCTCCCTCATTGTCTCCTGTGCTTTGTGTGAACACAATACCTACTTAATCAAGCTTTTACTCTTGCCCTAAGCTAATGAGAGCGAAGCATGAGCGTGAGCTGTAAGGCAGCCACGACACTGCTGGGAATAACTGGGGAGAGCATTTGTTTTGTGCGGTAGCATACCGTCTCTGTCATGCCCTTGTGTGACCTCTGGACATATTCAGGATGTGTGAGTCTGTGCTGGAGAGCGAGGGGGGCGGGTAATGCTGGATGAGTGACAGAGGGGAGCATCTGTTAGGGAAGCGCACTGGTAGGCAGTTCATACATTATTCAGTAAATGGAGGAATAATACAGGCAGGAGGCGTGTGCATACAAGTGTGTGTGTGTGTGTCCATGGGCGACTCATGCTTGTGTTTTTTATGGCGTCTGGTCAAGTGGAAATATGACCAAACGATCAATAAATGAGGCGACATATTTGTCATGTAAGCAAAAGCACCTGCTGTGTGTGTACTAAAAGGTCAGAATCAGCTTTACTGGTTAAAGTATGTGTTAGCGCTATGCGATACTCCAACTTTTGGGGTCGACCCGATACCAAGTAAATACAGGGCCAGTTTGCCGTTACCAACTACCAATAATGGTACTTTTACTTATAAAGACAGCTTTTATAAAGGAGAGCAGTGCACTATCATTTATGAGATGAATCATCATCAATTTGCAAATTCTGAACACATTTTAATGACTGCTGAACCACTAAATGTGAGTTCAACTTTCCACAGTAATGAGTCAACACAATAAAACTCACCTTTCAGTTTTTTCATGTACTTTCTAGCTGTTTGTTTTTTTCTTTTTTGGAGATGTCCGTGTCTGTCTTTAACACTAGATTTACTATCCTGCGCAAATTTGCGTAACTTCCCTAAACCCAATACCCCCTAGAATTACTGGCTTTTTTATTTTCTGGTGCAAGTCCCGAGGTGTTAAGCACCCCTGCTGAGATTTTCACAGGTCGTCAGCTTGTTTCTCCTACAGCTTTTGTTGTGCAAACCACCCATTGTCCTTGAGGCCTGGCACATTTGCATTTGCTCACTCAGAGTTGCTCAGATCCAAGGCAGGCCAAACCTCTGTGTTACAACTTTCAGAAATGCCTGATAGAAATGCTTCAACTTACTCATGAGATTTTGACCACATTTTTTGCGGAAGTCACAACTATATTGAATGCACGACCGTTGTTGCCAGCTGCAAGAAATGCTTGGTAGGGAGCTGTTCCCTACCAAGGTTCGTTTCAAAGTTTGAAAGACTTTGAAATAAAACAGACTTGTGTACCCATATATTGTGAATGTCTGTCTTTTGTATGTAGGTTGTAACACAGAGGTTTGGCCTGCCTTGGATCTAAGTAAACAAATGCCAATGTTGCACACACACACACACACACACACACACATACGTGTTTTCGTGAAATATCAGGACCTATGACAAAAATGTGACAAATGGGAACGTGCCTTTCTGAAGGTCCTAGAGGCATGGGAATCACACAAAGTTTGACCCATGCTTCCAGGAACACGCCCATCTGTTGAGATTTTGGCTAGGGTGAAATTTTGGTCAAACCTGAATTTAATGCTACTTGTGAGGACACTGTCAGGTTTATGTGACTTATGAGTACCATAAGGTCACACACTGATATTTCATGTTTAGGTGAATTGTGAAGCCCATGGAAACACATAATTTTCAAGTATATATGACTTATAAGGACCAGGTAAGGGTAGGTTCTGTATTTTTAAGCTTGGCTCCTTTTGAGATTACAATATAATAGGCATGGATGCACAATAGTAATGCTCACCAGTCGGGTAACTTCTGACAGAAATATCAGACATTTATGTGTTAATAAAACAGTAAATATGAGCTGTGTAGAGACTTAAAAAAGACATAGGTCAAATGTGGTCAGTCTACTTTTTAAGTCTTAATATTGTAATGCATTAATTCATTTTGTAGTGAATGTTCATGTCAATAAAACGTGGAACATTATCTGCCTTTCTTATCATTTAATTGGAAAAAGCACCCAGCATAAACCACAGATTTATGAGTAAGAACAATGCAATACAGAAAACTACAATATTGACATAACTGTGGAAGCAACAAAGTATCTCTCTTGGTTGTTTCTTTTTTTCCTTGCATCTTTCTTTTAATGCAATGATCCTGTTGTGGATGTAGTACTTTATGGCAACCCAGTCTCTGCCTTTACGAGCTGCCGGCTCTGCTTGGAAGCAGCAGTCACATTCCTTTTACCTGGTACTTTGCAGCAACCTTTACTTCATCATTTGTCCACTTGCTTCTCACCTTCCCAGCTGTCATAAATGGAAACAAAAGAAAATATCTTAATGTGAATGCAAGAAAAGATAGAAAATATTCTAGTTTATAGTTTATAATGTGAATACAAAATGTTCTTAAACCTTGCTTTCTACTGGAGCACTTTAAAGGAGCAATGTAACACAAACTAGAGTTGTTGGTTCTACCAATTGAGAAAGGCTACAAAAAAACACATTCATGTCCTTCACAGCTTAAAACAATATGAGGACAATGTAACACAAAAACACAAAAATATCAAATTTAGTAGGAATAAATATCAAGCTGATGCTTTAAAGGGAAAGTTAGAACTAACAAATGGTACGCCAATTTCTTTCTCCTAAGATCTTCACAAAGAAGTAAAGCTAATGTTGATTTTGGGAAACTTTGACTCAAACTGATTGTTTTAATACAATCAAAGTGCATTTAATTTATGCACTAGGCCCAACTGACACATAAACTTGATTACTAAATACAAAAACATGATGTGTAACCTGTTGGAAGAATGAAGTGGGTATGTCACTCACCAATTGGTCTGTATGAGGCTGAGACAGGACCTCAGCACTTGGTGTCTGCAACAAAAGACAACAATATAACGTCAGAAACATTCTCTAGTATAAATCCCGACTAGATGATCAACTACAGATCATATTTGTAGCAGTGAACATTATTCACAGAAGGATCCGACTTCCTTATACAAGATTCTATAGAAACTTAACACTGTACAGTTCTGCTACCAACAATATGAGGACAGTGTAACACACACTAGAGTTGTTGGTCCAACCACATGAGGAAGGCAACTGAAACACACTCATGTCCTTCACAGCTTAAAACAATATGAGGACATTGTAACACACACTACAATCACTGGTCCTACCATATGAGGACTTCTTCTTAAACACACTCATGTCCTTCACAGCTTAAAACAATATGAGGACAGTGTAACACACACTACAATCACTGGTCCTACCACATGAGGACTTCTACTTAAACACACTCATGTCCTTCACAGCTTAAAACAATATGAGGACATGACGACTGAACACATGTAGAGTTCATGTTCCTGACTTCTAACTTCTCCTGCTGTTGTCAATAAAAGCTCTAAACCCAACACTGATGTAAAGCCATCTATTTCCCCAGAAATTAAATCATGTAAACTGATCAGCGGGAGGTTAAATGGACAAAAACATGTGTAAAAGGACAAAAATATCAAATGTAGTCAGAATAAAGATCACGCTGATGCTTAAAGGGAAAGTTTGGACTAACAAATGGTATAGACAATTACTTTCTCCTAATGCTAATGTTGATTTTGGTTAACTTTGACTGAAACTGATTGTTTTAATACAATTAAAGTGCATTTAATTTATGCACTAGGCCCATCTGACACATATACTTGATACCAAATACAAAAACATGATGTGTAACCTGTTGGAAGAATGAAGTGGGTAAGTCACTCACCGATTGGTCTGTATGAGGCTGAGACAGGACCTCAGCACTTGGTGTCTGCAACAAAAGACAACAATATAACGTCAGAAACATTCTCTAGTATAAATCCCGACTAGATGATCAACTACAGATCATATTTGTAGCAGTGAACATTATTACAGAAGGATCCGACTTCCTTATACCAGATTCTAAAGAAACTTAACACTGTACAGTTCTGCTACCAACAATATGAGGACAGTGTAACACACACTAGAGTTGTTGGTCCAACCACATGAGGAAGGCAACTGAAACACACTCATGTCCTTCACAGCTTAAAACAATATGAGGACAGTGTAACACACACTACAATCACTGGTCCTACCATATGAGGACTTCTTCTTAAACACACTCATGTCCTTCACAGCTTAAAACAATATGAGGACATGACGACTGAACACATGTAGAGTTCATGTTCCTGACTTCTAACTTCTTCTGCTGTTGTCAATAAAAGCTCCAAACCCAACACTGATTTAAAGGCATCTATTTCCCCAGAAATTAAATCATGTAAACTGATCAGCGGGAGGTTAAATGGACAAAAACATGTGTAAAAGGACAAAAATATCAAATGTAGTCAGAATAAAGATCACGCTGATGCTTTAAAGGAAAGTTTGGACTAACAAATGGTATAGACCAGGGTGCCCAATCCCAGTCCTCGAGAGCTACTGCCCTGCAGCTTTTAGATGCGTCCTTGTTCGAGCACACCTGAATCAAATGAATGGCTCGTTATCAGGCCTTTGCCAGACTTGATGGCATGCCGAATTGGTAATCCAACTATTTGATTCAGCTGTGTTGGAGTAGGGATGCATCTAAAAGCTGCAGGACAGTAGCTCTCGAGGACTGGGATTGGGCACCCTGGTATAGACAATTACTTTCTCCTAATGCTAATGTTGATTTTGGTTAACTTTGACTGAAACTGATTGTTTTAATACAATTAAAGTACATTTCATTTATGCACTAGGCCCATCTGACACATATACTTGATACCAAATACAAAAATATGATGTGTAACCTGTTGGAAGAATGAAGTGGGTAAGTCACTCACCGATTGGTCTGTATGAGGCTGAGACAGGACCTCAGCACTTGGTGTCTGCAACAAAAGACAACAATATAACGTCAGAAACATTCTCTAGTATAAATCCCGACTAGATGATCAACTACAGATCATATTTGTAGCAGTGAACATTATTACAGAAGGATCCGACTTCCTTATACCAGATTCTAAAGAAACTTAACACTGTACAGTTCTGCTACCAACAATATGAGGACAGTGTAACACACACTAGAGTTGTTGGTCCAACCACATGAAGAAGGCAACTGAAACACACTCATGTCCTTCACAGCTTAAAACAATATGAGGACAGTGTAACACACACTACAATCACTGGTCCTACCATATGAGGACTTCTACTTAAACACACTCATGTCCTTCACAGCTTAAAACAATATGAGGACATTGTAACACACACTACAATCACTGGTCCTACCATATGAGGACTTCTTCTTAAACACACTCATGTCCTTCACAGCTTAAAACAATATGAGGACATGACGACTGAACACATGTAGAGTTCATGTTCCTGACTTCTAACTTCTCCTGCTGTTGTCAATAAAAGCTCTAAACCCAACACTGATGTAAAGCCATCTATTTCCCCAGAAATTAAATCATGTAAACTGATCGGCGGGAGGTTAAATGGACAAAAACGTGTAAAAGGACAAAAATATCAAATGTAGTCAGAATAAAGATCAAGCTGATGCTTTAAGGAAAGTTTGGACTAACAAATGGTATAGACAATTGCTTTCTCCTAATACTAATGTTGATTTTGGGAAACTTTTCCTCAAACTGATTGTATTAAAACAATCAAAGTGCATTTCATTTATGCACTAGGCCCAACTGGCACATATACTTGATACCAAATACAAAAACATGATGTGTAACCTGTTGGAAGAATGAAGTGGGTATGTCACTCACCGATTGGTCTGTATGAGGCTGAGACAGGACCTCAGCACTTGGTGTCTGCAACAAAAGACAACAATATAACGTCAGAAACATTCTCTAGGATAAATCCCGACTAGATAATTAACTACAGATCATATTTGTAGCAGTGAACATTATTACAGAAGGATCTGACTTCCTTATACCAGATTCTAAAGAAACTTAACACTGTACAGTTCTGCTACCAACAATATGAGGACAGTGTAACACACACACTACAATCACTGGTCCTACCATATGAGGACTTCTACTTAAACACACTCATGTCCTTCACAGCTTAAAACAATATGAGGACATGACGACTGAACACATGTAGAGTTCATGTTCCTGACTTCTAACTTCTCCTGCTGTTGTCAATAAAAGCTCTAAACCCAACACTGATGTAAAGCCATCTATTTCCCCAGAAATTAAATCATGTAAACTGATCAGCGGGAGGTTAAATGGACAAAAACGTGTAAAAGGACAAAAATATCAAATGTAGTCAGAATAAAGATCAAGCTGATGCTTAAAGGGAAAGTTTGGACTAACAAATGGTATAGACAATTACTTTCTCCTAATGCTAATGTTGATTTTGGTTAACTTTGACTGAAACTGATTGTTTTAATACAATTAAAGTGCATTTCATTTATGCACTAGGCCCATCTGACACATATACTTGATACCAAATACAAAAATATGATGTGTAACCTGTTGGAAGAATGAAGTGGGTAAGTCACTCACCGATTGGTCTGTATGAGGCTGAGACAGGACCTCAGCACTTGGTGTCTGCAACAAAAGACAACAATATAACGTCAGAAACATTCTCTAGTATAAATCCCAACTAGATGATCAACTACAGATCATATTTGTAGCAGTGAACATTATTACAGAAGGATCCGACTTCCTTATACCAGATTCTAAAGAAACTTAACACTGTACAGTTCTGCTACCAACAATATGAGGACAGTGTAACACACACTAGAGTTGTTGGTCCAACCACATGAAGAAGGCAACTGAAACACACTCATGTCCTTCACAGCTTAAAACAATATGAGGACAGTGTAACACACACTACAATCACTGGTCCTACCATATGAGGACTTCTACTTAAACACACTCATGTCCTTCACAGCTTAAAACAATATGAGGACATGACGACTGAACACATGTAGAGTTCATGTTCCTGACTTCTAACTTCTCCTGCTGTTGTCAATAAAAGCTCTAAACCCAACACTGATGTAAAGCCATCTATTTCCCCAGAAATTAAATCATGTAAACTGATCAGCGGGAGGTTAAATGGACAAAAACATGTGTAAAAGGACAAAAATATCAAATGTAGTCAGAATAAAGATCACGCTGATGCTTTAAGGGAAAGTTTGGACTAACAAATGGTATAGACAATTACTTTCTCCTAATGCTAATGTTGATTTTGGTTAACTTTGACTGAAACTGATTGTTTTAATACAATCAAAGTGCATTTCATTTATGCACTAGGCCCAACTGGCACATATACTTGATACCAAATACAAAAACATGATGTGTAACCTGTTGGAAGAATGAAGTGGGTATGTCACTCACCAATTGGTCTGTATGAGGCTGAGACAGGACCTCAGCACTTGGTGTCTGCAACAAAAGACAACAATATAACGTCAGAAACATTCTCTAGGATAAATCCCGACTAGATAATTAACTACAGATCATATTTGTAGCAGTGAACATTATTACAGAAGGATCCGACTTCCTTATACCAGATTCTAAAGAAACTTAACACTGTACAGTTCTGCTACCAACAATATGAGGACAGTGTAACACACACTAGAGTTGTTGGTCCAACCACATGAAGAAGGCAACTGAAACACACTCATGTCCTTCACAGCTTAAAACAATATGAGGACATGACGACTGAACACATGTAGAGTTCATGTTCCTGACTTCTAACTTCTCCTGCTGTTGTCAATAAAAGCTCTAAACCCAACACTGATGTAAAGCCATCTATTTCCCCAGAAATTAAATCATGTAAACTGATCAGCAGGAGGTTAAATGGACAAAAACATGTGTAAAAGGACAAAAATATCAAATGTAGTCAGAATAAAGATCACGCTGATGCTTAAAGGAAAGTTTGGACTAACAAATGGTATAGACAATTACTTTCTCCTAATGCTAATGTTGATTTTGGTTAACTTTGACTGAAACTGATTGTTTTAATACAATTAAAGTGCATTTCATTTATGCACTAGGCCCATCTGACACATATACTTGATACCAAATACAAAAACATGATGTGTAACCTGTTGGAAGAATGAAGTGGGTAAGTCACTCACCGATTGGTCTGTATGAGGCTGAGACAGGACCTCAGCACTTGGTGTCTGCAACAAAAGACAATATAACGTCAGAAACATTCTCTAGTATAAATCCCGACTAGATGATCAACTACAGATCATATTTGTAGCAGTGAACATTATTCACAGAAGGATCTGACTTCCTTATACCAGATTCTATAGAAACTTAACACTGTACAGTTCTGCTACACACAATATGAGGACAGTGTAACACACACTAGAGTTGTTGGTCCAACCACATGAAGAAGGCAACTGAAACACACTCATGTCCTTCACAGCTTAAAACAATATGAGGACATGACGACTGAACACATGTAGAGTTCATGTTCCTGACTTCTAACTTCTCCTGCTGTTGTCAATAAAAGCTCTAAACCCAACACTGATGTAAAGCCATCTATTTCCCCAGAAATTAAATCATGTAAACTGATCAGCGGGAGGTTAAATGGACAAAAACATGTGTAAAAGGACAAAAATATCAAATGTAGTCAGAATAAAGATCACGCTGATGCTTAAAGGAAAGTTTGGACTAACAAATGGTATAGACAATTACTTTCTCCTAATGCTAATGTTGATTTTGGTTAACTTTGACTGAAACTGATTGTTTTAATACAATTAAAGTGCATTTAATTTATGCACTAGGCCCATCTGACACATATACTTGATACCAAATACAAAAACATGATGTGTAACCTGTTGGAAGAATGAAGTGGGTAAGTCACTCACCGATTGGTCTGTATGAGGCTGAGACAGGACCTCAGCACTTGGTGTCTGCAACAAAAGACAACAATATAACGTCAGAAACATTCTCTAGTATAAATCCCGACTAGATGATCAACTACAGATCATATTTGTAGCAGTGAACATTATTACAGAAGGATCCGACTTCCTTATACCAGATTCTAAAGAAACTTAACACTGTACAGTTCTGCTACCAACAATATGAGGACAGTGTAACACACACTAGAGTTGTTGGTCCAACCACATGAGGAAGGCAACTGAAACACACTCATGTCCTTCACAGCTTAAAACAATATGAGGACAGTGTAACACACACTACAATCACTGGTCCTACCATATGAGGACTTCTTCTTAAACACACTCATGTCCTTCACAGCTTAAAACAATATGAGGACATGACGACTGAACACATGTAGAGTTCATGTTCCTGACTTCTAACTTCTTCTGCTGTTGTCAATAAAAGCTCCAAACCCAACACTGATTTAAAGGCATCTATTTCCCCAGAAATTAAATCATGTAAACTGATCAGCGGGAGGTTAAATGGACAAAAACATGTGTAAAAGGACAAAAATATCAAATGTAGTCAGAATAAAGATCACGCTGATGCTTTAAGGGAAAGTTTGGACTAACAAATGGTATAGACAATTACTTTCTCCTAATGCTAATGTTGATTTTGGTTAACTTTGACTGAAACTGATTGTTTTAATACAATTAAAGTGCATTTCATTTATGCACTAGGCCCATCTGACACATATACTTGATACCAAATACAAAAATATGATGTGTAACCTGTTGGAAGAATGAAGTGGGTAAGTCACTCACCGATTGGTCTGTATGAGGCTGAGACAGGACCTCAGCACTTGGTGTCTGCAACAAAAGACAACAATATAACGTCAGAAACATTCTCTAGGATAAATCCCGACTAGATAATTAACTACAGATCATATTTGTAGCAGTGAACATTATTACAGAAGGATCCGACTTCCTTATACCAGATTCTAAAGAAACTTAACACTGTACAGTTCTGCTACCAACAATATGAGGACAGTGTAACACACACTAGAGTTGTTGGTCCAACCACATGAAGAAGGCAACTGAAACACACTCATGTCCTTCACAGCTTAAAACAATATGAGGACATGACGACTGAACACATGTAGAGTTCATGTTCCTGACTTCTAACTTCTCCTGCTGTTGTCAATAAAAGCTCTAAACCCAACACTGATGTAAAGCCATCTATTTCCCCAGAAATTAAATCATGTAAACTGATCAGCAGGAGGTTAAATGGACAAAAACATGTGTAAAAGGACAAAAATATCAAATGTAGTCAGAATAAAGATCAAGTTGATGCTTAAAGGGAAAGTTTGGACTAACAAATGGTATAGACAATTACTTTCTCCTAATGCTAATGTTGATTTTGGTTAACTTTGACTGAAACTGATTGTTTTAATACAATTAAAGTGCATTTCATTTATGCACTAGGCCCATCTGACACATATACTTGATACCAAATACAAAAACATGATGTGTAACCTGTTGGAAGAATGAAGTGGGTAAGTCACTCACCGATTGGTCTGTATGAGGCTGAGACAGGACCTCAGCACTTGGTGTCTGCAACAAAAGACAATATAACGTCAGAAACATTCTCTAGTATAAATCCCGACTAGATGATCAACTACAGATCATATTTGTAGCAGTGAACATTATTCACAGAAGGATCTGACTTCCTTATACCAGATTCTATAGAAACTTAACACTGTACAGTTCTGCTACACACAATATGAGGACAGTGTAACACACACTAGAGTTGTTGGTCCAACCACATGAAGAAGGCAACTGAAACACACTCATGTCCTTCACAGCTTAAAACAATATGAGGACATGACGACTGAACACATGTAGAGTTCATGTTCCTGACTTCTAACTTCTCCTGCTGTTGTCAATAAAAGCTCTAAACCCAACACTGATGTAAAGCCATCTATTTCCCCAGAAATTAAATCATGTAAACTGATCAGCGGAGGTTAAATGGACAAAAACATGTGTAAAAGGACAAAAATATCAAATGTAGTCAGAATAAAGATCAAGCTGATGCTTAAAGGGAAAGTTTGGACTAACAAATGGTATAGACAATTACTTTCTCCTAATGCTAATGTTGATTTTGGTTAACTTTGACTGAAACTGATTGTTTTAATACAATTAAAGTGCATTTCATTTATGCACTAGGCCCATCTGACACATATACTTGATACCAAATACAAAAACATGATGTGTAACCTGTTGGAAGAATGAAGTGGGTATGTCACTCACCGATTGGTCTGTATGAGGCTGAGACAGGACCTCAGCACTTGGTGTCTGCAACAAAAGACAACAATATAACGTCAGAAACATTCTCTAGTATAAATCCCGACTAGATGATCAACTACAGATCATATTTGTAGCAGTGAACATTATTACAGAAGGATCCGACTTCCTTATACCAGATTCTAAAGAAACTTAACACTGTACAGTTCTGCTACCAACAATATGAGGACAGTGTAACACACACTAGAGTTGTTGGTCCAACCACATGAGGAAGGCAACTGAAACACACTCATGTCCTTCACAGCTTAAAACAATATGAGGACAGTGTAACACACACTACAATCACTGGTCCTACCATATGAGGACTTCTTCTTAAACACACTCATGTCCTTCACAGCTTAAAACAATATGAGGACATGACGACTGAACACATGTAGAGTTCATGTTCCTGACTTCTAACTTCTTCTGCTGTTGTCAATAAAAGCTCCAAACCCAACACTGATTTAAAGGCATCTATTTCCCCAGAAATTAAATCATGTAAACTGATCAGCGGGAGGTTAAATGGACAAAACATGTGTAAAAGGACAAAAATATCAAATGTAGTCAGAATAAAGATCACGCTGATGCTTTACGGGAAAGTTTGGACTAACAAATGGTATAGACAATTACTTTCTCCTAATGCTAATGTTGATTTTGGTTAACTTTGACTGAAACTGATTGTTTTAATACAATTAAAGTGCATTTCATTTATGCACTAGGCCCATCTGACACATATACTTGATACCAAATACAAAAATATGATGTGTAACCTGTTGGAAGAATGAAGTGGGTAAGTATGAGGCTGAGACAGGACCTCAGCACTTGGTGTCTGCAACAAAAGACAACAATATAACGTCAGAAACATTCTCTAGTATAAATCCCGACTAGATAATTAACTACAGATCATATTTGTATCAGTGAACATTATTACAGAAGGATCCGACTTCCTTATACCAGATTCTAAAGAAACTTAACACTGTACAGTTCTGCTACCCACAATATGAGGACAGTGTAACACACACTAGAGTTGTTGATCCAACCACATGAGGAAGGCAACTGAAACACACTCATGTCCTTCACAGCTTAAAACAATATGAGGACAGTGTAACACACACACTACAATCACTGGTCCTACCATATGAGGACTTCTACTTTCCTGTTGGAGGTTGAGACAGGATGGAAGGAGAGCAGGAAGTAGCTGGCACAAATGATTCTATTGACACAACAGGTCAGTGAGATTAATGAACTGAACACAACAGACTCTTTCAAAATAAAACAGGAAAAATGGCATGAAAATACAAACGTTGTAATATACAACCCTAACATAAACTCCTTAAAACAATGTTAATAACGTTAAGCCAAACTCAACTAACCCGCCACTAAACATAAGAAACTCAAAACCTTAGAATAACGTCAGAAACGCTGGGCCAGAGACCCAGACCCTATTGGTTTGTGCTAAATACGAAAACATTATTATTAACATTTAAATCCCCCAAACATATCTTGTGTTGAAAAAAAAAATGTGTGTTGCAGTTAGCTACACTTAAAAGAGCTTAGACTGACTGTCTGTGCAGTTGAAGATGCAGAGCACGTGCAAGGCCACAGGTCCCTTTAACTCCAGTGGGAATTTAAAAACAGTTAAATTAAACTTCTAATATCTATTGTTGAAGATAAATCTTAAGTAATTTTTAGCATTTATCATCATTCATCACACAGTTTGTTCAAATCGATTGTGTATTGTTTTAGTTCCGTTTAACTAGCGTTAATTAGCTTGTTAAACATACAACTTTACCTTGCTAAATGTGCGTCGAGTCATGGATATCAAAGGTAAATACATACGTCAAGACAAATCTCTGCTGAGTGCTGAAGGTCCCGGATGTGCAGTTCACTCAGAGCTCCGGCGAGTTTGTATCTTGCCGTGACCAGCAGCTCTTTGGTTGAGGCTTTCGAACAATCAGATGCAGCGTTACTCACTTGTTGTCCAATCACAGACGTCGTTCTATGCTCCACTGACGAAATGCCGCATCCTCTCACCAGCCACGGGCTCTCCTCGTCCATTTAACAACAAAAACACAGCAACACTCGCTGTATTTGAGGTAGGAACACTTGAGAAGTGTCACAGTGTTTTGCAAACTGCTGTTACAGTTAATTTCGTTCCGTTAATTTGTTTGGTTCCTATTCTTAAGTAACACTTAAATACACATGTGGTTAGCTTGCTGGTCTAGTTTAAGTTAGCATGGGCATGCTGTTCACTGATGGAGTAATGCCAAAATTGGCCTGATATTGTCAGTGTGTTATCATAAACATGTCCTAATTTGTCATGAAAAGAAGAGCAGTACCCTAGACCCTCAAGTGAAAATACAGATAATAGATAAGCAATTTAAGAAAATAAGTATAATGTGTATAATAAATGATTTTACTGTCACTTTCCTGGGTTTGTTGACCCAGCATTTTAAGTTTTAGTTTGTTTGGATGTCGATGTTTATTTATAAGTTCTTTAGGTTAGCTAAGTTCATTTGTTTATTAGATTACCCTTGTGATGTCTGTTTTATTGTGAAAGTCCTTGTCCTATATGCAGTGAGTCTAGTTTTGTTTCCCCTTGTCTTGTTAGGTCTGATTTGTCCCAGCTGTTCCTCATCCCTCATTGTCTCTCTGTGTACTTACAAGGGCTTGCAAAAGTATTCGTCCCCCTTTTCCACATTTTGTCACATTACTGCCACAAACATGAATCAATTTTAATGGAATCCAATTTCAGCAAAAGGTGGTTCTACAAAGTATTGACTCAGGGGCTGAATAATTACGCACACCCCCTTTTCAGTTATTTATTTGTAAAAATGTTTGGAATCATGTATGATTTTCATTCCACTTCTCACGTGTAGACCACTTTGTATTGGTCTTTCATGTGCGAGTCCAATAAAATTGATTCATGTTTGTGGCAGTAATGTGACAAAATGTGGAAAAGTTCAAGGGGCGAATACTTTTGCAAGCCACTGTAAGTCCTGTCCTCATTTGTTCAGTGTCAGGTCATCTGTTGTCTTTGGTGCCACGTTTCCATGTTCCAGGTATGTTTGTATCCATGTCAGGTTTCATGGTTTGTCCCCAGGTTAGGTTATTGTTTAGCTTCACTTCTGCCTTTTGTTTTGTAATCTTTTAATTCAATTAAATTCAATTTTATTTATATAGCACCAAATCACAACAACAATCGCCTCAAGGCGCTTTTATATTGTACAGTAGATCGCACAATAATAGATACAGAGGAAAACCCAACAATCATACGACCACCTATGAGCAAGAACTTTGGCGACAGTGCGAAGGAAAAACTCCCTTTAACAGGAAGAAACCTCCAGCAGAACCAGGCTCAGGGAGGGCGGGGCCATCTGCTGTGATTGGTTGGGGTGAGAGAAGGAAGACAGGATAAAGACATGCTGTGGATTAATAACAAGTATGATTCAGTGCAGAGAGGTCTATTAACACATAGTGAGTGAGAAAGGTGACTGGAAAGGAAAAACTCAGTGCATCATGGGAATCCCCGGCAGCCACGTTCACTGCAGCACAACTAAGGGAGGATTCAGGGTCACCTGATCCTGCCCTAACTATATGCTTTAGCAAAAGGAAAGTTTGAAGCCTAATCTTAAAAGTAGAGATAGTGTCTGTCTCCGAATCCAAACTGGAAGCTGGTTCTGCCTATTTTACCAGCCTTAATAAACAGCTTGCTTTCTGTTAATATTAAAATTTTCTTTCACGTTCCTTTGTGTCTGCATTTTGGGTCCATTCCTCAAATTCATACATGTGTCTAAACTGTTTTTCCCCACTCGGCGACACACCGTCGGGGTCAAACTCTGGTAATTGGTGATTCTGTTCTCAGACATGTGAAGCTAGAGACACCGGCAACCATAGTTAATTGTCTTCCAGGGGCCAGAGCAGGCGACATTGAAGGAAATTTAAAACTGCTGGCTAAGTGTAGTGAAGTAGATTCTGGGGTAGGATTTTACATGATGTCCACAAACGCACCACTAACATCCACACCTTCCCAGTTGACAATTAGCAGGCTTATAAGAAACAGCTGCGCTTCACTACCAGAAGGAGTCATTTGGTAGTCTTGTCCATCCAAGGTGGCTGCGAGCATTAGGCAGTTAAGCGCTGCAGATCTCTCCAGGAAAGTTACTCAGTTTAGTATTGCCCTTTAGAGAGTGGTAAGTGGGACTCTTGTGTTCATCATAACGTGGCATAGTAGGGTGGACTTTGACAACTGTTTCTCTTTTGTTGCAGGCTTGCACTATACTACTGCTGTCTTGTCATATGCTGTTTTGTTTGTTACGCAATGCTTTTATAACAAACAGTAATTTGGGGTGTATTTGTTTTATGTAGATCTTTTACTAATCTGTTTAATGTTTTATGCTTTCTTTTATTGCTTTAGTGGAGGTGTGGCTGCTTGTTGAGGGGCTAGGCACGTGAGGTGGAATCCCTCCCGATGCATGCGAGTGTACACACCGGGCATAGGTAGATTGCACCGTTTAGTGTGAGTGAGGTCTGCAGTGAAATCACATGGGTGAGTAATTGGTGGCACCCTTGGGCACTCCCTCCTGTAGGTTGCCTCCTCAAGTGGCCGGTCTCCACCATTTTGTTTAGTTGCTCTTTTATCATGTTGTGATTGTTTTTAGGGTAGCATCGTGGTAGGGAGTCTGGTCGTTTTAATTAACTATTTTGCCGTCTCAACCCTGCTACCTTAGGTGCCTCTTTGATTTTATAATTCTATGTTTTTAGTAGTTCTTCTTAATAAACCTTGATTTGTAAAATTCACCTGCCTCACCTTTGCCGTTAATAACAAGTCTGTGGGCTTTGGTTGCCAGTGTAACACTTACATTGGCTAGAGATATCTTTCCTGGGGTGTAACTCCCTCCCCAGGTGGCGTTGTCAACATCTTAGTTACCGTCCCCGGTTATTCCTCATTCGCGCCACCACATAAGGGTAAACGTAAATTCAGTAAAATCATAATTCACATCGGCAGTAATGACACCCAGTTACGCCAATCGGAGGTCACTGAAATCAATATCGAATCAGTGTGTAACTTTGCCAAAACAATGTTGACTCTGTAGTTTTCTCTGGTCCCTCCCCAATCAGACCAGGAGTGACCTGTTTAGCTGCATTTCTCCTTAAATTGCTGTCTGTGTTGTCCCAGAAATGATGTCGGCTTCATAGATAATTGGCAAAGCTTCTGGAGGAAACCTGGTCTTGTTAGGAGAGACGGCATCCATCCCACTTTGGATGGAGCAGCTCTCATTTCTAGAAATATGGACAAATTTATTAAAGCCCCAAAATATGACTATCCAGAGTTGGGACCAAGAAGCAGAGTTGCAGTCTTACACGCCTCTCTGCAGCTTTCTCTCCTCCTGCTACCCCCAAAACCCATCTCCACTGAGACCGTGTCAGCTCCCAAACAGACAAAAACAAACTAAAACCAGCAAAAACAATTTAAACATAAAAAAATCAAAAAGAAAGAACAATACAGTATCCACATCTGAACCAAAGAGTAAAACATTGTGGATTATTAAATATTAGGGCGCTCTCCTCCAAGTCTGTTAGTACATGACTTAATAATTGATCAACAAATCGATTTACTCTGCCTTACAGAAACCTGGTTGCAGTCGGATGATTATGTTAGTTAAAATGAATCAACACCCCGAGTAATTCTAACTACCAGAAATCGCAAAGCACAGGCGGAGGGGGGGTGTGGCAGCAATTTTCACACCAGCCTATTAATTAACGAAAGACCAAGACAGACTTTTAATTCATTTGAAAGCCTGATGCTTAGCCTCGTCCACCCCAGCTGTAAAACTCAGAAACCAGTCTTACTTGTTATCATCTATATCGTCCACCTGGGCCTTACAGAGTTTCTGTCTGATTTCTCAGACTTTTTATCTGATTTAGTGCTCAGCTCAGATAAAATAATTATTGTGGGTGATTTTAACATCCATGTAGATGCTAAAATGACAGCCTCAACATGGCATTTAATCTGTTATTAGACTCAATTGGCTTCTCTCAAAATGTAAAAGAACCCACCCACCACTTTTATCACACTCTAGATCTTGTTTTAACATATGAAATAGAAACTGAACATTTAACAGTGTTTCCTGAAAACCCTCTGCCGTCTGATCATTTCCTGATAACATGTACATTTACAGTAATTGATTACACAGCAGTAAAGGCCCTGGTGTGGTGCCTATGGGTCTAGCTAGGCCCTGGTGCGGTGCAGATGGCCTCAGAAAACAGCACAGGCCCTGGTTGAGGCTCAGTTGGTTTATGCTAGCAGCACAGGCCCTGGTGTGGTGCAGACAACTTCTGGTAGTAGCAGAGGAGAAAAACCAAAACAAAAAAAACAACCCAAAATTCAAAGCAGACATTCAACAAGGAGACATGCTGCTGCCCTCTTGGAATTCAGAGTCGAGACTGAGCCTGATGATCATACTGAATCACATGACAGCGGCAGGAATCTCTAAGTTCAACTGCAGATTGCAGATGCAATTATATTAATGCAGATTAATATAAACTCTTCAAGGGTCAAAATCTGCACACACATCATTCTGCTTAGTGAAGGTCAGACAATTTGTGCATTGATTTTGAGAAGTAAGACTCATTAAATAACAGTAATATAATTACACAAATGTTGAAACTTTATATTTTGAGACATTTTGTCAACAACAAAAACCCCAAGATGTGCAGGCACTAATAACTGAATCTAAAGACCTTCATTTTTGTCAAGATTTGCCTGATTTAACTGTTGTTACCCTTGCTTAAGCCCCAAGAAGGGTATAACCTGGGTCAAATGTGTTATTGTGTCTGACACACCTACAAAATGAGGACTCGCAGAGTGACGTCACTATAACCTGGGTCAAATGTGTTATTGTGTCTGACACACCTACAAAATGAGGACTCACAGAGTGACGTCACTGAAAGTGTGTTAAAAGTGTGTTTTGTTCCAAAACTGGCCAGTAGGCGGCGAAACTGAAAGTGAACAAAAACGCTAAACACACTTAAACACACTTTTTCATAAAATTGTGATATTTCAGGACATTCGAGATTTTTGGTTTGGGAGCATGTTGGGGCCTCTAGAACACTTTAGAAGGCTCGGAAAAATGAGGACCTCAAAATGTCCTCATTTTTCCGGCGTCCTCATTTTGTGAGTGTGTTATCATAAAATTGTCCTCAGATGTCACGAAAACAAGTATACACACACACACACACACACACACACACACACACACACACACACACACACACACACACACACACACACAGAGCAAATCTGCATTTATTTGTCCCACAAGTGGAAAATCTGCATTGTCATTGCAAAAAAGTGGACAGAGCACAGTATAGAAAGTGCACTATACAAACAATCTGGAAACATAAATATGGACACGTGTATTCAAAAAATTGGTGTATGTATACACACACACACACACACACACACACACACACACACACACACACACACACACACACACACACACACACACATATCTATCTATCTACGTGTGTGTGTGTATATATATATATATATATACACACACACACACATATATATATATATATATATATATATATATATATATATATATATATATATATATATATATATATATATATATATATGATATAGATGTGTCTGTGTGTATAACTAGACTTTATGGTTTAAGTTCATGAACTTATGGCATTCATTTCAATCCTGTTTGTAAGAGCAATCATGTGTCCTGTTGGTGCCATTGTGGATTGCTGGTCAGAAAGTTTTCTGGTGCCACTAATCAAAGAGACAATGCCCCGAGATAGATTCATTTCAATTATGCAACACCTTCGATTTGATGACAGGGACACGCGGGCAGAACGGGTGAAAACAGACAAATTTGCAGCGATCTCCGACATCTGGACACGCTTCAACGAGAACTGTGCTAAGAGTTTCACCCAGGGGAACACATGACCATAGATGAACAGCTGTTCCCTACCAAGGTTCGTTGTCCATTCACCCAGTATATTGCAACCAAGCCAGACAAATTTGGGATCAAGTTCTGGATGGCCACGGATTTGGACACCAAATATGTCTGCAGTGCATCTCCTTACTTGGGAAAGGACTCCAGTCGTCAGAAGGGAGAGAGGCTGGCAGAGAACGTGGTCATGAAACTGATGGAGCCGTTTTTGGATGATGGGAGAAATGTCACAACGGACAATTTCTTTACTTCACTGTCACTGTCGCCAGACTGCTGCAGCGCAAAACAACATTACTGGGCACGGTGAATAAAGTCCGGCGTGAACTTCCTCAACTTGCAAAAGATACTGCAAAGCGAGAGGTATTCTCCACTTCAGTGCTTTTACAGTGTGGTGTAGACGTGTTGGACCAAATGGCACGGATGTATTCTGTAAGATCAGCAACACGCAGGTGGCCAGTAGCGGTTTTCTACAATATGCTGGACCTGGCGGCAGTGAATGCCTACATTTTGTACAAGGCATGTACAGGGTGGACAGGCAAAAGAAGATTGTTTCTCGTCTTCTAGCTCAGCAACTTCGTTGCCGATTCATGCAGCACAAGGAAATCTTAGCACAGAGGCAGGCTGCTGCAGCTGCTGTGCCAGGGACTGTAAAGACAACACAGTGCCAGGTGCAAGAGAGCTGCAACAGGAATCGCAGCAGATTTACCTGTGCAACATGTAAGAAATTCACCTGTGCCAAATGCAGGGATGATGGACACTGGGTCTGCAAACCCTGTAAAGTTTGAAACACTTTGAAATAAAACAGACTTGTGTACCCATATATTGTGAATGTCTGTCTTTTGTATGTAGGTTGTAACACAGAGGTTTGGCCTGCCTTGGATCTAAGTAAACAAATGCCAATGTTGCGCACACACACACACACACAGCAAATCTGCATTTATTTGTCCCACAAGTGGAAAATCTGCATTGTCATTGCAAAAAAGTGGACAGAGCACGGTATAGAAAGTGCACTATACAAACATTTTATATATATATATATATATATATATATATATATATATATATATATATACATACATAGTTATACACACACATACATAGTTATACACACAGACACATCTATATCATATATACACACACACACACACACACACACACACACACACACACACATATATATATATGTATGTATATATATATATATATATATATATGTGTGTGTGTGTGTGTGTATATATGATATAGATGTGTCTGTGTGTATAACTAGACTTTATGCATATTATATAAGGTGTGGCTATATAAATATATAAATATATGTACAACTCTGTGTATATATGTTTATGGACAGGCATGCAGGCAGGTAAGGAAGGAAAGCAGCCTTGCAGGGAAGGAAAAACTTGAATCTCTCATGGTTAGGGGTTGGGGGAGGGTGTGTTTGCACAACAAAAGCAGGAGAACAATGGAGCTGACGACCTGTGAAAATCTCAGCGGGGTGCCAAGAGGTGTTAAGGTCGGGGGGAATTTACGCAAATCTGCGCAGGCCAGTAAATCTAGTAGTAGGGACTTGCACCAGGGAAAAAAGGCTCAGTAATTCTAGTGTTAAAGCACACGGGTTAGTATATTTAGACATTTTTCATATATCATGTTTGAGGTGTATTTATTTCCAGTACTGATACAATAACTGATTTTACCTGAATGTAGCAGATATTTTGATGACAGACATCACAAGTCATAGCCCTGCCCTTGATCCAGCCCTACTAACATGGAGCTCAAGCACCACTCACTGCACTGTCTGGGAAATGAACCCAGGCCACAAGACCGGGAATTCCGTGTGATACCGCTACACCAGCAGTGCTGACAAGTCTGAATATAGTCTATAGATAATCAGTCTGCTAAAACAAAATAAAAAAAAAATAAATAAATAACGGCTATGCTAATTAACAACATTTAAATGTTAGCCAACGCTCAAGATCTGGCATGAGCCAAGACTGAAACATTACAGGGCTGTAACAGCGGGCTCTGTCTCTGTGCTGGGGGTCTGGGACTGGGTAGCATAAATAGCATGAAATACAGGACCTGGGGTCACTTGCAGAAGCAGCAGCAGCTGATTGCAGGCAGACGAAGCTTAAACAGTGTGGCTTTTGTGAGATTTGCCAGCAGGATGCACAGGGGGTTATCGCTGGCTGTTTGACACCCTGGCTTGTGATAGCTAATGCTAAGCTTTACGATGACTTTTTACAGTGAGGTTTTGTACGAGGTTAATTTATTTCTCTTTGAGTTCAAATTTGTTCTGACTTTATCCATGAAAAAGTGACACTCCCAATATCAATGACTGGACATGATCTGCTCTGCCCTCTGATCCCACCATTCACTCAAAGAAAATCACAAGAAAGGAAAAATCACACACAAAGGACACAGTGTGGGACTTCAGCTGTGATCACCAGGTCACCAGACTCAGGTTCTCTTCTACACAGTTGTCATTTATAAAGTGCTCTACAAACTCGATATTACAGCGAGGAGGTGGATTCTCCCGTTTCAGTGCAGCTACCAGCTGGCATTGCTTGCAACAACGAAAAACCACTTTCTGCTTATGAGACAAAGAGTGAAAGTGGAAGGTATAGTTTTAAAATATAAAACTCTTTTTTTCAGCCAGTGGCAGCACAAAAGTCACACATTCACTGTCTTTAAAAACTGATCATGGTGCATAAAATTCAGAACTTTTCAGAGGCAAATATGTCACATAATGCATGCACACACTGAAAGCTTTGTGATTTTCCAAAAAGGGTGTCCTCAAAAAATGCATTGCAAAAAAGAGACAAAAACAGAGAGCCGATTAACCGGGAGCAGAGTTTAGCTGTGTGTCTGAGGTAAAACTGTTTTATTTTACTATTTCTGTATCATTGTGTATTCAGTACCACTGTGTGTTTGTAGCTATGAGCACAGTTGTTGCTAACTGCAGTGATCTGATTGGTTAGATGTGTTTATTTGCATCTAAAAAATCTGAAAATTGGGTAAACTCATCCTGCAAAATTGTGTGGTCGGTGTGAAAGGCTGCACGAAGAATAGGTGAGTGCAAAAAATATTTTTTCCAACTTACAGAACGCTAACATTCTGGCATTAACAAAAATTATTCAAATTACTGAAACTGAACTGCATGAAAATCTTATCAAAGTGTATGTTTAAGTATGCAGAAAGCTGAGTGTAACCTTCAATGTTTATAGCCTGACAAGCAAAGAGAATTTGTACTAATTTGTTTAGATTTAAACAAAACAAAACAGTTATTTGAATTCAAAGTTTAATTCTTCCTGAATTAGCAACAAGCTTGTAAGTCTATTACCTCCTTCAGTGCACTTTGATGCTAACAGGCGACATCTCTGTTTGCCTTTAACCATCTGTCCTTTCCCTTTCTTTCACGGCCCCCTACCTCAGCATTCCTCAGACACCGCGTCAGGGGGGTCGTGGTGACATTGTCACACCGACCCCTGACCTCGTCCAGTCACTGAGCACATCTCCCCTTCTTCCTTCTAGCAGAGCAGCTCTCTAGCTTTTCTTCATGTGACTCCATCCCCCCACTTTTCATCCCAGTGACCTTCCAGTCAGTGGCTCAGGAGTGCCACTTCCTGCCACAGTCCAATTAAATCTTTCCCACAGTGCGCTTCTTTTTTCTTTCACTGGGAAATACTGCACACCCTTGATGTCTGCAAGTTAAGCTGATATTTTTAACTGCCGTATTTGCCATATCAATTTTATTCTTTTTTCCACTGGTCAATACTCTCATTGTGTCCAATTCAATGTTATTTATATAGCACCAAATCACACCATCACCTCAAGGTGCTTTATATTGTAAGGTAGACCCTACAATAATACATACAGAGAAAAAAACCCAACAATCATATGACCCCCTGTGAGCAAGCACTTTGGCGACAGTGGGAAGGAAAAACTCCCTTTTAACAGGAAGAAACCTCCAACAGAACCAGGCTCAGGGAGGGGCGGGGCCATCTGCTGTGACCTGTTGGGGTGAGAGAAGGAAGACAGGATAAAGACATGCTGTGGAAGAGAGACAGAGATTAATAACAGGTATGATTCAGTGCAGAGAGGTCTATTAACACATAGTGAGTGAGAAAGGTGACTTATGATGAAATACTCAATGCATCATGGGAATCCCTCAGCAGCCTACACCTATTGCAGCATAACTAAAGGAGGATTCTGGGTCACCTGATCTAACCCAACTATATGCCCCAAATTTTCTCTTTTGTTCTACTCTATTTCCTCACGTTGCTGCATTTCACTGCAGGGGTTATAGACATTCTTTGAATGTGTGGTTTATTTCTTTGTTGTTTGAATTCAGAATGGGGTTCACTCCCTCTCTCTCTTTTTTGCTCTCTGGAGTCAAAACACAGAGATCAGAAAAAAGGAAAGAATAAAACAATGGCACGAGGAGACGCTTTTGTGGTTGTATGATTTCTCTAGAGGAGAGATCAGGTCTCTTTCTCAGACAGTAAGCTGCCCTGTTATACCTCAGTTTCCTCTGACTATGTGGTGCCTGTAGATAGAAGCCCTGACTTCTCTATTAGCTTCAGATAACACACCATATTTGTATATACACAAATAAATACAAATGGATGCACAGATAAAAAAAAAAATGGCGTAAAAATTTTGATTGTCCTGAATGAAGTGCTTCCTGCTGTACAGGTAAAAAAACAAGCAGGAGTCTTTACATGTACATGCAGTCACCTACTATTGATTTCCATTAACAGAAACCAGGAAGAAGAAAATTTCATTCCACATAAGTTTCCTTTAACGGCTTCAGCATTGCTGTCAGTAAAGAAAGTGATGAATACATGTGTTTCATTATTCATTGCTCCTCTCATTTTTGCAGGCTGAGTGAGTGCGGAAGATTTCAGTCACTTTGATAATGCTCTTATTTCTGTGAACATGTGGATAACTTTTTAAAATTTTCACATTAAGAGATATATACACCGTCATCAATAAGCAGATGATTTATAGATTTATAGCAAATCTTTAAGCCACTGACCTTTACATTCTCGTTCAGGAGGAAGATTAAAAAAGTAAGGAGGTGATTGGTCAGTGTCTCACTGTAGAGACAGCCCATCGATTTCAGTTTGGTTGATGGAATTAAAATTAGATTCTCCTGCTTCAGTACAATTTCTAAGCTACTGATTATTAACTTATTATCTTTCATTAGGTTAGCAGGTCGACTCGGTGCCTCCTAATGTGTTTGAAATAATTGTGTTTTCTGTGGGGTTGCCACTAGTAATCAAATGATATGTTACTACTGGCTTACATAATCAATTCTTGCCAGTCCATTACAGCAGTCGTCTGTGAGCTGTGAGTGGCAGGCAGCGGAAGCCGGTGTCAGTTTGAGATGAGTGAAAACATTACAGGGATTTCCAGGGGGGGAAAAAGCTTCCATATTCCCTGATGTCATCTTGGTCAGGCTAAGCCAGCGTACTCGGGGGGAGCGGGCGGCTAAGCTGTTAATTGAATTTGATGGCGCATCTGCTGCCTTATGCGATGACATAAGACGCCACAGCCTACAGCCTCGTGTTTTCATACTTTATCTCTGCCTCGTCTGTTTTAACCTGATCTCTGTTCTCTCTATCGCTCCATCAGAGCATGCAAACATATGGATCGAAGGACTGCAGAGCAGACACATACACATCAATTTTACCCACATACTCTTAGATAGATGTGATGTAATGCATCAGCTGACAGCTGTATCGAAGGTTCTTCGGTCTTGACTAAAGGTGACAGTGAACAGCTGGTTGCATTTTGAGATTTAATAAGACACGTGCTGTTTTAGAAATCAGCTGATAGCTAGCCACTGTGAATGGTCATATAGATAAAATGAAGTCATTCCTTTACTTTGGTCATCAAGTATTAGCCCACTGTAACCTGTCTGCATGTTATCTGATGCTGAATTTTAGCTGTATATTAGAGCTTTGTGGACAGAACTTACAATGCTGTGCAAAAGCCACTCCTTCATTTCTTAATATTTTTCTGGGAAAATGGGAAACGGTTGCAGCTATTTATTGAAACATGCGCGAACATACATGGAAATATAGGATATGAGGCAAAAACAGTTTGTACACTATGGTCACCTTTTTCCTCAACACAGCCTGAACTTTCAGAGGTGTGCTTTCCTTTTCATTTCTTTAAATTGTCTTCAGGAATAGTTCTCCAGGCTTCTTGAAGGACATTCAAAGCCCTTCTCTGGATCCTGGCTCTCATTATTGCTTCAGTAATGTTGATGTCTGGGTTCTGAGGAGGCCAATCCATGACTGATAGAGTTACATTGTGTGTTTTTCAATCCAGGTATGCTTTTACTGCACTGATTGTGTATGTGGGATCAGGCTGAAAAGTGAAGCACTCAAACAGTTTCCTGATGGTCTTGGTGGATCCCATGGTGGATCACAGTCTGGTGGTGTCCCTGAATTGTTTATTCACTAGCTGGGCCCACGTCCTCATTTTAGGTTTGACAGCGTTTTAGTAGGTAAAGGTGAATGCTTGGACATGAATTGAGCTGCGTTTTGGCTCCTTTGGCTCCCGGGCTTGGCAGATCCCCATGCACTAAATTGGAGTGAAGAAGTTAGAGAATATAGGGGAACCGGAAGGAGCGTGTTTGGAGGCGTGGTCCCGCTCCTGAAATTCCAATACATAATCTCCAATTATTCCATCATCTTTTAAAAATGGCTGTAAACACTCACTGTTGTGTCTCTGTCATGACTTCTTCTTTACCTGCTGACAAAATGTAAAAAATTCAAAGTTGGATATGTCACTCCATCAGACCTGTTCCCACTGATTTTCAGCCCAATTCTTATGTGATGTTGCATGCATCAGCTTTTTCTCCCCTTTTTCTTTCTACGAATGGTTTCTGACGACTCTTCAGTAAACAAAAGATGGTCAACACATAGACAAATGAGTAAAAGTATGTATGGTTTCTCTTTTTTAAGCTTTTCCAACATTTCAGGTTTTTGGTTCAGACACTTTGTGTTTAACATTAAAAGTTCATATTTCCGGGGTTATTATCAGGACAAACACTGGCAGCATGCCTACAGTGCAGGATGGCAGCTTGCTGGCCTGTTTGTAAGGAACAATGTGAGAGAGGTCACAGACACAGACACCAGAGAAAAGATGAGGATGAAAGGAGAAGATGAATGAAGCTGAGGTGTGGAGATCGAGAACAAGAAGGAAAGCGAGGGTTGTGGAGAGATGTGAGCGCTTTGCCCTGGTTCAGTGAGTATTGATCCGGTGTCAGGTCCCAAAAGATGGATCACAAACCCTCCTCCTGCCTTCTCATCCTCCATCTTTCCCCTCATGTCTAGTCCTTCTCCCTCCTCCTTCTTTCTTCTTCACTCAGCCATTCATTTCAGTGCTCTTTACCCAGGCCTGGCTGTCAGTAGAGCAAGAAAAAAGATAAAGATTTACATTCCTTGCTGTCTTTTATCCTCTCCTGCTATTCTCAAGAGCCAAAACATCTCTTTATCTCTGTCCATTTAGATCCTACCAAATATATCCATCTCCCTTTTCTACAGGTACTCTCGTATTATCCCTGCCTTTTTGTGATGTAGCTTTCAGCAATAACTGCTGAACTGTCAGCAGTTCAACATGCATAGAAATTCACTAACCATCTGACAAACAAATAAAAGGACATCCAACAACCTCAGGTTCACTAAAGAAAGGAATAGAATAAAGAAAAATATCTCTTGCCAGGGAAGCCATTGTCATCCATCAAAAAGGTATCCTGCAGCCACTTCTGTTATCAAGTGGCTGCAGGATTGTTTCGGAGGATAACAACTGGCCAAACCCTATGACTCCCCTCAGGTTTGCTAGTCTGGACTGGAGTATGAGGGGGAGCTGTACGGTGATGAGGGTGAGATGTAGGCAGGCAAAGTGAGACTAAAGAAAAAGAGATAACATGTAGATTGGATAAAAGATGAAAGAGGTATTAACGTGTGCTGTTATAGAGACATTATATAAGGAGGAGACCTGCACTTAAAGAATCTTGAGCATGAATCTACAGGGAAACTCTCAAATCCTAAAGATGGAGATTGCCCTGCAGCAGAAGTACTGCAGCACTTCTGCTGATGAACAGATCCAGTATCTCACAAAAGTGAGTACACCCCTCACGTTTTTGTAAATATTTTATAGCATCTTTTCATGGGACAGATTGAAGATATGACACTTTTATACAACGTAAAGTAGTCAGCGTACAGGCTGTATAACAGTGTAAATTTGCCTTGGATTACATGGATTACCTGTGGTCATCAGGTGTCACATGTCCTTAGTCTGCTTGTCTTCAGAAAACTGTTTGCGGGCTTTCTTGTACATCATCTTTAGAAGAGGATTCCTTCTGGGACGACAGCCATTTGATGCAGTGTGTGGCGTATGGTCTGAGCACTGACAGGCTGACCCTCCACGCCTTCAACCTCTGCAGCAATGCTGGCAGCACTCATACATCTGTTTTCAAAAGACAACCTCTGGATATGCTGCTGAGTACGTGCACTCAACGCCTTTCATGGTGAGGTTTGTTCTAGGTTTGCTGTGTGGTCTTGGCCACTGTGCTGCAACTCAGTTTCAGAGTGTTGGCAATATTCTTATAGGCTTGGCCATATTTATGTAGAGTGACAATTCTTTTTTCAGATCCTCAGAGATTTCTTTCCTAGATGTGGCATGTTAGACTTCCAGTGACCAGTATGAGAAAGCGTGAGAGCAACAACACCAAATTCAGCACACCTTCTCCCGATTTGCACCTGAGACCTTGTAACACTAACGAGTCACATGACACCAGGAAGGGACTGGTGACTACTTTACATTGTATGAAAGTGTCATATCTTGAATGTTGTCCCATGAAAAGATACAACAAAATATTTACAAAAAATGTGAGGGGTGTACTCACTTTTATGAGATACTGTATATCATAGCTATTGCAGTTGCTAAGATTGAATTCATTGCAAATTAGATCTAAAAACTGGGGGTCTAACATGTGGTCAATTTATATGAACACCCTCATATATACTCACAAGTGCACTATACCCTGCTATTATGAGATATTTTTTATCTGCACATGTTCACTCCCAGTGTTGTAAAATCTTTCGGGAGTGTTTGTGTTCACTGTACCTGTAACCTTCAAGACATCTGCAAAGTCAGAGTGGGAATGAAGGAAAGAAAAAAAGAAGGCTAGTGAGTGTGGTGTTGAGACCAGAAAACAACACATACAGACGAGCACATGCATATAAACCACCCAGCAGAGTCAAAAAGTCCAGGCCCTGAGAAATGTCCTGCAGCGGGGTTTCGAGTAAAGCAGAGACTGAATCTGCTCCACATGACACATGAAGATGAATGGAGAGAACTAAAAGAGGAACGGGAAGAAGTGCGCCTCTGCAGTTCTGCCTACACAACAGACAGATCTGCATGGCTGCATGTATAATAGGACAAAGAAGAGGAAAGAGAGGACCGAAGACAAGGAGGAGGGAGAGCGAAGAGGAAAAGGTGGGGTGCTGTGATTGGTGCTCTCATTTCGCCGTCACTGTGTCCTCTGGATGTTAGGACAGGAGGTTAGCATCAGTGTGTTTGTATTCCTGTCATTAGCAGCTCCTCAGTGTATCATCAATTTGCTCTTGTTGTTTTGTGTTAAAATTAGTATCTATCACAATCAGATACGCTGGCTCACAGTGGCTGCATAAGGCGAAAAAGAACATTTGCACAGACTGAGGGCGCAAGTTGTTATGATACACATTTATATCCTCAGTGCAATTTATTTAAATTAGTGTGTCAAGTGTGCGCTTGACTCAGCTCAGTCATCCAGCTCATTCTTTAACCTACATAGTGCATCGTGTGTATTTTCCTTAGCTGAGCAAAGCTGAGTCAGTGAGTCATTCAAGAGAGGCTAGTCCCCGCACTGCACGCTATGAGATGCCTAAGATGTGCTCAGGAGGAACATTGCAGCTAAGGCTCACCATATATCCAATGTAAAAGCATGAACAGGCTAAAAGGGGGGAGATCAGTAATCCTGTGCTTGGGAACGACAGAAACTTTACTGGGTCTAAATTTCCTGTGTTGTTGAAAGAGAGCAAAATGGAGCTATGAAGGGGATGCATCTGTTTTTTTAAGATCTCCAGAATCAAGACTGATTGTTGTTGCTCAGTGTCTGTGGGATGTTATTGTAGCTGTTCTTAATTCCTCTTGTTCTCTTGTTTTTGCTGCCCCAAAGTGGCCTGAGAATTAGCAGAAACCACATAAGAAGGATTCTTTCTTACATTTGGGGCCAGTTATTTAATGGCAGCATCTTCACAAGCGCTAAATATAAATCTGGCTAATTGATTGATTCTGTGTCCAAATAAAACCAAGAAGATTAGCAGCACATATGTATACCCGTGGTGCTTGTGCCCATGTTTGTGTTCATGCATACATGTAACAGTATGTGGAGGGACAAACAGTCACAGTGAAGCTTAAGCTCGATATGATGAGAGTCAGCAATCAGAAAGATAATCAGATAACAGTTTATAGTGAGCGTAAGCATGTGTGGACACTTTGTTTTAGGCAAAAATGACGCACACACAGTCATGTTTACTGTGACTGCTTGGTGTTACATCGTTCATATGGTCATATGAGTCACGTGTTATGCAATAGTTTAGTTGAAGCCTTCACAGATCACAAAATCATAGAGAAATTTGTATAATTTTAGCATTTGCAAGATTTCATAATGCAGAGTGTTTGTGTGCCTCTTGCTATCTTTTGTGCTTCCTGATGCAGTTTATGTAGAAAATGACTTTTTTATCAGCTGAAGAAGTCCAAGGTCCCCACAGTGATCCATCTACCGAAAGCAATTTCGCAAAAGAAAGCCAAATCCTCTGCTATCTGCTTTGTTGCATTTGTCTCTGTAACACGTAATCGTCCTCATCCATCTTCCTGACATTAAGACAGGAAATTAATTATGAAGCCAACTTCCTGTTTAATGAATCAACAGACACACAAATACACATGCATTATAACCGGAATGAAAGGGACAAATTCATGACTGCACTCCATGTGCTTGGCACTTTAATGCACAACACAATGGATACTCTGCACCCAGATTAACAGCACATTTAGTGCTTTGTTGTAGCACTGTGAAACAAGTCCTCAGACCTGAAGTGCCAAACAGGTCGTATCACCCACTGACACGATCCGTGTAAGCTTTCCAACTACTTTTCAACAATTAACTGCTGAAAAAGAATTAATAGTTGGTTAAAGTTTTACTAGTTTTAGACTAAAAAATAACATGTTGAAGACAGTAGAACAGCAAGGGAAAGGTCATCTTTTGGGTTCAAATAAGGACTTTGCTAAGGTTGGAGGATTTCTTGTCAAGGTTGCAAACCTGCTAGAAATAATGCTGACCTTTGTAACGTGAAACAAAGACTAATCCATCCACCCTGGCCTCCTACAATGACTTTCTGGCTCTTTAGTTTACATTCTTGAGCTTGACCTTGGTCCTGACAGAATATTACCATTACAGGGTTTTGTCATTTTAACTTAAACCAACATTTTGGGGGCTTTTCCTCTTTTACAAAAGATATTTTCTGTAACATTAAACCAGGATTTAGAATAAGCTGCTATCACAAATTACCTCAAAGCTATTTTACATATAGGATGGCAAACAAGGATTACACAAGACTAGGAGACACACTTGCATGCAGCCCTCAGTAAGGGGAAAATCAGGGAATAAACAAAATAAAAAAAATAACCTGAGAATATTTTTTTTAAATATCAAAGTCCAAAAACTTAAACACACAGTGAAAAATCCAGGGGTGATGACAATTTACTGTACCTGTCCTCATGTACTTCACAGTAGCTGCAGCTGTGTGTCCACACCGGGATCATTTTCCGCTCACTGGACCTACATCACCCACAGGTTACCCACAAGGGTTAGCTGGTTACATCTCAGTTACTGTGTGTGGATGATGTTTGTCATGTTTATAATTAGACGTTCGACTTGGACTCTGATTCAGAGATCTTCCATTGATGTTTGAAGGGTCGACTTTCGACGCGACCCAACATAAGACACAGCAAAACAGGAGACAATTAAACACAAAAAGGGAGAGGGAGGAAGACAAACAGAGAGGCTTACGTAACCATACCTCCAACTATGAATAATGTAAAGTCTCTGTTTACTGTTTTCTATGAATAATTCACTGTTCTAGTGTGTGTCTGTGTGTGTGTGTTGGTGCATATTTGGTTATGTGTTTAAATGTGTGTGTGAGAGACAGAGAAAGACAGAGAGGAAGATCAAACAAACCTAGACAAACACGGGCGAGGTAGGTTCTAAAGATTTGCTTTGAACTGGCAAAGTAAAGAGAGAAAGAAGCAGACCGAGGTGAATCAGAGAGCCGGTCTCCACTTTACACGTTTCATTTTCTCACCCTCTGATCTTTCTCTTCTCTTGTTCAAACTCTTCCACATCATGAATGATGATGACTTTGTTTTAAGGCCGCTCTCCATGCACCTCTAGCATTTTTCAATTTTACTGACTACTGGGTTTGGACCTGCTTCTGTGTGTGGACCACTTTCCACCAATAAACAAGCTACTCCTCGGGTACTCTAAAAACTGATCAACCAGCTCCTCCCCCGTCCCTGCCAGCTAAATATCACAAAAGCCTGAGTCAGGTGAACTGAGGATGACTTGGATTTTCTAGTTTTCTGTCTGTAAAAGGACAGCACATTAACAAAGCAGAGCCAAGTAAAAAAGCAGCAGCATAGAGCGATGGCCCCATTCAGTAAAGTAGCTGTCCCTGTGTTTGCTTATTCAACTGTAAGACTCAAAATGGGTCAAACATTATCGGATACATAAAAGTGCCATTAAGAGAACAAACTGCACACAGAACAACAGAGTCACTTGTCTTTATACAATGCTATGAAGGTGAGGCGTTGGACCAAGTAATTCTTAAACCTGAACAAAAATGTTTTGATCCTGAGATTGAGCAGTGGTTATTAAATGAACTGCTCGAGTCTAATTTCCCACTTGATCCATGTTGTGTTTTTGGCTCAAGTAACTAGAAAACAAGAGCTGGGTTGAGAGCAAGGACGACAAATCAAATCAGCTCCCATACAGTCAAAAAAATTACAAGAAACATATTTGAATAAATAAACCTTTGATTTGACAGATTACTGTTTTTTTACTCAAAGTTATTGAATTATTAAATTCATGTTTACTGATAACAAAGAGGATAAAGGTATTTCTTTGTGTAGAATCCTTTGCTAAAATGGCCAACTGTGGAAATCTGAACTAATGATAACAACCTGGTACAACAAAACTACAGCTAATTTCCCCTTTAATGAAAACTGTAGAGGGATGGAAATCACAGGTTTAAATGTTCACTTGTAAAGTTGCATTACAGTGTTAGCTATTTTTTATTTCAGTGTGTTAAACTTTGCTAATTCATTGCAAAACACCACATGGACGATGGATTGACTCAAATACACAGCCAGAGACAGTAAACTTGAAAAAAAAAAAAAAACTACCCTGCAAGAGGCTTTGATTCAGGATATCCATCATTACATACTGCTATTAGTGATTGTCTCACATGCCTCTGAGACAGTCCAGCAGGGTGCAAGATGCTAACAACCAGGGCATACATAGAACGCCAAAACCAAGTGGCTGCCATAGTATACAGGAACATCTGTGAGAGTATGATCTTGAAGTCTTTAGGTCAAAATGAGATATGCCCCTCAAGGTGGTTTAGAATGACCAAACTAAGATCCTGTGAGATTTCCATTTACAGACAGACAAACTGGGCATGGTAGTGGTGTACAAGCAGGGGAGGACAGCCGTAGTGATAGCTGTAGCTGTGCCAAGTGATAGGAACATCGGGAAGACAGAACATAAGAAGCTTGAGATATAGCAAGAAAAGTACCCAACACTTAAAGTATTCCCAAACAGAGATTTGCGATCATCTCTGCAACATTCCATGGAGTTCTGGGGCGGTGCCTCTGGATTTGCAGACTGGGGTGATGGTTCCCCTCTTTAAGAATGGGCACTGGGGGATGTGCTCCAACTATAGGGGGATCAAAACTGAAGGGGGGTCTATGCCAGAGTAACGGGGAGGAGATTCAGTCAGTCACTCGGATTCAGGAGGGACAATGGTCGGGAAACACTGGACCAGCTCTTTATCCTCTCTAGAAAATTCAAAGTTCGTGTGAGTTTGCCCAACCAGTCTACATTTGATTTGATTTATTGACCATCTACCTTGGGGTATCCTGTCGGGGGGTGCTTCAGGAGTGTGTGGTGTCTGGCTGATTGTTACAGCCCATTCAGTCGCTCTACAAAGGCAGCCAGAGCTTGGCTAATATCACTGCCAGTAAGTCAGGTTCGTTTCCAGTGGGTGTTGGAATCTGCCAGAGCTTGTTCCCGATTCTGTTCATAGTTTGGTGAGAATATGGTTCTCAGAAAAGGGTGGAGGCCCATTCTGTGACAGGGATGAGTTACTGCCCCAAGTGGAGGAGTTCAAGTATCTCAGGATTTTGATTACGAATGAGGGAAGAAAGGAAACCATGATTGACAGACTAAAGACAGTGGATGGATCATTTCAACCCATCAGCATTCATACAGAAACACAAAGATCAGCCACACATATGGATATAGATATGAAGGCATACACATGCTGCTCCACCCACACACTGGATGAGCGATGGCACTCCATCTGGTCTTCATACTGCTATGTGTCATAGTAATCACAGGGGAATGACACGGACACAGAGGGATGAAATAAAAATGAAGAAAAAAGGACCGAAGATGACACAGATCAAGGTGTGACGGCAGGAATATCTTTGTGTGAGCAATTTTCTCATCCTGCCCAGAGCTATTTTTTTAAATCTCTCCCAGCTTGCTCCACACAGCAGGTGCACAAATATGCTCACTGTTTTTCCATTTCTTTCTCCCTCCTTTGTTTCTTTATGTGTGTGTATGCCCTTGTTCTATCATTTCTTTACTGCTGACCTCCCTTTTTTTTAACCATGCTCTCAGATTATTTGTCCATGCTGAAAGGCGACAGAATAGACACTTCCTAAGCTTTTTTCCCTGTCTGTCGCGCTCCACTGTGCTGAAAAATAGAAAGAAACAGACATCAGAATCACTCTGTCCTGTTATCGTTTGGCTGCTTTTGAAGGTCTAGCAATATGAGGTGTTTTCATAGAGGCTGTAAAGATGAGTGAGTGTTTTAGCTCGTTTACCTGTTCTGTCAAAATCGAGACAAAGAGGTAAAAAACAAAAAACAAAACAAACAAAACACGTGTGTAATGGCAGCAGTCCCTGTGTAACCTTTACTTGCCCCTACAATAGAAGTGTGGATTACAGATGGGGATATTTTTCACGGTGCATGAGCACACAACCCAAACGCACACGCAAACTGGGTTTGCGCTCTGTAGGAGAGCTGCTGGTCAAATGCATCCAGCTGAGGAAGTCACTCCGCCACCATATGTCACCCACACACCCAATCCCCAATCCTCATTAGTCACCCAGCCTCTCTCTTCCTCAGCCACGAGGTCCTCTAAACCAAACCGTCCTCACCCCTCCCTCGCCAGCCCATCCATCTCATCTCTTGCTCTCTGCGTCGCAAAACTATTCCCATTCATTATAGGGTGACATCATCGCCACGCAATCTGACACTGCACTGCAGCACGGCTACTCCCTGAATAAGTAACCCGAGAGGCCGACCGTCTACAACACCGACACCCAAAACTGAAGTCGACCTATGGCTCAAGTTCCAGTTCACTCATTGTTGTTGGACAGAAGACCAGAAAAACACTGTCTGGCTCAAGGCTCTGACTGTATTGATTTAATTTATTACAATCAAAAAGGTTTGAAGGTCATAGATTATAAGTAATGCAAATGAATGATCAGGAATCAGTCCATTATAAATGACTATATATGTCCCAGTAATTCATTTTATTTTTTTATTTGAGGTAATGTGTTTTTTTTATTTAATCACCAGAAGAGTTCATGCACATTTATCAACAATTGTACAAAAAAGACAATATAATATAACTACACGCATCCTGCTATTGCATTCTTTGGTAAAAATTAATTTAATATTTTTCTCTGACACAATAACACTGGATGCATAGATAAAAACAATGTTGAAAAGCTGCTACAAAGTAGCACAAACCCGTATCCTGACTCGACTCCGCTGATGCTGATACTGGCTCTCTCCACTGCCCATACACGAATAACAAGACAATACAGCAACTTCACTTTGGGGCTTTATGACTTACCAAATGTGTTTGTGTAACAGAATCCGATATTACAGTCTTTACACCTTATAGTCAGCTCCCCTGTGGGTAATTGACCTGTAACCTGCAGAGCACTTTGGTGTATGACAAAGCCTGGAGAAAGAGAGATGCTACCAGCCGTGACCCAGGATGTGGAAGGTAATTCAGTCGGAAATCAACCTGTCAGCACTTACGTCTAACAAGGTTTACTGTCTACAGTCTTTCCCAAGATTAATGGTATTCACTCTGTATGACACATTGCACAGTGATGTTTGTCTTTTCAGTTGTCAGTCAAAGAAACCTGACATCATAGCATCAGTGGTGACACTGAGTGAACTTTCTCGATGCTCTGCCTGAAACGGAACTGGCTAAACTGGACCGTAGCAAATCATCTCTGCCATTTCATTTACATTTTTGTTTTACTTTATTGCACATGTACTGTGGGTGGACGTTTTACGCTGGTATTTCTGTGAGCCTGAAGCATCTCTGTAGGTGTGTGTGTGCTTAGGTTGAAGTCCAAAGGCTTAGGCTCTGAAGTCCAAAACACAACAAAGAAGTGCAGAGTACAAAGTGGCTGAGATGTGAATTTAACCACCAAATCCAAGCTTGTGGTTCTTGGTCAGAAAAGGGTTGATTGCTTATTTTTGGTGAGAGACAAGTTGCTGCTTTAAGTGGAGGAGTTCAAGTATCGTCTTCCTTATGAGTGAGGGAGAAACTCAGCCAGTGGCCTTCTACTCCCCGCATCTACAGTGAGCAACACTAGTTTACTATACAACAGTCCACCGATCACTAGTGTCAGCAAAGGCCAGGCTTCAACTCCTCATAAGGATAGCTGGATATAACTTTACTGTCATGGTGCTGGGTCATTTGATCCAGTGTTTTGAGTTTTCTTGTGTTTTTGTCATTTTGTATTATGATTTATGTTTAAGTCCACTTTGTTAGTCTTAAGTTTACTCTATAGTACCTATTTTGTTCTGTTTAGCTTTGGTTTATTAGATTCCCCCTTGTGTCTTTTCCCTCTGTGTCTCCCTCTGTGTGCCTGCGTTTATGTGTTTGTGTGAGTTCCTGTAACTTGTTTCCCCTCCTTGTGTTTTATCCCATCATGTTTAGCCTATCTATGTTACCCCAGCCCCTCATGTCTGCTCTCTCTCCCTCAGGTTCCTTCGCTCCCTCTCGTCTGCCTCTCCTTCACTCCTGCATCATGATCCTCCATTTCCTGTTTTATTGTGAAGGTCTCGTGTTTCCATGTTCATTTTGTTCAGGTTTGCTTCCCCTGTCTCATTATGGTTATTCGCGTCAGCTGTGTTCCTCGTGTGTTCTCACTTCCTTGTTATCCTTCTGTGTATTTATGTCAGCGTCTCCCTCGGCCCTGTGTTGCGTTCTCCCTCATCCATGGTTGTGTGTTTCCCCGTGTGCCTCATTGCCTGTTAGCTATAATTTCCCAGTCTGGTTTTGTATCGTTTTGCCATTCAGCAAATAAAGCTGTTTGAGTCTGCGTTTGGTTCCTTTCCTGCCTGCACACAGCTGAAATCATTTACCATGATAGGACATAAACTAATGGTAGATAACATTAGATTATCAACCATTGAAAACTGCTAAGACTGCTCCACCAGTTTCCTCCTCTCGGCCAACCTGAAATCAGCTGAAGAACTTTTGCAATGCAAGTAACATCATATTTGTAGGTGTAACTTGTTAGTACAATGGTCTGTCACACATCTCATGTTGGACAGCTGCAGGAGAACGCTCAGTAAAAGACTCTTTCAACCACGGTGCACCATAGAACACCACAGGAAATCATTCCTACCTGTGGCCAGGTAGGAATATTAACATTTAATTCAATGTGGGACTTGTGAGCGTTTCTGGGATTAATAAAGCATTCTGATTCTCAGGTGTCTTAGTTAGGTTTGCCTAATTTTCTATGTGCCCACTCAAAACAACAAGGGGACAATAGGTACATCAAGGCAACACAACAACAAATGAAGGAACTGATGGTTGATGGAGCAAGCAGACTCACATTCTCCTTGAACTCCCCCCCCCCTCACCCCACCTCCCAGCTGTCACAGACGGTGCGTTTGGAAAAGGTTCAGCAGTTTAATTCAGCGAGGGGTGGTGGAGTGTGGCGCTGATGGGGCTGAAGTGAGTATTTAGAAGAAGGGGGCAGAGTAGGGACTGGAGTGCCGCACTTGCTTTCTTTTCTCTTTTGTCCCATTTACGACCATAATTCATTTCAGCATCACTATGGAAACTGAGAGGCTATAATCAGAGAGTGGCGTACTAAATGGGGCCTGAACAAAAAGATAATAATTAAAGTAAAGGCTAGAAACACACTGTTGACTTTGGTGAAAGATGTGAAATTTAAAAAAAAAAAAAAAAGAACACAAGTAATGATTTTGCATTGTTCAACGTGAAAGACTGGATAAATTAAGTTGTGAGTTTAAGTGCAATTTAGGATCCTTGATCATTTTGGAGTTATTATCCTGGAGACAATAAATAGGCAATCAGCCACTCTTAATGAGGACGTGATTGGGACCACTTTGGTGAATGAAAGGCTAAAGCAGCTTTGCAAAGACTTAAATCGCTTTTCATTGACTGGGATAATTTCAGCAGAGCCAGTGTCGCTTTGTGTCCAGATTTTGCAGCGCACTGAGTGCTGTCAAAAAAATACATCACAAAAAAAATGCCTAAGGTTTACACACACATAGTTAGGTAGTCAAACATACACCTCTCGACACAGGGAATGTTAGCGGCACATCATGCTGAGTGAGGAGAAGAGTGTTTTAAGATAAAGAACAAAGGAAAGGTTTTATAGCAGGATGAGAATATTAGAGATTTTTATACCTTTATTTGGAATAATGTCTCAAACACAGGAATTCTAAGAATCACCCAAAGACCTGAATCAAACTTGGTACAGTTACAACTGAGAATTTTAAAGAAAATTGTTAATTACTAACAATTTGGCACCATTAGGAATGTGCGACACATAATAAAAGACAGAATGGCGACGGCCCCATCCTGTATGCGGTGCGCCTCATATGGTCAGCTACATAAGTTTTCTGTTATTTGTAGATGTTGATCTACCTATAAATCATAAGCCTACATAGCTTTATTATTTGGAGCAGCATTTAAAACTACACATTTAGACAGTCTCTAAAGGAGGACTTTAAACATTTTGCTACAGGTCAGACACTTTAACCCTCACGTCAAGGCGGAGAGGGTTAAAGCGCGAGAGTGGACCCAAGAGCAGATTCAGACGGAGGCTCAGAGTAATGTGAATGACAGCTTTATTTACAACACACGAAACAAACACTAGAAATGGTAACTTGAGAATATGAACTATAGCTTTGGAAATGAACATGTGCAAAGAGTCTAAACATGGGCTAGGAGCATGAGCATGAACTATGGTATTCCAGGACTTGGGGTGGCTGTGAGCATAGGCCGGGATTAGCAAAGTTTGGTGGGGAAACAGTGGTTCGAGAGCTGGTGGAGTTTGCAGGTGGAGTCACACAGGAGGGGGGAAGCACTGCTGTGAGGTCTGGGTGAGTGCGGTAACGAATAGATCCAGAGTTCCAAACGCTGATGCAGGCAGGTGAGGGTGGAGAGCATACCAAGGATGGTTATCGGCTGCAGTGGAACAGAAAAGACCAGCGTCCAGGTGACCTTGTTTATTGCAAGGTGCGATGGTGGGGTTCCAAGAAACAAATAGGTTAGCAGACGATCTGGCGAAGGCTAGTTGTGAGTGCTGGTCTTAAATACAGCTGGTCTAATGAGCTCCAGGTGGGAACCCTGGGAGGAGTGATGATGAGTCCACCCAGAGGAAGAGCACCAGGCACTGTGGAAAAACACTGACTCACCCAGACCATGACACTCACATTAATATCAATAATAAGGGTTTTTACTTGTAACTATAGAAATGAAGATATTTGTGTACATGTTATATTTTCTTTAAAACCGCTGCTCCTCACAGTGTTTACTGGACATGTAACTCTGACAGAATAAAATATGACTGCTTTGGTCAGTTCAGAGTGTTTCGTGAGCTGGATGGATGGATACACAGACACGCTGTAACGGCTTGCTTTTATTAACCGAGTTTATGTTGGATGATTCAGGTTAACAACAAGTGCGCTGTTTTTCTTACCTTCATGCATTAATTAAACTGCAGTTTGTGGTGTCTTTTTAGACGGCTGAATAAATTAGTTGTGTTGTTTCACGGTGCAGAAAGAACCCTACAGCACTTTTTTTTCTCTTTGGTTATCATAGCTTGTACTAAATCCAACGTATTTCTGACAGATCATGACTTTGAAGGACAGGTCCTTGATTGTCCCCTGTGCCAGACATTTGGTTTCTATTGTACATCTGTCTTTTAACGTAGAGTTACTCATCCCGACTAGTCCAGGAAACGTTAAGCTGCACAGTGACAGGGACAGCTCTGATTGGCACATGCAGTCACATGGCAAGGCACTGGTTTTTACTGAGAGGTTAATTTGCTTTTGCTTTGCTTTTAAATTGGTGCCTGCATTCCAACTATTGCACAGTCATGCTCATTTAATTGTGAGATGGCAAAATCGTGACTGAGATTCAAATTTGATTAACTGCAGCACTTTAAGCCACTTTCACATTGGCTACAGTTGTCAGACCTGAAGGCTAAATCTTGTGAATACAGTCAGTGGTGGAAGACACCTTGTACAAAATAATATAGAAGAAGAAAAAATGCTTCAGTTCTTAAATTCTGACTTTTTTTTTGATTATGATTATTTTTACTTTTAATGTTAAAGGATTAGTTCATGACTGCTCTGGAAAATAAATAATAACATGCTTTCAGACGCCCAGTTTATTAGACATATTACACATGTTAAACGACATGTAATTACTAGTAGTGCTGTTATAGAATTCATAATACCCAAACCGCATCAATAATACGCATAGTTTGACAATGCCACCAAAATCTTCATAGTGATTTTAAAGCACCGATGTCCACCTGGCATATTCAACTTTTAAAAAATGTTTTAATTACACTATGACCTTTTGCAGAGGTTGGGTGCAAATACATATAAATCTACATGAGGAGTGAAAATAGAGGTTAAAATAGTCTTTAACACATCAATTTTAAAAAAGTCTAGATGCCGTCTATCGAGATTTGGTGCATGAGCTTACACGTATAGTGCAAATACATAGATTTTTATTTTTTGAAATAGTGAAATCTTCTGGCATGAGTGAGATGTTATATGCACAGCAAACAAGTAAAGCATATCTTAATTTTGCATTTAACAAAACACCCATCTATCTGTTTTCTTCTGGTTATCCGATTCAAAGTGAAGGGTAACAAAATTTTATAATCTATACCAGAGAACATCAACGACTGCACCAAAATGTAAGACCAAAATGTAAGGGCCACTGTCGGTTTCCAAAGAGCCACGACTTCAACCTCTCAGATGAGCAGGCAGATTGATGAGATATGGACAGACGCCCCCTCACCTTGGTGAGCAGATCGGTACCGCAGCAGGACAGACGGACTCATGTCCAATGCACCCTGGGGAGGTGTGTGTGTTCAACTATGTGCATGAGTGACAGACGGCCAGTCTGCAGCCCCCTGCAGACGAGGAAGAAAGAGGCAGAGGGGAAAGCAGGAGTGGGTGAGGGGCTAAAACAGTACACCTAGAGAGGAGGAGAGAGATAGATGAAGGGAGGATGATACTGAGGGATGATGATGGAGGACCCTAGCGACGAAGCAGGGGCTGAGGTGGGAAAGAAGCAGAGGACAACAAAATGTTAAAGTGCTCGGCGAGAGAAAGATGAAGGAAGATGAAAGAGATGCTGGACTAGAAGGATAAGGCAATAAAGAAAAAAGCAGCGAGGGGAAGGGGGAGGTGATGTGAGAAGGTGGTGTAAAAGCGTGGATGTGTGATCGAGGGGGGTTAGTTTTCGAGAAGACACAAAGAATAAGATGAACATATTTTCTCTGCTTTTATGCTACTTAGAACACCAGCACTACTAAAACACCCACCTTTTAGGGCTCATGTGAAGCACTGATTATTTCAATTATGCACTTCACACACAGGAACAGGAGCACAGTTTTGGGGTTTTTTAAGAAGGTGTTTTAAAGCAACACGCTGTTTGTTTGCACTGAAAGGTTTTTCTGTCTTGTGCCACGGTCGGGCTAAATGTCCACACGCTCACCCAACTCTGACCTGAAAAAGCTGAGAGGAGACAAAGACGCTATCCTGGTATCACACACCCATTAGCTCCAGATAGCCTTTGCAGCCAAATGCCATTTTTGTTGCTTCCTGTGTGTTTTGTTCTGCTGCTCTGACCTTCAGAGCCCGAGTACGAGTTATTAGTTTATGTCAGTGTTGAGTCAGAGATTTATTGTCTTACATCAAATATTTCACATCAAATACACACACACACGTAATAAATTAATCCTAACCTTTTAATGTAAGATTTTTGTCTTTTAAAAAATGTTCTCCCCTGTCTTGGTCAGTAGACAAAAGAAGAAAAATCTGAGGATAAACTTAAAAAACAGTTCTGTCATTTTAGTTTTTCTTCAAAACAGTACAGGGGTTAGCGTTACTTCGCACAATCAGATGTTAACGGAATATTTATGGACTATTTGATGGAAAAACAACATGGGTGGGGCTAAGCTGACACATCAAATTGCATAAAAATCAGGTGAAGGAGAAAATATCTTTCATAACGTTATTCCCATCACAGAGTTAAGTTATGTGTGGAACTGACTTTGCACGATCACATCAGAGTGTATGTATGACTAATGTATTTTTGATTGGTAGTGATTAACAAGCAAAGCGAGCACAGCATCTGTGATCGTATTGTTCTTGACGCCAACCACCTCCTACCACACTGGCAGGAGTCCTTCCACTGTAGCTTGTAATGAGGAAGCACTGGAGCAATTAAAGCAATGCTGACTTGTTCATGCTTCACTCTGCTCTGATCGGTTATGGACAGTGTGAAAGGCTTTGATTGCATCCATCAAGACGTTTGAAGGTACTGAAGTCGCATACAGTGTATCTGTCATTGTGAAGACACTATCCAGTATTATTATTTTGATACATTAATATGAAGAATTTAGTAAATCAATCAAAAATATTGATTTTACTGATTTACTTTAGCAGTTTGAGTATAAATCTTAATGCTTGGACTTTATTTTATGGTAAAGGCTTAAAGATGTGGATAGAGTTTAATCATTGATCATGGGCTTTGTACGTAGCCAAAGCTCCAGGTCCAGGATCCAGTCATCTGACAACCATCTGACAACCACTGGTTGCTAGGGAAAAATGTGTATTACATAGTCAGCTAATGAGTGGCTGCTGGTGGCTGCTAACGTGAAATCAGTCGCAAAGAGCCAACACAGTCTTGCACCCAAACCTACTTGCGACTGCTTTTCCATTGTGGTAACTAACAGGTTGCTACAATCATCAGTAGTGGAAGATGCCAACTGGTCTGCAAACACTCTCTATCTACTCTCTAAAACTGTGAAACTGTGATGAGTGTCTCAAATTTGACAGCCTTCAAAGCAAAATCTCCATCTTATGAAATGTGTTGGTTGTAGCAGTACGGCACAACCTTTACTTCTAAGGTGAGCGTTTTCTATTTCCAGATTGTATTTCACTTTTTTGAGTTTCACTACGGCTTAAAGAGTAAATGGTGAGTGTTTTGAGGCAAATTGGTGCTTATCATACTGCCACATACAAATTACCATGTCTCATACCCACCAAAGCAATCATTCATAGGTTTTTGGTGTGGGACGCTCTTTGGACTGCTTTTACCTCGGCACAGCCAGCAAGCTCCAGCAAACAGTCACTAACCGGTCAAAGAGTACACTTTTTTTCCATAGCGACTTGGCGTTCCCAGGGCATTGCTGATTCATATCTAAAGTGGGAGTTTACACACTGTACATCTAGTGGGATCCAGAGATACTGAAGAAATCTCCACAAGCTCCATAAAAGTGATCGCGTTTGTGTTTTTATTTATTTAGTTATTTAACTAAGTTGCATTGCTGAAACACAAAGGAGATTTGACGGCCATGAATCAAATTCTCATCCCGCCATGCCAAACCATTATTGAGGCAATCTGAATTTGTTGATGGCTGGTGACCAGGAAAAGTTAAGAAACAACAGCTGAAAAGCTTGGCATTGGCCCAGGTATCAGTGAAGTTTGCCTGTTTTCTCCATCAGTGCTGCCAACTGGTTTTCTTTTAGCTGTTGGTTTCCAACAAAGCTGGAAGCTATTCTTCATTTTTATAAAGTTTTTTTAAAAGCATTAGAGCATTGGATTGTAAAATGCTAAAATACAAAAAGTAATCAGGAATGCTCAATTGATATGTTACATTTAGTAAAACAGCGGAAAATGTGGAATTTTACGGTTACATTAACAAATGCCTGTTTGGAACTAGCCAACATCCCCTTGCAGTGCAGGTGAAGGACAAATAAACAGGTGATTCAGGTCAAAAACAATTAGCTGCAATGAGTCAACAATGCGCTATCAAGTGTGCAATGAACTATCAACATCATCACCTTAAATATAAATTCATGTCTGCTAGCCTTGATGTAACCTAATATTGACCATAGATACCATGTGTGCTTTGCACTGGACCAAACTATCTGGCAGGCAGTTAGCCTAAATTAGCATAATTTAATTTGTTTAGCAAGACATTTCACAAAAAAACATAACTTGAGCAACACATCATGTATAAATCCAAGTTCTGATTTACAATCAATGAGGGTGAAACATTAATATTTTTTCTCACCTTGAGAAATCCACCACATGCACATTTAGCTCTCAGACAAATTTTAACAAACTCAGCTGAAACAGTTTACTGTTACTCTGTTTATGCTCGCTCTTCTTTGGTAGCTAGCTAGATGCTAGTACTGTGACTTTTTGTCTGCACTATGAATCCATGCAGACACGAGGAGCAAAAAGAGGGTGGGATATCATTATTTTCTTATTACTGTGAAAATATCACTGGAAGCAACATGGAAAAGCTAATTTTATCTTAAAAGATTGAATTACTCATTGATTACTATGTACCCGTAGCTAAGGTTACCAAGCTAGCTAAAAACATAAACATTTAAATAACACTGGACAAGGTTTTCTTTTTTTTAGTTGTGTTTCATTAAGCAAATAACTACAGCAGCCAGTCAGCTGAGACAAACTGATATCATCACCATCGTCATAAACAAGACAACAAAAACTCAAACTGCATCAGTCTAAACTGAACACTGCTGGAAGCACAAACTGAATTCTAAATTTATCTAAAGTCCAAAACACAAAACTGAAAGTATAACTTCAACACAGCACTTAAAACATGTGCTGCACATTGTCACTTGACATCACCAAATATTACAGACAATTACTTTTGACATTTTTCTAAAAACAAAAATGTCAAAAGTAAAGATGCAATACAAAATCCACCAGTGCCACTATGCAACAGTGCGACAGCAAAGTGCTGCTCTCAGCTCCTCTGGAATAAAACACACTTTTAACCATTTCATTACAGCCAAGGACAACAAAATTGATTTTCTCCCCTTCAAAAAATGTTTGAAGCAGACCTGGATGTAATCTAGAACTGAATAATAGACATCAGCCAAGTGCAGTTTTCACCAAAGGCTGCACAATTACACATCAGCACGCGCTCACACGTGAAATGGTAGGGTGGTGTTACACTGTGCATCGAGAACCTTTTACACTTTCTTCCCCATTCTTGGTTCAGTTAATGGTCTTATCTAACAGGAATCAAGACTGGGAGGGGGGAAGGTGACTCAAACTAATGTGTGTGTGCATGTGTGTGTGTGTGTGTGCTACTGTTACAAGGTTGAGTCTGCTTAGATTGCTCAGATCAATAATGCAATGAGAGAGAGGGGGAGAGAGCGCATCGTGTCTAATTTGGATGACTCACAAGGATGCACTGGAACAAAAGACAAAAGAGGAGAAAGAGAAGGAAAACAGGAAAAGAACGAGGAAGCAAAGGACGGAGCGGACGTGATGAGGAGTGATGAAGAATCCATCTCTGAAACACAACAGAGAAAAAAACTGAGGCAGTTTAGTCGAATATTGATGAATATTTATTAACCCTGCTGTCTCTCACACCAACACTTTTGCTTCTAATCGTATTTTTAACACATGTGACTGTGAATATTTTTAAATGAGACACACTTTGATACATCTCATGATGACAGGTGCCATATGGTATTGTTAAAGTGGGACACGTAAAACATGAACACTGAACGCATCCTGCACAACCGTGCACTCCAACCAGAATCTGGCTCTGTGGTAAAATGAATCCTTTGGAACTTAGCTGTAGGCTAACTTTTTGTGAACTCTTTACCTTCTACCTGGTCCATGTCTGTACCTGGTCTCCCTGAACGAAAACATAATTGCTTATGTTTTTAAAGATGTCTACTTCTAAATCCAGACAAATTCAAAATAGAAAATTGGAGGGTCTTTTAATACAAAGACTACCACTATAACAATTAATGTAATGTCTTTTCTTTTGCTGTTAAAGGATCCATAATCTTTAGAATTCCTTTATAGACATATGAACTTGAGTGATAATCCCATTCTGAATCCACAGAGTTTAATATAATGTCGGCCCAGCTTTGCAGCTATAAAAGCTTCAACTCTTCTTGGAGGACTTTTCACAAAGGTTTGGATTGTGTTTGTGGTCATTTTTGACCATTCTTACTTACAGAAGCACATCTGTGAGGTCAGACAGTGATGTTGGATGAGAAGACCTGGCTCGCAGTCTCCACACTAATTCATCCCAAATGTGTTCTATCTGGTCGAGGTCAGGACTGTCTTTGACCCAGCATGCTGAATCTTATTTTGTAATTTTGAAGTTCTCATGTTAGTTTGGTGACTATAAGTTTGTGTTATTCTTATGTAGGGTTTAGTGGAGGTTTAGGTTAACGATTATTTATCATCTGTCTGCTTGGTTTCTGTGTTTCGTTCCTTGTCTAGTCTGTCATGTGTTTTAGGTCTGTTAAGCTTGTGTTGTCGTCTCTAAGTCTCCATGTTTCCTGTTTTATTTTCAAAAGGGTCTTGTGTTCTGTGTTCATGTGGTTAGTTTTACTCTCCACTGTGTCATTATGTTTCATTCGAGTCAGCTGCGTCTTCATGTGTCTCCACTTCCCCTGATCACCTCATGTGTGTATTTAAGTCCTCAGTCTTCCTGTGTTCAGTGTTGCATCGTCTGTGTATCCACCTCATGTCATAGGACTCATAGTTCAGTTCATAGTTGTCACAGTGTCACAGTCTAGTTTGTTTTCTCGCTTTGATTTTTGTTTCATGTATATCAGCCGAAATAAAGGCTCGCCTTTTGTTAGAGTTAATTCAGTCTCCTTGTCTGTGTTCACACCTGGGTCCTGGGACTGATTGGCCTGCACAGAGTCAAGTTCTTCCACACCAAACTTGCTTATGGACCTTGCTTTGTGCATTGGTGTGCAGTCATGTTGGAACAGGAAGAGGGCATCCGCAAACTGTTCCCACAAAGTTGGAAGCATAAAACTGTCAAAAATAATTTTGGTATGCTGAAGCAGTAAGAGTTCCTTTTACTGGAATTATTTTTTATTTTATAAAGTTTATGCTTCAGGTTTGGTGAATGAAGTTCCAATATTTTATTATTTATGCTTTAAGTTAAGCCCATGCTTTAAATACATCATAACTACAAATCCTTCTGAAACCCTTCATCGTAACTCATGCCAGTCATGTCAACACAGCCTGCAATGACAGCCATTAGCCCATTCAGTTTCCTTCTATGTATTTTAGGCTGCTACTTTTCTGCCACCCTTCATCAAATCGAATGGAAGAGAATGGATGGACTTGAAAAAAGAATCTCCAATGCTAACTAATGTTTTAGTTAGCAGAGCAATACCATGCACAGGTAAAGTCTGGTAGTCATGTCAACCACTTACATAGGCTATGCAGATTCAATGCAGAAGTAAAAATTAAGCTTACTGTTAAGTTTTTATCTTTAATTTGAAAATTCACCTTTTTGGACCACAAGAAAGTAGATGAGGTATGGTAAAATAAATTCAGAGTGGCGCGGTGGTATAGTGGGTAGCACCAGTGCCTCACAGCAAGAAGATTTGGGGTTGGAATCTACAAGCTGACCAGGACTTTTCTGTTTTCTCCAGTTCCTCTGGCTTTTTCTCACAGTCCAAAGACATGGATATTACTGCAGGTTTGGAGGTAACTCTAAACTGGCTGTAGGTGTGAATGAGATTGAGAACAGTTGTTTGTCTCTGTGTTGGCCCTGTGATAACTTGGCGATTTGTCCAGGATACACTCTGCCTCCAACCCTATGACAGCTGGGATACGCTCGAGCCCATGAATGAGCAGAAGATGGATGCATAAAATATACAGAGAAGTAGCCTAAAGATTATAGACTTGCCTAAAAAAATCATGACCTATTTATCTCTTTTTACATGCTAGTAATTAGCCAATTTTAATAAGTAGAAATATCATTATGAGTTTGAAACCAAATTTTGCGCTATCAGCCTTTTATTATTCATGTTCTTTTTGTGTGTATATAGAAGCTCCCTACCCCCTCTCGCTCCTTCAGCTACCGTATCTGGGTCAGGGTAACAGTCAGACATGGAAAGAGCTGGGTGACACACAAATGTTTGTTCTGTTTTAACACTTGTGCACTGTATGTCCAGTGTGTGCAGCAGTCCTCTCCGGGCCTGGCAGACTGGCCAGAGCTGCTCCTGTGACACACTTCTCTTGTCTCGACTGGCTGTTTGGTATGTCTGCAGAAACTGAGTGGACCTTCAGTTTCAAACTGTCTGGATTAACTGTACGGACTCAGGCAGTGTGTATAGCTAAAAAAGAAAAAAAATTAGGCAAATTGTCCAGCAGCCAGTGTTCATTCTAAAGTCTGTAGCTCTCAGTTCCTTCAAAGGTTAGGTTAAAGGTCACTTTTTTGCAGGTTCACAAATACTGAAGTGGCAACGTGCTCCAAAATACACACAGTAACTAACCTGGTGACTGGTACTTCGAATAAGCCCTAAAAAATACTACCTCAATACTGCAGTTGTCATCTCTGCAGATCAGGTGAAGAATCCATCATACAGGAAGAAATGTCAGAACCCAGAGGTGAGTGGCAACCTTTCAAACATCAGATCCCTTCCCGTGCAGTTCATGCCTGTCTGCCTGGCTGGTCTGACACCCTGCTGGCTCCTGTGCTGTTCCCAAATACAGTTAGAGGGGTTTAAACAGCCAAGCGTGAGATTAGGTTCACAGGGATTATTACTGCGTACCCTTGTTTCCCATAGTCCCTGTGTTCTCACTGGCCCTAAAGGTCAGGGGTCACTGGTAACCCACAGCAGTATCGTGACACCTCATTACTCTTCACCAGGCTGCATGATCGCCACGGCGCATTGTCATGGCAACAGCGAGACAGAAAGCTTATCTTGATGCTGAGAAAATTACACCTAAGCACCAAACCCCAGGGTGTAGCCTGAGTTTTGTGTGTGGGCGTGTGTGTCTGTGTGTGGGTGTGTGTGTGTGTGTGCTGAGGGCATATGGTGTCCGCTGCATGGGGAGGTTGTGGGCTGAGATGAGAAGAGAGTTCCTCTCATGCTGTGTAATGTCCACACACTCCTGCAGTGATGGAGGTTTCCCAAATAATGGGGTTGAGGCAGAAGGGCAGAAGGCGATGACTGTGAATAAAAAAAAAAAAAAATTTAAAAAAAACCCTGATATCCATAGATATGAGAGCAACCAGAAGGCAGAGAGATTTGGAAAGGTAGTGTATGTTATCTACTCATAATCCATTGTTAGGATGTTAAGTCATCTTTAATGTCTTGAGGTATTTTCTCCATCAGTGGTGCTTTAGGAGAGGATTTTATCTAATATGCAGCCATGTTATCAGTATGTAATTACAACATCTAAGCTAATTGAAATGGGATAGACTGGTCTTATGTAAAACAGGTAATGGTATCCACTTAGGCAGCTTGCTTTGCTGGGAGCCACTTATGCAAAGTGACAAGAAGGATTACTAAAAAAGTATTTAGAGTACATCACACATTAACTTATTCACTGCAATTGTTGCAATGAAAACAATATTAAAAAGAAAAACAATAAAAGGTCAAAACCTTGTGTTTCGTCAGGGTTTTCCTAATTTCAGATTATCTTGTTTTTCGTGAAATATGATAAAATATTATAAATCTTAAGCCACGCGTTATTTATTAATATTTTACTTCCAAGGAGCCAAACTTCGATGCATTTTTCTTAAAGTGGTATTGAGCAATATTTCTCTGGGGTTTCTGAAAGCTGCTTTTTCATCTATTTTCAGTCCAGTCCTTGTGTCTGACCATTCCCACAGATACCCAAGATAACACAGTTTAACAGACATAACAACAAGGTGATTTCCAAAGAGAAGAACTGTCAAAAATGTGTTTGGCACAACACTGCACTCAGATCATAATTCTGATTGCAAAAGCTGCAAAACCATAGTCCTGGATTGGCCTCCCCAGGGCATTAACAACACTCACCTAAGAGAGTTCAGACTCTGTTGAAGATTAAAGTTGCTCATAACAAATTGACTTTCAAGGTTGCTAGAATTGTACAAACTCTGTTTTCGCCTTATATATTTTCCATTTATATATGTTTCATATAATGGCTCCACTTATTTTCCCAGCAAAGTAAAAAATAAATGAGAGTTGGCTCAAAACTGCACTGTAGCACTTTAAACATTATTAAAAATGAAGTTTTGGTTATTCTACGACAGATTTGGAAAAACAGATACACTTGCATCATGTTCCTCCATGTCAGCAGACGATGTAATGAGGAGCATGTGATGTACGTTTGTGTTACTGTTTGATGATGAGCAGGTGTGCTGGAAGTATTGCATTTTTTTGGTGTGGAAAAACAGATAAAAAGGGGGAAAACAGAAACCTGCAATGTGCAAGCAGCTGATTCTTTTCTTTTGTGCCTTTTCTCATTTCCCTAGTGTTCAAACTCTTTTAGAAAAGGAGTGGATGTGATTTAGAAATGGTCAGTCACAGATAAGGTCGGGGGAATCACAGACTTTTAATTTGCAAGCCACAATGCTCCCCGGCTCTCCTTCGCCAGGCTGTATGACGGTTCTCTTATTGTGCGAGCAGGAAACTCTTTGCTGGTGTAGACAGTTTAACAAATCAATGTTCATTTACAAGTCTGTAAACAACCAACACACAGATACAATGCCACTGCGTGCGACATATATCTAGATGTCAGTCAGACAGAAAGGATCGCTATTCCTGTAAGGCGTATCGACTGCAGTCTATTTCCCAGTTGTTGAGATAAGGCCCGCCCAGCCCGAATAGTTTGGCCTGTGGACAGAATCAGCTGATAGCACAAATGATCTGTCCATCAAATTCTAATACGCCAGTCAAGCCTCTATTAAAACAAAACCAACAAGCCAGGCAGACTAAACCCCAGCTGGCACAAGGACAGCGACTGACTCAGCCTTGCATAGTGTCTTTCCACCTTCCCTCCCTCCCTCCAACCCTGCTCTTTTTTTCTTTGTTTTTCAGCATTTTTTATTATCATTCAGACTGGGGTTTCCCGTCTCACGAGGAACATAAAGAGGAAGCATAAAAATGATAATCAACAGAAACAAAGCAAAGCATCAAACAGCCAGATGGGGACGCAAACAGTGAGAGAAGCCTGAGTTAATTTAACACAATTTAAGATGTGCACAGCACAAAACTTGTCCTGGCATCTTCAGAATTTGGGTGAATAGAATTTGAAGACTCAGGTTGGGTGCGATGCTGTGTTCTGGAGGATTCTGTTGTGTTCTCGTGCAGTTTATTTCTTGTCTGGCACACCAAGTTTTCTGAAGAAAATCTCCATGGTGACTGAAATCTCTGGGTAATACTAAAATACCGTGCACTAAAGGAAGCACAAAGTCAAATACAGGCAAAGTACAATTTTGTAAAAGAGGTCCACCTGCAAAAAATAAAAATAAAATAAAAATAATTTGACTTACCTATATTTTGAAATAAAATGACTGAAAATATATCAGGTTTTCAAAAATGTCCATATTAATTGAAATATGTGAAAATACTATGGGCAGAAATCTGTGCCATCAGAAACTGAATTTGAATAAGTTGAATTTGAATTGCTCGGATTGAATCTGAATTGTAACTTGAATAAATGCTTTTGAAAACTGAATTTGAATTAGTCTAATTTAAAATTGAATTTATGGTTTGAAAATGATCATCACTAAATTGAAATTGAATTTTATATATTGAAAATGAATTCATTTGCTTTGAAACTGCATTTTATCCTTTAAAAATTCAGCTCTCCAATAATTTCAGTTTCACTCTCACCATTCAGTTTCAGTGCTACAATTCAATTTCAGTTCCAAAATTCAGTTTTTTGGAACTTACATCCGGTTCCGGTTCAAGCGCAGATTAATAGAACTACGTTTTACTAGCGGACCGAAAGTGTTACTGACGGGAATCTACAGCGTCTTGAGCTGAATTAAGACTTCAGAAGTCATTCGTCATGTCGAACGACCAGCGGATAAACTCTCAGGTTGGTAATAAATATATTACATGTATAAGAACAAGCGTCATGTTAACAATTGATAGCCATACAGTAACTTTTATGCTTATTGTAGCTGTTAGCTAAAAATGCTAATTTAGCGTAGTTTGCCCTGAATTCAGCTTTGACAAACAAATATGATCGACTGTTTCTAGTAGAATTCCAAAGTTGTCATCTTGTACCCTGTCAGAGCCCTGTATGCTTGCAGAGACCCCTACAGTAGGGAAACATGCAAAACAGTGTCCAAACCTTTGTATTTGAGCTTTATTTATGTCTTAAACAGCATCCCAACTCTTTAGCTAACTTAATGACTTTAGCTAAAGTGAATAGTTAGTCTAATTCATTAGTACTATTCCATGTGGAAAGATCAACGTTCAGTGTTTGTTACTGGGCAAAAACCCGTTTGGACCAAAGATATGGTGCCAGTATTTAAACCATGTTTGCTTGATAGACACATATTAGACTTTGGTTTAGTTAATTTGGTTAAATTGCTTGAACACACTGGTTTAATTTGGTTTAATTGATATAAGTTGCATTAATTACTTTTTGTCTTGGAGTTAGTCGTCTACGGCTCCAGTCCTTCCTGGCTAGACAAGAAGAGGCTGGCTTCTTCTTCTTCTGCAGTGAATCTTTATACAGCCTAAAAGTGACCTGTGTAAGTGACTGTAGTGTGCATTCAGCTTGTGCTGGTGCATTGTGTTGATTACCTTGTGGTTGTTTCCTGGTGTTTTATATGTTGCCAGCCATGACAGAAACAGAATGTTCACAGAGGCGAACATTTTTTTTCCATTTTCGACAATTTTGTCTCAATCTCCCCCTGTGATTTTGCTGACACCTTATATTTGCGGCTATGTTTGTTATTCTCTTACTGAATCATTCAAAAGCTTTGATCAAAAAGTTACAAGAAAAGAAAGCATGGGAGAGAGCCACTGCAGCTAACCGGCCAATCACAGTAGCTGTAAGCTGTGACACGTACATTCTAAGGAAGGTGCATGTGAAGTATGGGCATAAGATTTCAGAGGGGTTTTCAATTGCAATGGTAGGTTTAACACAGAAGTATAAATATGATATAACAAATGGACCAAACCATCTACTAGGAAAGCATGGGGAGAATGGGGTTGTTTTTAATTGACCTTATTTATTGTTCCTGTTTATAATGGTTTGTCCTACTAGTATATAGTTGAGTTCTTTCTCATTTGGTGAAGTCACTTTCTTAAGTTCTTAGAATAGAAAAACAAACAAAGACAGAATTTAGGAATATACTCCCCTCTCAAAAAGAAAGGAAATCAGAAAAACTCAAAACTCTGAGTCAACGACCGAGGGGCCATGATAGTAATCATTGAGTTCCGGTAAGAATGCCTCCATGGATTGCCGAACTTTTTGCACCACATATTTTTCATGCATTATGTCATTTTAAGTTGTATTTTCAACTGTGCAAAGCTGAAAGATGATTCTGGCCAACAGAATAAAAAAAAAAAGTTTTCCGAGAATTACCTGCTGTCAGCTTTACCCAAGAAACAAGTAGTTCTTTTGTTGTGTGCGGGTTTCCTTCACTATGTGATCATTTCATGGCACTTTGGCAAAAATCTGCATAGCTTGTTACTTTCCAGTGACTTACAATTTTCCCTACTGGGTGAAGTGAAGGCAGCAAAAAATGGTAAGGCACTGCCCTGCAATTGACCCACAACCCCAGCCTTCCCTGCTTTCTTCACAGCCATTACATAAAAGCCAGAATCTGTCCTGAAGTGCTGATTAGTGAAAATTGGAGACAATAAAAATGTGGTTAAATATGTGAAATGAGGGAGAAGGGATAACTCCTAGAAAAAGGTGATAGTTTTGTAGATCACAAAGGAACCAAGTGTAACTCTTAAGCCAATAAAAACCTAGCTCACATTGGGTGATACTCAAGTTCAAGAGCCTACCATCAGAACAGGGTGTACATGAAAGGACAACCAGGAGCAACACTTTCCTATAAGAACTGTGCAACAAGCAATACGGCTGCAGGAACAATGATTTGAGGGTTGATGCGCTCAAAATAGCACATTTTGGTTTATATAAAAAGCATTATGTTTGGAGAAAGGAAACACTGCATTATAACATCTTATATCCTTATATCTGTGGAACATGATGGCAGCAGAGTCATAGTCTTGGCTCTTTTTGTACATCTGGGCCAGGACAGCTTGTCTTCATTGATTTAAGAAGCCCTAGTAACAGATTGAACTTTCTCTCCGAACACACGTTTTTGTAGACTAAAGAGAATTCTCAATTCTAAAACCTTTTGTGAAACAATATTTTTTAGGATAGTTAGGCAAAAAAAGGTGTTTGCAATGTGTTATTGTTAGAAAACAAGACCAATAACTCTCCATTGCACATTAATATAATGACATAGCCAGCACAGAATCAGCTGAGCTAAGCATAGATTAGGATGAAAGTAGGGAAACTTCGCTATGTCCCAAGGTAACAAAATCCTCAGACGAGCACCTCTGTGATTCACTAATTAACACATTGTATTTCAGTTTATTCTGCACAAAAACTGGAGCGGGGAAAACAGCATATGACAAATATTTTCACTCCCCTTAATTTATCTGAGCATACATACCAGGACCCAATCTTGAAATGTTCTTTTAAGAAATCTTGTTAGATCAGAAAATCAATGCCACTTTCACTGTCTGATGAATATGAAGCCTGAACCTGGAGCATATAGTTTAGTAACGGGGTATTTATAGGAATATACTCCCTGTAGAAACAATTTGACGTCTTTACACCAGTTTGTGTACAGAAGAAACCAACAAAGGTACCACTTGTTAATTAAGCCTGCAGTGCAGAAACTTTGTGCACCGTTCTGGGAGTAACAACAATTACACAAACACTGTCGATGCGTGCATCCTGCTCCATCCAATAGAAAAACAAACTAATCCAATACCAATTTGTCACTTGATTGCTTTTTTTAGGTTGTAATTCTTCCTCTGAAACCAAATTTCTTTGGTTTTAAATCTGGAACACCCAAAAAGTTTCTTGGACGATGTTGTCGCTGGTGTGCCATTCTCCTATGCTCCTAGTTTCTGCAGTCTACATCAAGTCCATCCCCAGGGCTGCTCCTCTCTTCAGCTCTGGCACACCAGCTGGTTACCAGCTGATGTATAATATATCACTACCAGCACACCAAGAGTCTGGCATAATTCGAAATTCTGATAACTTTTCCTGAATTGGCAAGAGCTTTAATGGAAAAAGTATTCTAGTTCAAAAACCACTGCAGGGTTTTTCCTGATTCTGGGTTAGGGTGACTAAGCTTGTAGGAACGATTGGTCTGCATATACGTTACCTTATTTAACAGAGGTGTTGTTGTTTTAGGTCATTTAAAAAGCAAATTGTATTACATGCTTAAGTAGAAAAAATCCTACCTTTTACTGCTGGTGATTTTCCGTTTAGGGGAACACCAAAATTTTCCTATGCAGAAAAAAATGTGTTCTTTAAAGAACCCAGCTGTTAACCACTGCTAAATCTGATGAGCTAAATCAAGGCAAATCACGATCTATTCATTTGTGTTTATGGATGCAAGTTTTGGTACATACTGTTAAATCTCCCAATTCTTTCATCTTCGGGCTGAAGGAAGAACAACACTCGGTGTATAAATGCTCAATCAACAATCTCTTTATTCCATACAATTCTCTTTATTCCATACAACACTTTTGAGCATTAACCATCCGGACGGGAGATGTGGACAGGAGGGTGTCCGCCAGATCTCAAAGTGTCTGACCGTTTCTCACATTCTTATAGCTTCAGCCCCCCTCCACAGTCATAAAACCTAAACATCCACATTCTTTCTCTCTCAGTGAGCCTAAGTTATGACCTTGGCTTCCTGTGCAGTTCTGTTCTTTCTAATCAGACAAATAAGGCCATGATTCTCTGAAAACAGTATTTCTTATGAATTAGTAGTATAATACATCATAAACAATGTAATTCATTCACAATAAATCAGCAGTCTAATGTAATACAAATCAGTCTAATAAATCTAATAGTTGTCACCTTCTTCTAAGTCAGGAGTATAATGCAAACTACATAAAACTACATAATGATTTCACAATCTTTAATTAGAGGTATAACATGACATAAGATAGTATAATAATCTCACAATACACTGAAGCAAATGAAACACAATCTAACTGTAATATTTTTTTTTTCCATAATCACAAGTTTTCTGACCGCCTTGAATCTGTGTGGCAGTACGATGTATTTCAGCATCTATGTACACAAGAAAAGGATAATTAATGCCAATAAACATGAATCAAAAGATCAAATTCCATCACTGTTTCAAACAGCCATGAAAGTTTCCTGTTTCCTTTTTCAGCTTAACCATCTAAACCTCATTTAACTCCCCCCGAAACAATTTTGACTGCTTCTCATCCACATGGAAACAGAAGGTTAACATTAACGTTGCTTGTTTGTCCTCCTCTGCTGTGCGCAGGGCTCATTAGCTTCTCCTAAAGCAGACTGCCCATAGTTGCCATGGAAGCTAGCGGGGACAGAGACAGAATGATGCGTACAGGAGCCACAGGTAAAACAAGCTGAGATGAAATCACAATATTTCAGTGTTTAGTGCATACCTCAGTATGACTCCATACTGCAGCCCTCACTTTGCTGCAGGAAAGGATGGATGTTGACTCTTAGTCACGCTCACAGATGATGAAGACTGCTTTAAACTGGGAGGAGGAGGCAGGCGGAGAAGTCGGGCCTTGAGAGGTGAATAAATCTTTTATCGTCTCCAATCCCGTCACGTCATTTTGACTCAGCCAAAAAAGAAAGAACGAAATAACACACCGGGATCGCACAGGCATCTACGGCCAACGCACTTTATTGCTAAATGAAACTTTTTCACTTCCATTCCAGCTTTGCCAAATCACTACATGCTTATCCCTGAGGTCATCAGGAATGTCAATAGCCTCAGCAGATAGGAATCTTTCATTAACCTTTCATTTCATCGCAGCCTTAAAGAATATTCAACAGAATGCAGAAGTCTGGCGTTCGAGACGTCCTTCAGCAGCAAGATGGAAACAAATAATGGTATCGTGTTCCTTTAGCTGACTTTGAGTTCGAGACAGCATTAATGCTTTATTTAAAGGCAGCGCAGTCTGTTCTGTTGGACCTGCAGGCCCTCGGTGTGGGCAAACGGAGTCGATGAATCACGCTGTTGCAGAGAGTACAACAAAGTGGTGCATCTACTACTGATGTGCTGTAGCGCCCGTGTTTATCACCAGGGCCAGAGCGAGACCAAAGAGATTTCACCGGCAACAAAATCAACACAACATCATAAAATGCCAATATGAGGCATATTTTATTCACTAGCACTGTGAATGCTACAGGACACGAGCTTCTATTCTGTTACAGAGATGAGAGGAAGAGTGGGAGTGCATTGGTATTCCCCAAAATGACTGTACGGATGAGATTTACAGTAACACAGAAAACATGCTGGCAGATGTGATTTGCTGCTTCAGACTCGGCTGATTTCCACTGAGTTTTGACCCAGACTCTGAAATAATCTTGGCGCAGTTTCTCCACGCGGGTCATGAAATATTCACTTCATATCAAATGAATAATATATCCAGTATTACTTTTTTACTCAAATGCTGCTCCACTACTTTGAATCCCTCTCAGTCTATTGTCACAACAGGACGAGAAATGAAATGCATCTAATAACGTACACTGCTGACACAAGAGTCACATAAGCAATAACTCTGTGCAGGGGTGGACGGCTCTTTTTCTTTATAAATAGTGTCGTCTCTTATAACTGATGCTGATTTATTCTGACGTGGCTGCATGTATTCTTACCTTGTTCTGTGTGAAAGATACTATACATCAACTATTTTGCTGTATTCGAATGTTTAAATCATTTGAATTGTGTGTCTCAATTGGATACCCTTCATGAAGGGACATACAAGTGTTTGCCTCAAAACACCGTATTGACTCCCTTTGCTTTCCCTTCCCTCTAACACAACCTGCCAGTCATCTGTCAGTCACCCCAGCGAGCAGCATTTTATTCTCACTTCATGGCTTCACTCGTTCAACAGTGGGATCCATGCAGGTGCCATTGATTTAGAGAGAGCAGTGGTAGGAGACTCACGGAAGGGAATTTGACCTTGGCTTTACCTGACAGAAAGAATTACCACAAACGTGGTGATGAGCCATCTCACAGTAGTAGTTTTGTTATCTCCAGGTGTAGCAGGTGCATAGTAAGGCTCGTGTGGTCAAAGGAAATTACCATTATGAGTGGATCGGTGTGCGCAGCCATGTGAAAGAAAACAGTTTTCACAGGATTGCACAGAGTGCTGCAAAAACAAGAAGTAAATGTTTAAAAAAAACAATCATTTGAGCAGTTTCCATGTAACCTATAGAAATGATGTTGACAGTACTGCCACTGTTTAGCTAGCTTTACAACTAAGCTTTCATGTAAGATCGACACAGCCATGCAGTGTTGGTCAAGTTACTTGAAAAAAGTAATTAGTTACTAATTACTGATTACTTCTCCAAGAAAGTAATCCTGTTACTGTACTGATTACTTATTTTTGAAAGTAATTATTTACTTTAGTCCTTAGTTACTTAGTTACCTTTTTAAAAAATGATACACAACCTGAATACAGGTTAGCGATAGGCCTTTCAGCCCAATTCTATTTTTTCTGCATCATCCATCATATAAAATTGAATCAAATGAAAAAGTCTCTTTTTAAAACTTGTTTTATTAGTTTTAATCTTTTAACTTTATGCATCAAGCAAACATTAAATTATATGCAGCAATCTTTGACTTGAAGAAATTTGTTTAACATTTAAATCTATTTTCTACATATTCCAACATATAAAATAAAATAGGGTTTTGTGTTTACGCTCACTCTTTCAAATAGATGCATGTAAAACACAGCAAAAGATAAATAAAATTAAATATTCAGCGGCACTAAGTCCTGTCGCTCTTAAATCTGTTGTCAGCTGTTTAGCAGGAGTGGAGCAGGGGGAGGTTTGCCCGGTGCCGCAGTGGTCATGTCAGTGGGGGGATCCGGGGGTTTCTCTGTGAATTTCACATTCCCGTGGCAGCGTGCTCGGTGCTTGTTCAGATTTGAAGTTTAATTTTTCACTGTAGAAAGAAGTTTTCTTCCCACGCAGAGTGTACAGGTATGTATGTTTTTTTCACTTTTTTAGGGACTCAAACTCAAAGTAATTTAAGTACGTCCACACTTCAAACGCTGCATGGTCGCACCACGGACGTCGCACGCGCTTACGTCATTGTCTCTCTCACTCTCACAAACAAAATCACAGTTTAGTAACGCAGTAATGCAGCATGCTTACGGGAAAGTAACAGTAATCTAACTACCTTTTTTGCAATTATAATCCCTTACTTGAAAAAAGTAATCAGATTACTAATGCATTATTGCTCATCTCTGTAGTAATGTGAAAAAGAAAGTTTTCACAGGACCTATACTTGTGAAAAGCAAAGACAATATGCTTTGAATTGTAGTTAACTGAGAAGTTAACTTTCACCCCCTGAAGTTATGAAGTGAAAACTGAGAAACTAAGTCAGTGTTAAAAACAAAACCCAAAATAAAACAATAACAGGGCATAAGACTGTTTTTTGAAGCTGGAAGGCTGAACATTTGGGTCTGTTGGGACTAAATGACCATTAGAGGAACTGCAATGAGATCAACACAAAATTCCCCTTCTTTGCTGTGACTGTTTATTGTTTTCATTGTTAGTTTTTGGTATTACCCTTAATTCCCTGGATATTCCTGGATATTTTTTCTTTTGTGTGTGTGCGTGTGTGGGTGGGGGGGGGGATTGGCTCTTTTGGTTTACTTGTGTTTTTATTTTAAAGTTTAGTTCCTCGTGTGGTTTTCTATGCTTTTACTTGGCGCCTTTGTTCTACGATATTAATTTATTCAGTTTCTGCCCTTTTTAGTGTCTAATTGAGTTTTTACAGAGTTATTGTGATACTCTCCCTGGTGTGTGTTTACAGTCTCTAATCTCGGTCCCATTTCTGAATTCTCGACTCTGTTTGCTTGTGGCTCACTACTTCGGTTACTCTGGTTGTCTTTTGAATTTGGTTTAGCTGCGTTTCCTGGAGCCTCACTGCAGCTCTGTCTATTAAAACGTGTGAAAATAAAAAGAAATAGCCTCCAGCTTTCAGTCCTGTGGTGTCGGCTCAAGAGCTTTTCCCTGTATTGTCACGGTTTAAAATTTTACAAGGTGACCAGATGAGCATATTCTGTTAACAGCTGGGAGGGAGGAGCACCTATTTCGAGCACCCTCCTTAAGATGTAGGTGGTAACCCTGTATTGTTCACACCTGTATAATTTGGTCTTTGCTTCCCATTGCTGCAGAGGAATATTTCATAGTAGTGAATGAACAGGATTACCTGCTCACACTTCTCTCCATCTCTGCAACATTGCACTGATATTTGTGACCAGCACATCAGCAATGTGTTTCTGATGCTCCTGTTGTGCAGCGAAATATTGTTATTCTTATTGCACCATGTCTGCAGTCAAATATATAGAGCTATATTTATCCAAGCAGATAGATCCAGCAGGTCCAAAGGGAGCAAAACAACTGATCTAAAGGTTGCTTGGAGAATGAGACCATTCAAAGTTTGTGTTTACATTAAGTTTGTCAAAAATTATTTTTGGAATAATTAACCTCATTCATTCTGCACTCAAAGCAAATTATTAACAAAAAAAAGGCAATAAAAACAAGAAGAATGTGAACCCCGGGTGAAAGAAAGAAAAAAATCCTCCCGCTCACGTTTTAATTTCCCGTTCTTTCCCAGAGAGTTAATTGCCTTTGTTTTTATGAGCCGTTCTCAGCGAACAATAGTCCTGACATCTTGACAGTGCTGAGGTATGCAGAAAGAAAAGGTTAAGATGTTGGGGTTTGAGGGGGTGGGTTGCGTTGGGGGATCTGGTAACCCTGTCGAATATGAAATGCTATCAAATTACCATGCTTCACATGCCTTGAATTAGCATACATCAGATCAAACAGCCTGGGACTCCTCAGCGATTATGCATCCAGGCACATGTTCAGTTTCAACCCTATTTTACTCCCAATTATCATATCATTATCATAGCATTGCTGCTGTGTAGTCTGTTTAGTCTACACTGCACTCAGAGGAGTGGTAGACATGGTTTTAACCTGTTTTTCACCCTTTTTTTTTCTTCTTTGGGTCACTTTGGCATTGGGGCATTCACAACTGCTCTGCTCACACAACTGAGAGGACACAAGCGCACAAGAGGACACTGTGTGCAAACACCTGCACAACAATCGAAGCCTGGGCTACACGTGAAAACAAAAAGCGCTCCAAAATGAAAAGCATTTTGCGGTTAACAGCTTTAACAAACTGAAAGCGGCGACTGAGTTGCCATAAAACTGCGCCTCACAATGAACTTGCTTCTTTTTGGCAAATTAAACAGAAAGGAGGTTGCGAATTATTTCCGATTAAGCTGCTGGGAGGAAAATGCTCGCACCGTCCTTGACTGTCGAAAGCCTCTCAATCTGTCAGAATAAGGCCACGGCATCTGTACCCACTTTGATGCACAGCATTAATAGAAGTGAACAAAGAGAGTCTGAAAGCACACCCTTGGAGGAGAAGAAAAGAATGGTTTAATAAAAAGACCGACAGGGGGAGGAAATGGCGGGCTGGTGAGAGCCGTGTTCCTTAGAGACGCTGATTAACATTTGATTGGTTGTCATACGGTTAACTCCTTCTGTGCTGTCGGGGTCCTGGGAGGAATTAAAATCTCTAATTGTTTAGAAAATAAGACAAGAAAAGGAAATATACCGATGGGAGTTATAACAAAGGAAGTAAAAAGTGGGAAAAGGAGGAGTGAGAACAAATACCAGTCAAGTATTATAACTCTTAGCAGGCTCTGTAGAGTCCTGCCAAGCTCTCAACCAGCTCTCATTGTCCCTGATTATAGTACATGATGCAAGAGCTGCGCAGACCTGAGTAGAAAGATAGAGAAAGGGAGGCAGACTGAGCCAACGAAGAGAAAATTGAAAGAGACGGGACAGGAACGGCAGGGACAGGGAACAAGGTGACATGGGACAACACAGCAGAGGACAAGACCAGTAATATAACCGATCCAGGAGCCAAGGGGATCCTTTACTGTTGTAGGCACAGACATGCAGATGGGCACCGATACAGATAAAACAGCAAGAGAAGCGTTTTTCCTTAATGTAATGGTTTAGTTTGGCTTTCTCAACCTAGAGACATTCATCACTCCGCTTTATGGTATCAGTACAGCAGTATTAACTGAATTTTTGGTCTGTTTACTGAATATGCTAGGGTCCACACAGTGATGCTGTTCAGAACCTGGAATTTTGACTCATCCAGGGCAAAATATCAGAGAAACACACTTCTTCTGGTGGCAAAAAGTAGATATAGCTAATTAATATATCTAGTATGAGTGTGAATGGCTGGCCAGCTCTGGGAGAGTAACTGAAATGTGCAAAATACAGGTTCCTCTAGTGTGGGCAAGGGCAGAAACAAGGGCCTGTGGAGAATCACGGCCAAGGTGTCCATTGGTTCATTGATGTATTGAGCAAACTCCATAATGGCATCAATGAACATCAAGAACTCTGGAGCATGTTCCCTATCACACACAGTGTGATCTGGAAACCCACAGGTCAGTCTGCTAGTTACTCTCATTATATAAAGAAAAAAGTTTAGGGCTTCTGATGTAACCAGCAGTTATCTCAGTTATGTTCAGTCTGACAGTGATTGTCTGGGAATACCGATAAGTCTAAAAAGTCGATAGTTTGCTCACCACATAGACTGCTTACATCCTTGCAACCACAGCCAGCTCAGCTGTGATTGTAGAAATTAGACTAAAACACTACAAATAAGCAAACGAGCTTCAGATATCCAAAGTTTTCCCACGTTTCTAGAGGTTCTTCTTATTCCTGTGCACAGATTTGTTTTTACAGACTGGAAATAGGGGGAAGCAAGGCTGCGTACTAAATTCAAAGTTTTGCACAGAACTCTGTCTCTCTTCCATAAATGTCTTTTGTCCTGGTTCCCTCCCCTCACCCCCTGGTTCTGCTCATAGGTGGTTGTCTCCTTTTTGGCGTTTTCTCTCTATTATTTTAGGGTCTTTAGCTTACAATATAAAGCACCTTAAGGTGACAGCTGTTGTGATTTGGCGCTATATAAATTGAATTGATGTGTTTTGCTGCACAGCAAAACGTGTGCCTGAGGAAGACCAGGATCAGCTTTAGCTGCCACTTTGATGATGGACTCTTAAATCTGCAGAGGATGAAAGCCAGAAACAAAGTGGAGGAGGTCACGGTATAAACAACCACAGACCATTATGAAATGTTTCTCCTTATTTTACAGCAACTTCTGCCTGTAGGCATTTTTATAAAAATAAGAAGATGAGATAAACCTGGGCCTGTGATAGACTGGCGACCTGCATCCCACCTCTCACCCTGTGACAGCTGGGATGGACCAGCTTGCTCCTGCTCCCTGCCTGAGCCCACCATCTTTGTAAAAGAACAAAAGGTTACATCGGTGGTCATGCTGGCTTAATTTGCTGCATCAGGATTGTCAAGTCCAGTGCAGTGTGTGTGTGTGGTTTCAATAAGGAAAATGCAGGAGATACAACTAATACCAGCCTACTGTAGCTGTGACTACTACAAATGGAACTACTGTGTGTTTACGCACAGTTTATATCAGCAGGAGAACATCACAACCAACAACAGAGTTATCCATTTACTCTCCAGAACAGATTAACAAGCTATAAACAGATTAGAAGACTAAACAACACTACTTCTATGAATAACATACATATGCCTCTTTTTGAGCCAATTAAGGATTTAACCTTAAAATATATAAATAGATGACATGACATTGTAAGAGGGATTTTGTTGTTGTTTTTTTGCTGTGTCATCCTCAGCTGTTGCCAAATAAGGGGAGAATCACCAGCGACTCATCAGGCCGAATAAAATCCATTACGTAAGAGGCGCCCAGGGCAGGACTGTTCCAGAGCACAGACAGGTCACTTTAACCTTTCCCTGACTGGCCACGAGCAGCTGGATTATGGAATTATTCATGGGGTTGGATTGTATGTTCTCTGTTTTGTAAAGGAAAACCTAATTAACCCCATCCTAGAGTTTTACTGCCTCCATTTAGGGAAATAAAGTCACAGAACATTGCTTGACTTGGAAAAATAAGATCTTGCCTCCTAAAAACCCTCCATTAACGAATCCATCATGGGAAAAAGAAGATTAGCCTCATTCAAAGATCTGGAAATGTGTGTGTGTGTGTTTAAGCCACTTATTAGGAGCTATTCTTGTCTGTCCCGACTATAGCGCCCAGGTGATTACACAAGCTTAAGGAGGTGAACTGCTGTGAGTGACCATAACATCGAGTGTGTGTAAGTGCGTACGTGTCAGACTGACCTCACACTGTGACACTCAAACTGAGCAGAAGGCGAGATGACGTTCCTGTTATGAGCAGTCTGACTCCACTGCCTTCAATCCGTGGCCCCCTCTCTCTCTCATACATGCATCATCGCACATATGTGCTGCATGCATATGTTCATGTGGCGGAAAGGAAGTGTGTGTGTGTGTGTGTGTGTGTGTGTGTGTGTGTGTGTGTGTGTGTGTGTGTGTGTGTGTGTGTGTGTGTGTGTGTGTGTGTGTGTGTGTGTGTGTGTGTGTGCCTGTGTGTGTGTTTAAAGGTCTGTTCTGCTTATAGAGTGTGACTAGTGAATATGGATTAATTAACACATACAGCAGGCATGTGCACACAAGCTCGTCAGTCGGTATGCGAATTAGCCCACCAACACATTGGCAAAGGTGGTATGGCACCCATATTCTCACACACACACACACACACACACACACACACACACACACACACACACACACACACACAGTAATCATGGAGAATCATCCTTTGGTTTGGAGTTTCAGTTGCCGCCATGTTGCCTTTTTGGAGCCAGAGGTGATCATATTTAGTGATCAGTCAATTGTAGCAAGCTTGGTTTGTGAGCTGCAAATGTGCATTACCACTTCCTGTGTCAGCACCAAGCAGTCAACTCTAACATAATCCAAAATTGGAGCTATAACAAAATTTATTCTGGACAGATCTGCATGAAGGGGGATATTAAATGTAGACACGATATTTTATTATTGTGTATTTTCCTAGACTGTTAGCATGTTTTCCTCGGCTCAATAACATTTTTTTTTTAAGTTGGCTAAAAATCTGGTAAGCTGCTATGGTTAAGAGGGTACATGAAGTGTCAAAAAAGAAAACAATATATCAAATAGATAATATGGACACTATCATCAAAAAGGCCCAGTGGAGGATGTGTTAGCTGTGATGTTACCTGTGCTAAAAGTTCAACCTGCCTCAGGTGCTGTTGATCCATCAATAATCCAGTCTGTTCTCTGCTCATCCATCAATGTATGGTTTGGATCAGCCACCAAACAGGATGAGAACAGACTACAACGGACAATGAAAAACGCAGAAAAGATATCATTGATGTCGACTTGCCCTTTGATTCAGGGTTGGTACAAATCCAGTAAGTAGTTATATATGTCTTATTTAGTCCAAAAATTATAGCACATTTGCAATATAAATGTGCTATTCGTGTTGTTTTTGTCATGTTATCACTATTGTCTGTCTACTCTGGTACGTACCCTGAGAGCAAAGAAATAGCTGGAGCCCAGTTCCTCGTAAGTATATACAGAGTTTGCACGTTCTTCCCCATGTCTGCACGGGTTCTTTCTAGTATTCCAGCTACCACTAACCATCCAAAGACATGTTAGTGGGGCGCAGTTAGTGCAGTTGGTACGATAGCCAAAGTACAGACATTCTGTACTTAAGTAGAAGTACAGATACTAGTGTTAAAATACACCAGTAAAAGTTGAAGTACTGATTCAACTTCTTTACTCAAGTGAAAAAAGCACTGCCACTGAAATGTACTCAAAGTCAGAAAGTAGAAGTAGCTCTATGGACGTGTCTACCAGCTATTTTTATGCCAACTGCCAACTGAACCTTGTACTTTATTAATCTAATAATAAAATAATATCAGTAAATAGGAATACAAGCTTTATTTTAGTCTGAATGTTAATTCTAATAAAAGTATTTAGCTTGAATCTGTTAAGCAGAACATCAGCAAAATAGGTTTACCCCCTGTGGCCCTCAGTGAAACTGAGTTTGACAGTTCAATATTGCATAAACCTACTAAGGATCCTGTATCTGACTACGCTGTCACACACTGTAGATTACCTTTCAGTTTCAGATTAAAGATACGGGCCTTTAATAAAATGCGCCTTTATCTTATTGCACGCATTACCTGGATTTGAGGCATTGTTGCGCTCATGCTGCTGAAATGTTGATGTTACATGAAAGCAAATTACATCAGCTATAGCCCGAAGGTAAGAGAAATCTGTTCGGCCCGTTTAAGAGCTACAGGTTCGGTGCCTCGGTGTGAAACACCAGCCTTCATCTTTCTCCGGAGCAGCATGGAGCCTGCTAATGTGAAAAAGGATGGCAGTGAATGTGAAGCAGGCTGCTGGAAAGCAGTGCACATCCTCATTATCTCTCTCTGGAGAGTTGTCTATCAGTGCTCTCAAATCTCATTTTCACAACAACAACACTGACATGCTGCTCCTTACAATTAGCACAACTCCCCCACCAAGGCCAGCACCGGGAATGCTAGTGAGACTAATGCTAAGATGAGGTAAACAGGGTTTCACTTGATCAATAAAGATTAGCCTAGTTTTCAACAAACCAGGATGAAGCCATGGCCCAGACACGCCTTCACCCAGTTAGTGTGGACTTCTGCTATTCCAGGGAGCTCAATGACGTATTTCCAACACGGGATGACTTTTTCTCGCAATTCATGACATCACCGTCTAATCCATTTTCATCCCGCTCTATTCCTGTCAGGTGAACGACGTGCCGTAAAGGATGACCTCTGTGTAAAGACTTGCCAGCGGTTCTTTTTTTAGACGCAGACCTCAACGTCCAGCCACGTCATCGTGTTTGCTGGGATTTTCTGTGAATCACCAACTCAGGTCAAAGCTATTTCCAGTTGCTGCTTCATCACCTGACAGAGAATCTGACATTTTGTTGGAGGATTTTTTTTGTTTTTTTACATTATGATGAGAAACAGAGGCCAACAGATCAAAGATGGAGCTGCAGCAGCCAGCGGTGTCAGATTAAAGGATCACTTTTAATAAAAGGAATCGGGCTCTGAATAAATTTTATTTTGCAAGTGATGAATATTTATAATAAGATATTTGTGCAAAGCTCTTTTGTGCCTGTGTGTGTGTGTTATGGGAGAAAGGATTACAGTAGTCTCGACTCTAAAGAAGGCAGAGAGGCTGATATGAATAAGGTGTAGGAAAAAAAACTATAAAACAAAAGGAACATCCGTAGAAAATCACCTGTGTTTAACACGAGGTCTTCATACTCTATTCGATCAGGAGCAGTAAAACCTACAAACCTTGGGAGATTTATTGCCTTAAATAAGCTCATGGACATGGATAAGAACAGCTGAAGACACACTTACCGTGGCTCTGCTCTGGCTTTTTCATTGTGTGAAGGCATGAGGAGGGAGAAAGTGGGTTACGGGGAAAGAAAGATGAAGGCAGAGGGTCTGAAAAATTAAATGCAAAGCTGTTAGGTCTTTGGGAAGAGATTAGTCCATATTCCCTGCACGCTCGCACATGAACTCAGTTTAAGTCAAAGACATTGCATGAAAATTATTAAAAGGATGAATATATTATTGCACAAACACTTCACATCTTTTTCCCCCTGTTGCCTCAGGGTCCTGTCTTTTGTTTTTAGCATACCAGCTTTGGTTTTTGTAATTTACTTTTATATGCCGGTTGTGTGGAGCATTTTCTACTTTTCCCCTCATCCCAGCCCCTAAAGGGGCGCACCAGAGATCTGGTTTCTCTTTTCATAAAGCTGAAAGACCCACAAGGGGGAAGTTAGAAGAATATACCAGCCACGCGGTAGCTCTTTGAGGCTGCGCTGTGATTTTTGAGCTAAAAGCCAAAGTCACACTAACATGGTCACAATGACAATGCCAGCATGATTACTTTAAGCAGGTAATGTTTGCGAGGGTTACCTTTCCACTGTAGCAGCTTTTTGACCGTGCTGCCAGCTGACAATTCCCCAGTGTCAGCTGGGATAGCCAGGTTTGAATAAGCAGTTAATAAAATGATGATGGTATTGGATTAAAAGTCGACGGATAACAGCAAAATAACTTCCTTTGTATTTATCACAAAGATAAAGGGTTGGGATTCGGAGCAGACTGAGGTCTTTTCTCTGTTTTCTATCTTTTCTCACTCTTTCTCTCTCTCTCCTGAGCACCTGCAGCTCATCACCCTCATCTTAAACATCGGTTGTTGCAGCATTTCTCCACCAGATTGTCATCTTCACTTTGGTGGTGATTTAGCCAAACTTGTGTTACTGAGACTTTTGTTACCCTCTTATCCCCCTCAATGTAAACACCTGGAGTTCCTGCCTCACTGCCTGAGAAACCTCCCTGTTGCTATCTTCTGGGTTCAAACATCCAGACCACTACTGCCACAGTGTTTATGTTTCATCTCAGAAATAAGGACTAACCTAAAACTCATCTGCCAGTTCTCCACCAAGGCTCCCTCTGTTCATCGCTGAATCCAAGCCTCCCCACCAGCCACCCCTCTCCCAGCTCAATGTTCTTCCCGGACAAATCCTCCGCTGCAGTTCAGCCTTCGTCTGAATAAAATGTGCCCTTCATTCATTTGTTCTTCTTGCTGGGTCCAATCTGTGCAAAATTTATGACACTGAGATTTTTTTTATAGCAAAGACAGACAGGAAATCAGGGAGAGAGGGGGGGAAGACACGAAGCAAAGACTCAAACCCAGGCCCCTGCTCTCCAACCCACTGTTCGCCCACTGAGCTGAACTGACACCACAGCCATCAAGAGATGTTTAACTTGATTTTGGTGGTAGAGAAATTATGAGGGGGTCATTAAAGTTTCATCTTCACATTCAAATTCAAATGAATCCAGATGTTTTGGGGGATTTATGCATTTAGACCCAAATTACTGGATCATCCAACAGACCAATCTTTACTCCTTGTACCCTAAGACCAAAATAAAATCAGCAAAGACCAAGATATACTTGTCAAGGTCAAACAAAATGCAAAAGGGAACTAAAACTGACATTAACAGGAAACTAGACTGGGAAAACACTGGGAACCAGACCCATAGAACCTGGGAAAAACAAGGGATGTGAGCTGATGTTCTGGAAAGGTACAACGGGGAACTGACGCAATAAATACACAGACAGATGGTTAGCTGAGTTGAGACAGCAGGGGAACATAGCTGGAACAAATTAGAGACAACAAAACAATGAAACCAAAACTGAGCACAAAGCACATGAGACAAGGACTATCAAAATAATACAGGAAACACAATAAACACAGAAACAGAGTAGGCATAATGACAAAACTGACTTAGTAAGAAAGATACGAAAACTAAGTAAAGACTAAAAGACAAGAAGGGAACACAAATTTCAAAAAGTCCCAAAAACATAAACATTGGATCATAGACCCAAAACTAAGACAATCCTGACTTTGAGCTCCTGCCGTGGGCCAGACTCCAAAAATACTAGAACCTATGTATCTCCAAGTCCAACTCATAGCTTCTATATTCTTAATAGCTCAGTCACAGTAGTCAAACTAGGATGGCAGCCTTCATGAGACCAGTAAAAGTCTGGTGAGTATATTGGTTTTCTGGTAAGTATACGGAGTTTTATTGCTTTAGGTAACTGACTGCAGGTAGCTCAGGTGACCAGCTAGCTAGCAGAGACTGAGCGTGCAACACCTTCAACCTCTGGGTGACCGCTTTCAGTCACAAAGCATTTGCACACATGGAAGGCAACCTGGCTCTGCAATCAATCAGAATGATTCAGGCAGAATCATTGCAGTTATTCTGACTGAACAACAGCAAAGAGCTGACGTTGTAGGACAGTCAGCAGTCAGCTGTAAATTTGGCCAACTCACGACCATGCACTTGAATGTAACCCCCTCCTCTCTGTCCCCACGCCCACCTATCTCGTTCTACTGTGAGACTCAAGAGACTGAAGCCCGAGCAACGAGGCAATTATAAATTTCCTCACCGTGTAATTTTGTCACACAGGTAGACCTGGCAGTCAGAGCTGCAGCGACGTGCACACACACAGACACACACAAGCATAATCTCTCATTTTAATGCACTGTGGTGACTAGTGTGCAGCAGCCATGTGAGGCAGCATCGAGGCCTACTTTCATCCTTGTCTAAAAGGATTGTTTCGGGCATGAATCATGACCGTGAACAGGTGTTGCTGCTTCTCTCTGCTGCTTTGCTAATTCACAGTCATCACTTTCTCCAGGCAGCGCGGAAACGCTCTCAAAGCCGCTGCCATACATTCAGGAAGCAGGAATAATTTATACCCATTTAACCATTTCCAATCTGCAGCCCTGCATGTGTGTGTAACTTATTTATGAAACCGAGTGAATGCATTCTCTGCAGAGTGTTTGGATTTGGGCTTAAAATGTGAAAATAGTGCAACTAACATGAAATAATCTTAAATATTCGATGACCCTTTCTTCAGCGCCTTTTCTCAGGTCCAGCTGAGTTTGGCTGTATTTCACCTCGGAGCTCACAAAGGTTCCTTGAGGACATCACAAATCTTAATTCCAGATTAACTCGTCCACACACTCAACACTGCCATAACATACGAATTATGTCTCTAAATGCGTCAGCTCCAAAAACACTGGTCTCCCAGCTGTGAGGCTGAGAGAAAGGCTACATCCAGCACTGTGATGTGGTGTTATGTAACTCCCCGCCAGTGTCGCCAATGATGGTCTGCCAGTCAGGACAAGCCAATAAGCTGCTTGCCCCACGAACACAAGTTAACTGGTCTAAATTCGACAGGCTTAGCTGATACGCTGACTGAAAGCAGTGTCTCGGGGCTGATTGGAGACTGTGTGTTTTACTCTGGGCGCAGGTTCACTCAGGCTTCAGCCACAGTGTAAGAGTGTACCCTGGGGGGTTGGATAACAGCAGGTGTGGAGGGCAATGTGCATCCGCCGTGAAGGTAACACGCAGCAGGATTTAGGTGTTTGTTGGCACCTGGGTCTGTTGGGCATCTCTGGTGATACTATTATGTGACATGGTGACAGCAGCAGTGTTACCTCCCTAAGCTGCTGCATTTCTGAATGTCTTGGTTTGATTCCAGACTAAGCTCTTCTTGGTGTTGTCCTCCCAAAAAACATTCTATTTCTGCACTGATCTGCACTCTACACAGCTACTAAAAACAACTTAGTGCTCAAATAGGAATTAATGCTTTGATTGCATTTGCAAGGAACAAGATATTTAAAGAAAAAATGTACTGCCGAGAGTGTCAGAAATCAACTGGAGGGAGAACCTAAGAGGTCCCACTATGTAATATGGTTACATTTAAGTGAAAAGCCGACACTGCAGGCAGCATTAAGGTGATTTTTTTGTTATTAAGAAGTTCAGAATACAGAATCCAGCGAAGAGGAAACAAACTGAATCCAACTGCCAGGAAACACATGGGTAATACCACACGTCGCACCAAGAACAGAGGGAATACTGGAGCTATATTTACACAAACACAGGTGGGGGAGGGGGCATCAGGGGAAGTGGAAACAGCTGAGGAAGAAGACACAGGTGAACAGAATCAGGAAATCAGACATCAGTGGAAAGGAGAACCAGACTGAAGACACAGGAGGCAGCTACTGCCAAAATAAAACGTAACTAACAGAGACCAGACACACAGATACTCTTAATCATTTAACCCTTACCTACTAGAGCCAAGCAATGGGACTGAGGAGAGGTTCATAATGAAAACAGAGCTGCATTGGAGTGCTAGATCGATTAGTTTTATGAAGTGTTTTGGTGTGGCTAATCATACCGTGTAGAGGGTGAAGCATCTGAACAGTGAATCCCGATGTCGAGTTAAACACCGACAAACAAAATCTCCTGTTTTAAATAAGTCTGTGGGAAACCATTATTTGGGTCACTTGATCCAGTCATAACTTTCCCAGTGACCTTATGGTTTTGGTTACTAGATTCAAGGCTTTAGTCAAAAAAAACGTGTTTGTTTTGTAAATTACTATTTAAACAAAGCTGATAAGGCAGCTAATATTTTAAGCTTGGGATCATGAAACTTACTTGTTAGTGTCCCTCAGTTTCTCAGTCAGTTCCACCTCCTGTATGTCTCATTTCAAAACAGCTCGAGGCTTCACAGCAGGACTCCGCTAACCAATCTGTGATGTCACGATGTTCATCCTATATATATATTCTATGTGGTTAATACAACGCAGATGAAGCTAGAAGTGTGTCATTCAATCACTGTGTGAAGAGGAAAAAAAGTAAAACGAAGAGGCAGAGAATAAGAGTGGGAGATAAAGAGGAAGGATGGGGGACGATTATGATTCCTATCTCCATTCACTGCTATGGATTAAGTCAAGTGGAGGTAGTAGGTGGGTCCAGGCAGTGTGGGTTTGACTCATCTGTGAGCTGGCGTGTAATGTGTGGGCACCAAACACTCTGACTTTATCAAATAGCTCACATAATTGTAGAATCCAGAGAAAGGGCCTTCAACCAGCTTTGAAAACAATGTGTGAGTGTGTTGTTATGAAACGAGGCGATGTGTGTGTATAGTGTGTGAGCAGAATCAATGGGTAGTGATAGCTGCCACTGCTGCTTTATGATAGCAGTGTCACATACTGTAATAGACCCCCAGCTAGGCTTTGAATTAGACCACCGTGAGGATCCTACCCTGTCCCAAGAGACACACAAGAGCTCCAAATTCACACGCTGCTTCACACTTACATTCTTTAGCCCACGATGGGATCAAACTACCGACAAGTGGCTGTGCTTGCAAATATGAACATATATACACGCAGGCACTGAGGAGGTATGCAGAAAAAAAATGCATAAATGCAAAACAATCTTGCCGAGCAAGAACACACACCCCTCACAGACAATGATTAATGAGCTTTTGTTGTTGCTGTGTTGCTGTTTAACACAACATCTGCTGCTGCGGGGACTTCGGCACAACACGAAAACAATATAGACTATTTGGGTCATTACACAGTGACCGGTCATATTAAAACACACACACTTATATACTGCTGCCCTTATTATGCTAGTGGCAACCTCAGTTTGTCCCCAAACCACCTCCCTTTCTACACACACACTGACACCTGAGTCCTGCTGTAACGCACACTCGCACACATACCTCACCCACCCACCCACCCCCTCCCCCGATGATTGTACTGTAGTGTAGAATGACAACACCACTTTTTGGTTTTGATCTAGACTTTGGTTTCAGCTGAACTTATCTTGGCTCATTACAATCTTATAAAGAGCTAAAGGTTAAATACAGTGAATACTAATCCTGGTCTCAGTGCACTTTCTTCTGGATTTTTGTTTATTTATCTCTTCCTGTCTTTTTCTTCCTTTCTCTTCACCTCTCTGGATGTATAGGGTTGGCTGGCTCGCAGTCAGCTGCGCGTGGGTGAAAGTTTGTCTGATGTGCATGTGCCCAGGTCACCTTGCATTTGGTAAGACTGTGTGTGTGTGCGTGTTTTTGTGGAGTACGTTAGCGTACAGAAGAAGGGGTCACCCTGCTTGGTATTCATTTATGTGATGACCTCAGCGGGGGTCACATCAGAAGACCCGAGTCGAAGCCAAATGCTAAAACAAAGGCGGGGCGTGGCTGCAAGTTTTATGGCGCCTGGCATATGTGTGTGTGTGTGTGTGTGTGCGTGTGTGTGTGTGTGTGTGTGTGTGTGTGTGTGTGTGTGTGTGTGTGTGTGTCCATAGGGATGAAAGACACACCCTGAGGACAGCAGAGGTTATGTGTAGCAGCTGACTACAGGAGAAATTATTCAAGAAACAAATTAACATTTCACTCGACCATTTGGGACGCTTCCTGTTAATCTCGCACAGCCGTCTTAAAAATATTTTCCACACAATATATTGTTTCTGTGTCACATACTGTTATAATAAAGCTGCGTTTCATCCTGATTTTCTAAAATGCTTCATTTTCACTGCTCACAAAAAACAGTGATTGCTGTTTCCTGCCCTGCTGGCCGCACATTTACTGGTATATCTTTGATTTCGTGGAGTGCTGAAAGCAGCCACGCACTCATAACAAAGACACTAGCAACTCCAGCAATGGCATATTTGTAGCTTATGTTTGTATTATTTATGATTTTCCAAGCAATATAATGTATTATCGATTGTTTATGGCTGATGGTGTCCATCAGCAGCTGTACTATGAGACAGCTGAATGAAAATGGTCTCCCTATAGACCAGGAGTGTTGAACTCACTATACAGCATGGGCCACGTTCACTACAGCCCACTCTGATCTTAAGTGGGCTGGACCAGCAAAACTGTCCCTTACTGGGAGTGTAAAGGTGTTTAACTACATATTTAATCCCATTTAAAATCAGAAAAAGAAATGCAATTTCTACAGTGCATCTCAGTTTAACTACATGATAAAGAAATGCTGCTGTAGTAAATAAAACAAATCTTTCAGCCCACATAAATACAAAGTTCTGGTGACTCACTGTAATTCACATAAAATGTCCTTTTCTACAGTAGAGAATGGAAAAAAATGGGAACTTTTCTCTGTTTTAATTGTTATTGTTTATCTTTTACAGAATTACTTTGCTGCATATGTATGAATGGTCCTTATCAGCAGGAAAAGCTGTAAGCCAGCTTCTAGAGCAGGGGGTGTTAAAGGTCCCCAGACCGTACAAAGTTATGGTGGTACAACTTGGAGTGGTTGTATGATGGTTGTATGCTGGGAGGGACAAAAAGCAGACCCATGGCTGAGGACTGTAGAGTCTAAGACTGGATGTGTGGGTCAAAGAAGTCAGACAGATGGGAGGGATTTGGGATTTGTAAGTGAGAAGAAGGATGTTGTAAGTAAATTAGTAATATGTAATACTGGAGGGTCTAAACCTAACCAGAGCGACAGCGAAATGAATGTCACACAAGCTAGGGTTGCAAGAGCCACAGTTTTAGGATCCCCAGATCAAGCCCAAAGGCTGGGTGGCAAAAGAGAGGACAGGCGTGGGCGTGTCCTCCATGTATCGTCAGGGCCTGTGAACTCAGGAGCAAGTCAAAACCCAAATGCACGCACAGCACAAGAAAACAACAGCAGTGCTAGTGATCCATAACAGAAGGAAAAACGATGTGTTGAAGATGTGAGCAGGCTGTGGGATGTCATTATTTTCTTATTACTGAGCAAGCATCTCTGTGCCATCAGCTGGAAGCAGATGAAAAATTAACTTATTGGACAGCATGTATTAAACCTGCACATCAGACTAAATTGCTCATTAACTGAAGGTGCTGGAACATAATTCCAGATTGTTCTGGGGCACTTTAACCCTTGCCTAGTAGTTTTTGTTTAGATTAAAATGGATCAAATAAAATTTTTGTGGTTAGCTGAGATTGTTGTAGCACACAGGACCTGGCGCACATAGCGTTGCAGAAATGTTTATTTGTACTGTTCTGCTTTTTGTAGACCGTGCACAGCTTTTCAGCTGCCTTATGTTGCTCACTGCATCATACACAGCACTCTGGGCTGCTGAAACAGGCAAGGCGTAGTTAGTGTGATGGATAACAGCTGTGCCCACCAGCCTCCCCTGGCACTGTCCATTGAACACACTGCTCCACCCCTCCCCTGCAGATGAGCCACAAACCACACCCCACCACAACTCTATAGCTACAGGTGAATATAACCATTATTACATACATACATAGCATCAATAAAGGTGCTGTAATAGGATACCACTATTACAACAAGGTAGTTCATAATAAATCAGTCAATAAAGTGGAAGCATGTAGGAACCACAGCAACTCAGCCACACAGCGACGGACCGGGTAAAACTACAGAGCCCAGTCACCATGTGTTGAGGCACGTAGTGCGGCTGGGAGCTTCATGGTATGGTTTCCATGGCCAAATAGCTCCTGTGTAATGTGTCGATGGCCCAGTACTTTTGCCCATATAGTCTAAATGTCGCTATAATGTCAGTCACAAGGAAGCCCAACACTAAATCATACCCCACTTTATCATCTATTTTTCTTTACATGGTACCTGAATTTACTAAATGAACTATAGATAAATATTAGAGTTAACTCTGCCAATCAGGAAGCTCCGAGAAACATTATTTCCTTGTAACCCAGAAGCAGATGTTGAAGACGCATGTGCACTCAAAATCGGGTTGCAACAGCATCAATGAGTTCTGCAGGTTTAGCAAACGTGGTCAAATTGGCACCAGGTTCTCCAGCTTTGAATGTCTTCTATCATAGCAGTATGGTAGAAGACATCATCTTGAAGCTAATTCTGTCTGATATCCAGGTGTTTAATGGGTAGTCTGTGATTTTCTTCACTTCCACTTTCCCACACTGTCAAGTTTGTTGCTAATGTCACTGCTTTAGTCCAAGCTAATCCAATTATCTTTCTGCCCACCAATCTTCAAGCCAATCAGCCTTCACTCCACAGTACTTTCACTGCTCGTCTGTCATTCTCCTTTGCAGACTCCCTCAAGCAGCCCATCTCCACCTCTTTCACATTAATCAGAGCGGAATCCATTCAGCCGTGATGGGCCATCAAAGTCCAATCACCAAATAACTTGGCTGAATTCTGTTTATCAATTAACCCATCCATCCATCCTAACAGTCCCTCCTTATTGAACTTTTATCTTCTAGTTAGCGATAACTGCATAAAAGGTATTGAATCATATAAAACTGTTGGACAGCTGATGCTTTCCACCTTCTGTCTCTGCATAACAAGGAAATGACGTTCCTTCACAGAGCTTCCTGTATGGAAGAGCTAGCTCAAAATATCGAGTTATTTTCTCAAAATTTCAAAAGAAGGATCGAGACTTTCCAGACCTGCACAACTGGTCATCAATCAGAAATCATCTCTGAAGCCTTTTCACAGCAAAAATGTAAAAACTGTAATGTCACAGAAGGAGTACAGGTGCATTTGGGTTAGCCGTTTCAAAGATCCTGGCATGCTGTGCTCCGGCTAACTGGAACATTTAATTGGACTGTGCCCTCGCTGATGTCTTTACCTACAGCTGTGCTGCTTCAAGAGCCAAAATGTCTGCTGTGCGAAAAGGTAAGCTCTATCAATTTAATGCAGCCACCCCCTTGCAAAACACACAGTTTATGATAAACAGAACCTTCAGAGCTTTTCCTCAACATCCTGAAAATTCACAGCCTGAGGCTAAAACAGCCTCTGGCAATGGCCATCATCGCGACGGTAAAAAATGTGAGAATCTCCACAGAAAGTCTTCCCATGCCGTGTTTGAACAGAGAGAACAGTTTTAGACGCTCCACTCATACGATAAACGGTGCACCGGGTGGGGAGGGGTTCTCACACAAGTGGATTGTAAATCTGAACTATGAATATGATGCTCACTGAGTTGAGTAATCACACGCTGACAGCAGGTGATGAAACTGATTGATTTGCTCTTTTCAGAGTGTAATGAGCAACATTTAAACATTACAGTGGGATGACACCTATTCCCTGCTCTGCACTGCTGCCATGCCCGGCGCATTGTTGTGCGTGCCACTGACACACACAGAAATGGAAAGTCGCTCTCATACACATGTATTTTACACACACGCTGCTCGTATTTTCACCTCTAACATTTAACAGCAGGGGAGAAAGAGTGTGTGCATGTGTGTTTCGGGGGGGGTGAGCTCAGATAATTAAACCAGAGGGAAATTCTGAATTCTCTCCTCCCCCCTGCATGTGTCTCTTCTCTCTTACTCCCTTTTTCTTCTTCTTCACTCCTACTCTTCCTGCTTGCTAGCAAATCAACCTGGCCACAATTTTAGAAAAAAGAAAAAAGCTTAATGTACACATAGAAGCAATTGGGACACAAAATAAATGAAAAATGTAACGTTTTCCATCTATTCAGTTCCATCTTTAATAGCATAATAATTCAATGAGTGACAGTGTCATGCAGCACACATCACTGGGTAACTTTATGGATTTCATTTGGTGCCTTTATAGCCCCATAATTGAACACATGCACACACACACATGCGCACATTCAAGCAGACACTGGCACCCCCTGAGTGGGGCTGCCAGTGCTCATACCACTATGAGCAATAGCGGTATCTCTGTAGATTCTCAGTAGTCGTGTTCCTCTGCAGCCTTTGTTTGCTGCGTCTCATTACAATCTAAAACACAATGAGGCCTCGCTCACCTCCTCGACTTGACTCACACTCGGTATGTGTGTGTGTGTGTATTTGTGTGTCTGCGTGGGTGTGCGTGGAGTTAAGAGATGTTCATAAAGTGGTATGAAGAAGCGTGGCTGTCCCGCTGTGTTTTGCAGTTCATATCTGAGCTCTGGAGGACTTTGGCATGAATCAGCCACGATGACAAAAGACTTATTACACCCAGCACAAGTGCACATTTTTAACATTTAGCATACAGCGCTGGCGCACGCTTCGCAAAGGCCATTGTCCGAGGAGAAGAGGGGCACGGGGTGGGTGATGGCAAATGGGAGGGGTGTTTCCATGGTGACCAGGGCGACAGAAGGAGGAGGGGATCCGCCTCCTGACCCTCGGTGAGAGGTGAATGACTGTCTCTAAGCTGAGGCAAGACAGGCAGTGATCACAATAGCAGCGAGAAGAGCGAGGGAGAGGGCGATCAACAGCCATGTAAGCCCATCGTGGCCGTGGGGCGTGTAAGCTTCGGCGGTCAGTCAGAGGCACTTAGCATTAGCATCAGAAAGACATTATGCTAATAGCATCAAAGGCAGCAGCCTCCGCCTTTGTGTTTTCTGCACCAACCCAAGGGCACAGGAGGATTTTACATTTCAACTGCCTTCCCAGTCCTGAACACACAAAGCATTTTAGTCAGATTAACAAAAAAAAGAGAGAAATGTGATACATTACAGAAATGATACAGCACAACCAAACCTCTGCAGGCCTCAACAGTCAACAGGTACAAAGAGAAAGGGCTGCACAATAGATGCTAAATGTTCTATAGAAGAAGACGGAAAAGATATTCAAATTAGGATGAAGATATAGAAAATGGATTTCAAAATCTCTAAAATTTCCACTTACACATGGTCACTTGATTCTTTTCTTTTTCAGCCATTCTGATTGGCTGTTTGGGATCATTGTCAATATTTGACTCTAAAGTACTTTCCTCAATGACTGCAAGGTCACCAAGTCATCACCCCTCCACCGCTGTGATGTCTTTCCTCCTTGACTTAAATATGTTAACGGACACCTGAATGCTCCAGACCTGCAAACAAAGCCTCAGTTTTTAGCAGGTTTTTAGAGTTCCTCACACTTGCTGATAATCAGTTAACCAAATAGATTTGATGAGCAATACATGGCTCCTCTTAATTTCTTTTGGATTGATTTTTGTTAAATAAATAATGGCAATGGTGTCATGTTTGTAGTTCATTTAAAATTCTATTTATGTAATGTGAAGATCTGCTGAAGCTCGGATGAGTGTTTGTTTCCTGATAAGACAAAATCCTTTTTACCATGACTTTACATCACTTTGTTTTTGTCTATTTATGATTCGGATACTCAAAAATGTGATGTCACCCAAACAATTTGCTTAGGATAAACAATCTGGTATTCCACAATAAAGCTGGATTTAAAAGCCCAAAAGCACATTTCCTGTGTTGATGACACTTTATAAGAGTTGAATAGTGATTGGTTGAAAAGTTGACTTAAGCAAGATGACCATAAGTTCACCATGTTCACCATTTTTATTTATGTGGGGCCATTACGAAACAACAGTCACCTCAAGGCGTTTTATTTTTAACCCTAACACCCAGCAGTCCCACAACCCCCTATGAGCAAAGACTTGGTGTGGTGATAGTGGGAAGGAAAAACTCCCTTTTAACAGGAAAAAACCTCCAGCAGAACCAGGCTCAAGGAGAGGCAGTCATCTGGTTAAGGCTAAAAAAGGCTCAGCCTGGCTGCAGTACTGCGGTGGTTTTTACTATCCTTCCTCCCACATTACTGATTGTTCCATGTATTTTTGACACTGCCCCCTTGTAACAGTAACATATAGTACATCTGCAAAGACAAGACAATACCATGTGCTACCTTAACTCTGTATGTGTTTTATCTGTGCAGCAGTTGGTTAACTGCAACAGTAAGCTAATAGTGAACTTCTTTGTATCTTGGTCTGTCCCCATCCATGTAATTTGACCAGAGCTCTCATCCTAAGGAACTGTTTCCACAGACAAAATGTAACAACTGTATACTTTACTTATCCTAACCACCCAAATCACCTTTGAACTTTCCCCAAATAACATTTAATTAAAACAGACTTGAAGAGCCTAAGATGTCTTAGCTAAACAAACATAACTGCTAGAAGTATAATAGATTAAGAAGTCTGTGTCACTGTTTCATACTAAATACTAATAATACTTTCAGTGAATAAAACTGTAGTGTGAATATTTTGGATGGACTGTTGTTCAAAGGCTACTAACACCACTAACACAGTGAAGAGCTCCGGATCGGTGACCTGAGTTAGTGGAGATGACTGTACAACATCCACCTTTAATGGCCTTTAATGGCTTTAAAAAACATGAATTGGATCAGTTTGAATTTATTTGAGATTTTCTCTCATTTACACAGTATACATACAGGCTAAAATGTATACATCTGCAGTTGTTTAGACATGAGAATGTTCCAACTTTTGTAAATCTACAGTTCTCCTTCTTATATCTTCACCGAGTTCCTTGGACTTACCTGCTGTTCTGAGTATTTGTTAATCCAATTAGTGCTGTCAAACAAATCCAAGTTTTTCATGCTTACAGAGAGAAACTACCAGCCATAGTCTATTATGATCCCCTTGACCTATGATAGCCTTGACCTTGTCAAGTTAAAAGATATTGAGCTCTCAGCACCGCTTATTAAAAGATTTAACTGAGTGTATGTATATAGCTGAGCCTGTATATATAGTTTGACCCTGTGTGGATTATAGAAAATCTTAAATAAATTAAATCTTGTGCACCAAATTCTTCTTTTTTAAAGTCATTAAAGATGTATGCTGTACTATCACTCCACTGTGGAAAAAGAACTCTTCAAAGAGATTATTAAAGGCTCTAAATTACTATGATATTCACGCCCATGATGAGTATATGCCTCCGACCACAGCTGCAGACTTTAAGAAATTGTTGCTGACTTTTGAGGTTATTTTTCTTGTGATGATCACTGACTCTGCGTCATTATTTAACACCTAACTTTGACCAACATTCAGGTTTTCAAGGAACCAAATTAACTATTTACAGACTGCAAAGGTCACAGAGAATGTGATATGCCAAACACCCTAACAATGTGACACCTGCAGGACAAAATCAAAGGCACGGGGCACTGACCCCTCAGCTTTTCGAAGGCAGTTTGTTGAGTGTATTTACACCATGAAATTGGAGGGCTGAGGGCTCTTCCAGGAGACAAAATAAAATATCACAGGCTCTGGCAGTTACACTATTTACTCCACCCAGAGTGCTACATGAGCAATGTCCTCAGTGTTAAAGTACCTTTGCAGGCTGTGAGATGACACATGGTAACGGGGGAAGAGGATCCACCTCCACATGAATCATTTCAATAAACCCCTCTCATATTCTTAAGACACACAGCTGCTCCTCTGCTAATTCAGAAAGTAAAGCCATCAAAAAACAAAAACTAATGTCCGCTGAAAAAGAGGGAAGGCAATTTGCAGGAGAAGACCTTGATGCAAGAAAAAGGAGAAAAAGTCAATTCCAGTGAGTCATCCAACACACATCAGTATTTCACACAGACATATTTACAGTACAATAGTCTCTGCCTCTGCTTTTCCCCTTCTCTGGTTAGTCAAGCATCACGACACGCATCCGCTCACACAGTGTCACCCTGTGAAAGAGATGTCAAGGTGCACAGACACAAACACAAACTGGATTTAGAAAAAGCCCATTTAATTTAGTTTCTCGTTTCTCCAAACTGCCTCGTTATTGGATTGAAAAGGTGCCCTTGACCGCAGCCACTGCAGTGAGGATGTTCGTCATCTGTGCACACAGAGAGCGGGGCGAATGGGTTAAACAAAAAGAAGAAGCCTGAAACAAAGAGCGGAGGAACACAGGCAGCTGAAGGCTGTTCAGTGATGATCAGCGTGCTTTGAGTAAAAAGTGACACAGTTTGAACATCATTAACGACAGGTACCTGAGGTTGTTGCAAGCACTTGACAGATAGAGTTATGGCTTTTCTGCCTGCTCTGGTGACTTTGAGCATAAATAGAATTCATCAATAAACACTATATAATTAGTGCTCCGATTACCTTTATGAATACTTACCAAGACAAAGCCTGGGGGATAAGCCAGGCTTGGGCCAAATTGCATTTTTGTCTTATCTTAAAGAAATGCAGTTTATGAATAAGGTCTCTGTTATGAGGCGGCAGTGCATGACGTGCAGGGTCACGGTGTTAGTGACAGGAGTGTGTGACTCAAATTTCACCAAAAATGATTGCTTACGCAGCCTTTTCCTAATCAAGTAGTTATTGGTGCTAAAAGCTCAGGAGAGAATGAAAGCCGAACCGAAAAGCAAGTGAAAATGAAACAAAGCAGCAGGTCGGGGAAAAAAGTGAAAGCAAACAGAAGTGACCCCGCCGGGACCATCTGACAAAACTGCATTATGTGACATCCCGGGATGAGAACGTGTTGCCTTGTTAGGACAGGCTGGGTCTTAGGACTTGCTCTCAGCATATCTCATAATATGAGAACAAGCTGTGATCATGTGGTGAGAAATATTCATTATTGGGAAGGAGACAGTGTGAACTGTGAAGTGGAGGGACACGTTTCAGCTGTTTTGGTCTTTGGCTGCTCGCTCATTGGTGGTGTTCAAGTGGACTGTGTTTTGAATCTGGGCCTGTTTGGATAAACTCAATGGATCTGCTTTTAGATGAAACGTCAGTAACACTTTATAATACGGCCCCTGACGTAGGGTGTAATTCCCTTATAATTAAATCAAATTTAACTGATTTTATTTGAAATCGTAATTTAACTATATTTACCTACAAAAGTAGATACACTAGAATAAGGAGGAAACACATCAGGTTTTTACAAGAAACGAAAATATAATTTAAGTACATTTTAAGGTTTTTTTAATTGCTACAAATGGGCACTATGAAGTAGTAACGAATACCATTAAAGTAACGACTGTTCCATAATGGACGGCACAATGGTTAGCACTGTTGCCTCACAGCAAGAAGGTCCAGAGTTCAATTTCACCGTCATGCTGGGGTCTTTCTGTGTGGAGTTTGCGTGTTCACAGTCCAAAGACATGCACTTAGTGGGGATAGGTTAATTGGAAACACTAAATTGCCCATAGGTGTGAATGTGAGTGCGAGTGGTTGTCTCCTGTCTGTATGTTAGCCCTGCGACAGACAGGCGACCTGTCCAGGGTGTACCCTGCCTCTCGCCCTCTCGCTGGGATAGGCTCCAGCGCCCCCTGCGACCCTGAAAAGGATAAGCGGAAGTGAATGGATGGGATGGATGTTAAATAATGATGTAAATATGCGAGACGCTATAATACAGCATGCTTACCAGGTAAAATGGGGAAATATTGTTTGTTTTTTCTGCAAAAATAGAAGAAATCAAGAATTTGTGTCTCCTTTCCTGTTAAATATCTTACCTTATGCAATACTTGCTACTTATGCATGTAAAATTACTTACGTATTACTTAAAATTAAAACTAATATTAGTGATGTGGCTGAGAGCGGCCGGCCCGGGTTCGAGTCCGACCCGTGGCCCTTTGCCGCATGTCTCCCCCCTGCTTTCCTGTCTTCACTCCACTGTATCTATCAAATAAAGATGACAAAGGTCAAAAAGAAAAATTTTAAAAAGCATGTGTAGGCAAATATAATTATATTTTAATTGCAAATAAAATGCCTTGAAATTCCATTTAATTACATGGGAATTAAGCCCTTAGTCACATTTTTTTAAATGTAATTAAATGTAAAACGTATAACAATAAAAGACCTGTAATAATAGTTTCTAACTAACCTTAGACACATTCATTTCACAGTTATAAGTTGATTTGATTAGAAACACAGTTTACTGTGTTATCATCAGTCTACTGTTGTGTTAATACTGGCTGAATGAGGCATAAAGTGACTAATGCTTTCTTTTGTATTCATATGTTACTATTTTTACAATATCCTCAGCAAAAATGTGTGCTCAGATTTTGATATTTACAAAGTAATTTCACACTACTACACCAGTAAATCAATACTGCTGTCAGGTATAGTGCACGTAGCTTGTGCCAGCAGCTGTTCTGTCTCCCTCTCCTCACTTCCAATCAGTCACAGCAGATGGCCCCGCCCCTCCCTGATCCTGGTTCTTGCCAGACGTTTCTTCCTGTTAAAAGAGAGTTTTTCCTTCCTACTGTTGCCAAGTGTTTGATCACAGAGAGTCATCTTATTGTTTGGCTTTTCTATGCATTATTGTAGAGTCTTTATCTTACAAGTATGAAGCACTTTGAGGCGACTGTTGTTGTGCTTTGGTGCTATGTAAATAAAACTGAACTGAATTGAATTGAACTGAATTAACAATGATTATTTGCGATGAGAAAATTGCATTTTGCATAATCGTTCTTACAGTAAATACAAAAATCTTGAGCTGAAAAACCAAACAGAAACGGGTTCTCAGCATAACAATACTGTCTGCCCTGAAAAAGTGGAGGTTGAGTCCTCAGTAAATGAGACACGTGTTGAGAAATCTGCAGGGATGGCTGGCGAAGAAAGAGGGCTGGCAGTATTACCCCACAGCATATATCACAAACCAATAACAGAGCTCATTTCCCTCCTTCGGCCTCAGAGTATTGGCCTCCAGGGGCACAAGGGCGTGACGCTGTGATTAAGCCCCGGCAGGAGGAGGCGTGTCGGGCTGCGACCTGCCAAATGACGCTCCCCCTGTCTGCTTCTACAGCATCTGTGTCTACGTGTCAGACACACCTATCCAGGCCGTGTAGTTACACAAGATGCTCTGGAAGTGATACTTGATATGACTCCAAAGACGTCACTGATACTTTATCAGGTGCACACACGTGTCCCACTGACACAATTGCTCACGTTTTAGTACTTTATTGCAGTCCCAGGATTTTAAGCCAAATTCCACACAGCTGATTGATTACAGATTGAGAAAATTTCACTTAAAAAAATTGTATTTATGACACTCTTAAACTGATCAATAAAGATTCCTTTATTTTCAAAGATAAAAACATAATTTGCTCCAACATTTTCTGCAAAATTATAACCCTAAATGTCTCAAACTAACAAAACAGACAAAAGACAACAAATCCAAAAGGATCATTTATTTACAAATTTTATCATACAAAGTTACAAATACAGAGCAGACTCATTTCTGACCATCCTCAGTGATCGGGCACAGAATTACCTTGCATTTGCATTCAGTTATCGCGGCAAGTAGAAACCTGAGCTTAATACAAATCATTATGAACTGTGTGTACAAAGAGATGTTGAACAATGTTTAGGAAGCATTGTAAAACATAGAGAGTTGGAGTATAAATAGACTGTATGTACATCTGATGGGATAAATTCCCTAAAGCAGAGTCAGGCAGGAGGTTTGGAAGTGTGTTTATTTTTCCTGGAAAAATATTAGGCTTCAGAATAAATGTGTACCTTTGCAGCAACTGATTCTTTTCCCCTTGCCTTTGATTTGTAACTCGAGGTGTAACGTGAAGTTTAAATGTAAGGAAAGGACGGGGAATGGCTGAATCAAGGTGCTGAGCGAAAATTACACCCTCTCCTTCGGGATCGGCGACAGCATCACATCATACATAAAGTAACAATTAGCATTCATGCGGGCAGCCACATTCTGCATGGTAAAACTTCACTCCGGCTTTTCATCTCAACAGTCACAGGTCGGAGGTCGGAGGAGGGGGTTGGCATGGTACAGTAGTCACTAGGAGGGGGCATCTTCTCCGTGTATAGCCTTATACTTGGCCATCTCCTCTGGAAAAACTTTGCTGAGCTCGGAAACCAAAAGGCTCTTGAACTTCTGTAATAAAACAGAAATATGACAGTGGAAGTCGCTTTAGTGCTGACGTATAAATACTTTATGTATAAAGAATAACTAGTGAGTTACGACCCAACAAGTACTGTCCAAAATAAATCTGTCTCCTGTCTTTTTATGTGAACAAGTAACCGGGACAGAGTTTTTACTGAAGCAGGAAAAAAAACTTTTAAGCACTTTGTCCAAGGATAATTATTTTATCACGATCAACAAGGCCGCCTTAGCAGACAGCAGTGTAACAAGTACAGGGTTGTTTGTACAATGAAATGGGACTTCTATCTTTAAAACATTCTAAACACACTTACGGGCGTTTAATCAGTGAAACGTGCTGATGGCTCTGCTTATTCTTGAAAAGTCATTGGCCGAGGAATCTCACTGCCCCTGGAACTATCTCTTACCGTCAAAGTGTCTATCTTCCCTTTGACCTGCTCGTTCCTCGCCAAGGCTCTCTCCAGACACTCCTTGGTGTACAGCTGAGGGTTCCGACCTTGGTCAATATATCTGCAAATACAAATACAATATATCAGCCTTCTTCGATAAAACTCCAGGAACTTGCCAAATAAATGTGATATTTTTAATGAAGCAATCAGATTTTTTTGTTTTTGTTTATGTATTTACTTTAGTAATAAAAAATTCCTCTTTATTAGAGCGGCATCAAAACAAATGCATAGAACTAAAACACTATAAGGACCAAGGTACTGGCCCACCTACACGTTACACCTACAGGAGCTTTTATGACATCTCATTCTAAATCCAGAGGCATTAATATGGAGCTGGTGCCCCTTTGCAACTATGGCAGCTTCCATTCCTCTGGGAAGGCTTCCATCAGGATTTTGGAGTGTGTCAGATTTTGATATTAGATGAGAGGACCTGGCTTTGTGCACTGGGACACAGACATGCTGGAACAGAAAAGGGACTTCCCAAAAACATTTCACAAAGCTGGAAATGGAGAGTTGTCCACAATATGCTGGTAAACTGAAGCACTTCGATTTTCTGTCACTTGAGCTAAGGGGCCCAGGCCGATCCAAGAAAAACAACCGCACAGTCTTATCCCTCTTCCACTACACTTTACAATTGGCACGAAACAATCAGGCTGGTTATTGCTCGTCCGGCATTCACCAAAATCAGGCTTGTCTATACGACTGCAAGAAAGAGAAGCATGATTTATCATTTCACAGAGCATGTTTCCACTGCTTCACACTGCTTCACCTGATGTTTGTTATTGAGTTTGCCGATGTAAGGCCTGCATGCACCTGCTTGACCATGCAGACCTTTGCAATGAAGCTCCCAGTGCAGAGCTTTAGTCCTGATGATGATGCCAGAGGATGTTAGGAACTCTGCAGTTATTGAATCAGGAGAACGTTGATGATTTTTACACCTCAGTGCGCGGTGACCCCGCTCTGTAACTTTAGGTGGTCTGACACTTTGTGGTGAGTTGCTGTGTTTTGTAAACACATGCACTTTGCAATAATAACTCTTACAGCAAAAAGAGGAATATCTAACAGGAAGACATTTCACAAACGTACTTGTTGCAACGATATTGACCTATTACACTAGCACTGATTGATCTCTTGAGAATGACAAGTTTGTTCACAAATGTTTGTAAAGGCATACTGCACCGCTGGGTGCTTGTCTTTATACACCTGTGTCTGAAAAAAAAACTGAATTCAGAGATTAAGAGGTGTGACCCAATACTTCTGTCCATATAAGTGATCCTAAAGCAGTATGTGCATGCCGAATGTGAAAGAGGCTCTCACCAATAACGAATTACTCATATGAAGCATGTGAGGCAAACCAATACACAACCAAGTGATCACATTTTAAAAATCAAGGACTTTTTAAATGGGGTTTGGCCCAGTTACAAAAACGGCGATATGAAAACTCAGTGGTCGGCACCGAGTATGCGCTGCACCGGAAGTAGCATAAATGTATCGAAAATACAGATATTTACGTAACAGAAGGTGACATACACAATAGTATAAGCATATACTGTACTCACTCAAAGACCTCCAGGGGTACGTTGATCTCATGAAGCTGCTGACGGCACTTCTCGATGTCCTGGAGCCCAGATATCATGAAATTTCTGCAGAGAAAAAACGACTGGACACGTTAACACGGGACTTATTTGCGAAATCTTAGCAGTGGAAGCAGCAAAGTGAAACGTCTCACAGTTTTTGGTTGAGTCCTGCCTGGCTGCTAGGCTGAAAGTCGCTCACGATGATTCCCAGCTGTCGAATATTCTCGATAAACTTCTCCAGGTGTTCTTCGAGGTTATCGAACTTTTCCGCCATTGTAATTAATCGTTACCAAACCACCAAAACGTCACATAAAATGCCTCCGCTTAAATTATTGTCTTTATTAGAAAATCTCTGTTTACTGTTAGCTACAACTCTACAACAGCCTCAATGTTGAAGTGCTTTACGGCTGTATTTCAGCCAATCGCTGCGGCTATTGCTCCGTTACCTGGGTAACAACCAATGACAGACTGTCGTTTGATGACGCTCAAAGCGTCAAAGTGTCGCGCTACTAGCTTCTTTGTCGAGGAAAACCAGGTGAATTGTCCTAGTGGAGTTTAAACAGTTTATACACTACTAGGTAAACTCATTTACTCGGTGCATGTAGTGCTGTGTAATTTGTTTTGTTTAATGTCCTCTGTTCATACTGTACCCGCCCACTTCAGTTTATAGTGAAATTGCTGTAGATTTTCTCAAATAATCCAGTGTCCTCTTGCTGTGTCATATCATTCTGGTACTGAAAGTAACAAAAAAGATGCACCTTTTTTAAAATAACAATAGCTGACCCAAAGTACTTTATATTCAGGCAAACATATCAAAATCCCAAGTATACAAAAATACTAAATAAATAAATAAATAATAATAATAAAATCGATCTACATATAATATGAGTTAGTATTCACAGCACAGGCTGGAAAAAGCAATTTAGCTCACAACTTTGATAACAGAGAACCGTCTTTAGGAACAACAAACTCTTAAAACATTTCCTGTTAATGCATAGGAGAGTTCCTCAATGATAAGAAGGACTCACACTCAATTTTTTGCACTCTATTCCACTGTAAAATATCCTGACACAGCAGTTAGTGGTGCTGCCTCACAGCAAGCCGTTCCTGGAGTCAGCTGGGGCCTTTCTGTGTGGAGTTTTCTCTCCCTGTGAATGCATGTGTTCCCCTGGGTACTCCAGCTTGCTTCAAAAAACATGCTTGTTAGTGATTCTAACTTGGCTGTAGATGTGAATAGTTATCTGTGTCTTTGTGTTAGCCCCATAATAAGCATTTTAAAAAATGGCTATTACTTCTTGCACATTGTCCTGAGGTAGCAAAGCAGTTCAAACCACAATGCTATCTCCACCATGCTTCACAGTGGTGATGAGGTTTTGAGGTTTTTTCCCGTGCAAACAAAGGGCTGTGCATTTTGTTCTAAATAAACAAAAACAAACTTTTGTCTCATCTTTAAACAGAATATTGCCACAGAAATTCTGTGGTTTGAGCCAATTTTCCAGTAGCAGTCTTTTAATGTCTTCATTTATGATGCACCTATAAAATTCATACTTCTGACTCCTCACAGTGATCCCAATAGTAGAACTAACAAAACAGACGGGAGGCTGAGCTGGGGATAGTAGAATTAAAGAAGCTAAGATTTTTTGGGGGAGACTGACATGGTTTGGTCATGTGCAGAGGAAGGATAGTGGATATACTGGAGAAAGGATGTTAAATATAGAGCTGCCAGGCAAGAGGAAAAGAGGAAGACCACAGAGGTTCATGGATGCAGGGAAGGAGGACATGCAGAGGGGTGGTGTGACCAAAAAAAGATGCTAGGGATGAGGTGAGATGGAGCCACATGATCCACTGTGGTGACGCCTAAAGGGAGCAGCCAAAAGAAGAAGAAGACAGTGATCCCAACACCATTAACACCATTAAAACAGCTCTGTTCTGTTTCACTGTAATAGTCTTCAATTTCATTTTACACTTGAGCTTCTCAAAAAAAGCTCATCTCATCTTTCTAACTGGAACACCTGAGTTCAAGTTGCCTTTGGAGAAATCATTAGCACAGAGGTTCACTCATTTTTCCAGAATCAGCTGATCACTCAGGCTGTGTTTGTCTAAAACTGAGCCTTATATAAATATCTGACCACGTTCAACTAATCGATGCAGAATCTGTGGTCCTAAAACTTTTGCGAAAGAACAAGAATCTTTTTGACCTCACTGTGACCTCATTATCCAGATATTACACACACACACAAAAAGAAGACGGCGAAATAAATCTGTTTAAAAACTCTTGTCTTCTCTGATTACCCTCAGAAATAATGCTGAGCTTCGCTTAAGATAACTTTACCCAGAGCAAAAATACACTGGCGCTGACTTAGCTGGGGACAAAAAGGCATCCATAAAGTGAAAGTGAAGGCCAGTGACGCAGGCGTTACACCATCCCGGCATCTTCCTTCTGCTTAGCCTCTTCTAGAACACCAAGTTAGCCAGAATAAACCAGGAAGTAATCGATTTTTCATCAAAATAGAAGCAATGTTGTGATAACAAATACGGCGCATTGCATAACAGTGGCTAAATTTGGAATATAATAATAAAAATATGAATATTTAGTAACTTGAAAACTGTCCTCTATTTTTGTAATGGATTGCCACACACACACACACACACACACACGCACACACCTTATTCCCTTGTTTTTTAATTCACCATGAAAAAAGATAAGATATGGACTATAAGAAAAGAGGCAGTTCATCTGATTTCTTGTGTTGCACCTAGCACTCGTCAGCTGGAACACGGTGCCTTTACCCTTTCATACATGATCATACACGGTTTGCTTCTAGCTGGGCTTTTATTTTGAAATGTAACGTCGCCGGTGCAGAGCAGACCGGCTGAAGAAGGATTACCGGGGGCTGGCTCGTCCTCGGCTGCATTAAAGCCGAAGCTACCGCAGCTGCACACACACATACACACACACACATCAAAGGCTCTCCTTCTCCTCCTCGCTGCAGCTCTCGCAGACAGCGGATCAGCTGGATGGTATAACCCTCTCTCCTTTTTTTTGTATTTTTGTTTCTTCCCCTTTTTTTACGCACACAGAGCGGGACATTAAACGGACATTTCTGCAAACCACGGTAAGAACAGGCTGAATTTCTGTGTGTATGTGTGTGTGTGTGTGGAGTGTCGGGTTTGTCTGTGGGCAGGAGAACACACATAAAGGGAAATTCGTTTTATTATGAACAGTGCGGCACTTTAAGTGTGCCCAGGTTCGGCTTTATGGAGACCTGTATCTGGTTGACATGGTAATTAGCCTGAGGGGTAACATGTTCCACAGTGTTTATACCAGCTTGTGTGTCCTTATAGCGAAAATGTTACGTCAACATATTTACTTACATATATATGTGTGTGTTTGTGTGTGTTTGTTGATCTTCCACATTCTACATCATGTCCTGTGGGAATCCAGTGTGTCCATTACATCAGGCTAGCAACCTTGAAATGCATTATGGCGTTTTTTTCTTTCTACCTCTGCTCTCTGCGCCTTTTTGATTTTCCTCATACAGCCTCTTGTTTTTGCCATGGTAATATGGATACTATGCAGCTTTCTCTTAAAATATCCCACACGATCACCTCTGTGCTTCTGCGTAACGCATCGTCCTATCACCGAACAACTGCAGTCACAGACGTGATGTCCGTCCACTTGTGGGAAACATGACTGGATTCCTCTGGTCTGTGTGAGGAAAGCTGTTTTATTCGATTGTCCATCTGGACTCATTTGTTGTCTCTCTGTTTTTCTTTGCTTTTAGTCGAAGATGAAGCACTGAGGAGAGAACTGCACAGGCTCCCCCCGGTTGTGTTCATCCTGAGGCTGCAGTGAACGGAGGAGGGGGGGATTGCGGTATAAGAAGGTTAATAATCGGCATCAATAAAGGTCGTCTCTTTTAGCCGGGAACCCACTCGAAAGGGTGAATCTCGCCCCTGTGCGGGGGGATCGGCGGAGCAACGTGAGTCTGTAAAAAAAATTATGGCCACCCTACTGCGGAAGATCGGTCTGATCCGTCTGCACGACCGAGACACCGAGGACCCAAAGCACCACCAGGGCTCGTTAAAGGGGAGCAAAGGAAACCAGAAAAACAACACCAGCAAACACTGTCAGACCGCCAACGAGACCAACATCTTGAGCACTCCGGAGATTAAAGCGAGGAAGCTGGACCAGCACGGCAAGGACAAGCCGTCCGGCAAGGATAAGCAGTGCAAGGATGCGAAGGAGAAGCAGCAGACGGGAGGAGGTGGTGGTAGCGGTGGAGGAGGAGGAGGCGTAGGAGGAGGCGGCAGTAAAGCTACCAGTGCCTCCTCGATACCACCGCTGCCGCCTCACCGGCAACACTGCACCCAGGTCCGGACGCGACGGCTGATGAAGGAGCTGCAGGAGATCAGGAGGTTAGGAGACAACTTCATCACGGTGGAGCTGGTGGAGGACAACCTGTACGACTGGAACGTCAAGCTGCACCAGGTGGACAAGGACTCGGCGCTGTGGCAGGACATGAAGGAGACCAGCACCGAGTTCATACTGCTCAACGTCACCTTTCCTGATAATTTCCCCTTCTCCCCGCCGTTCATGCGGGTCCTGACGCCCCGGTTGGAGAACGGCTACGTGCTGGACGGCGGGGCCATATGCATGGAGCTGTTGACCCCCCGCGGATGGTCCAGTGCCTATACGGTGGAGGCCGTCATGAGACAGTTTGCTGCCAGCCTCGTAAAAGGACAGGTGAGGGGAAACAGGGGCTGCTGGGTGAGGGTCCTTGCTTGGAATATCATCAACCATCTGTAGCAGATTTATTACTATTACTGATGCTGATGTGTCGTGCGTAATTGTGGCACTTTTACGCACAGGTGCAGCAGCTTTTAGACTTAGAGTTTAAAAACTGTGTTCTGATCCATTCTTTGTTTTCTAACGTAAAACAGCGTCCGCTTAAGATTCTCGAGGCATGTTTGTCACAAAGATTGCTGAATTAGCACATTTCCCTTTAAATTGTGTCGCGGAACTACACCCCACCGAACTACAATATCCTTCTATTTAAAAATAGTGTTCATTCTCTACATCCGGCCTATTTATAGCATGTTCTGTCATTTTCTGTCAATGCATGGCTGTGATGTCTCAGATCCTCACACCCCCTCCTCTCTGCTGTGAGCAAACCCCTGATTGTGAATATTATTCATCTTTATGTGACTTTACTGCGGCCATTTCACGCAGTGTCTCCTTTATGCATCAGCTCTCCGTGTGCAGTTGCGCCTTGCTCTCCCTTTTTCCTTTTCCTTTTTTTTTATCACCTCCGTGATAGCACCCTTTGACAACAAAGACCCGCTCCCATGCGATGGAAAAGTCTCTTTGCATGCTCTAACGCGGTCTAACTCAACTCTGTAGTCCTGTTAGGCTTTTCTAATCTATCGTTCGCGATGGTGGGCAGGAAGACAAGTGGATGAACAAAACAGAGACGGCAGGTTGCCTGCCTAGTAGACCTGAGTGACTTAGAGTGTCTGGATTATGTAATCCTGTCAAATCTGTTTTTTCACATCCTCAGTGCACCGCAGCAGCAGCAGCTCTGCAATTCCAGCGGAAATGGCTGCTTCTCTAAACGCATCTGCCTGCTCTAATCGTTTAAAGTTTGAGTAGATATTTTGTTCTCCGCCCAGATAAGATTCGGTTTTTTCTTTAATGCGTTTCAGCTCTTTCATCGGTACACTCTGCCCCCCACCCCCGCTTCTCGCTGACTCGGGCTCTTTTGGAATCAGCAGTGGGACATTGCTGATGTATTAAACCTTATGTAAACTGTCACTGCATTGGCCTGCCCTAACCTTAGTGTCTTTTTTTGCCTTTGATGACATAACAAAACGTCATTCCTGAGTCATTTGTGGTCATTTAGAATCTGTCATGAAGAGAGGTCATGCAAAAAAAACAAAAAAAAAAGCCTGCAGTATGTGTGTGTGTGTGTGTGTGTGTACATCTTGATTTACTGCTTGATGAGAGGAGGTTGCAGCTCTGCAGTGTCTCCTAATTATGGTGCAGTGTCTTCCTTCTCCGGCTTGCTAATGGAAACAATATTGATTAATTATTCCTATGTGTGTGTGTGTGTGTGTGTGTGTGTGTGTGTGTGTGTGGCTCTTCTCCTCTTTTGTACATCTCCACAGGCACTCGCATGTACCGCGTCCCAGTTTTCCGAGAGGTGTAATAGTCTCTTACTCATGACAGACAGAACACACGCACATGCACGCGTGTCTATAAATAACTAAATACACGGGATATATTTATTTGTCCTTGGCCACCGGTTCCCTGTGACAACAGTGATGAGGCCAGTTTAGAAGCTTCCTCCCTATTTTTAGTGTGAGAGGATACACGAGTGACACGGTGCTGAGCTGAGAGTCAACAGAGATACATGCGTCTCCACCTGCAGACATGAGGAAGCACAGACACACACACGCACACACCATCACACCAGCTGGGATGGGGGGAAATCGAGCTTAATGTAGGTGTTTTTGTAATGATATCCAATTTTGTAAATGATCTGTACAGATCTATTACTGTCTGTGTAGTAGAGTTCAGACAGTATACCGATGGTACTGTAATCCGTTTTCTTGCAAGTTTTCACAGCAGACGTGCTTTTACTCTTAATTTGCAAGCAAATCTGCAGTTCCACCAAATTTTCTCTCTTTCTCTGGGTCACTGTGCAAAATGTAAAGAAAAAACAAATGTAGCACACACACAAAATAGAAATGTGACTTTGTTTTTTTTTTTTAAATGTTGTCTCTTTTTAGAGCAAGCAGCGAGTTTTGAAAAAGTTGTGACAAGAGTGTGTGTTTACCATTGGGTTGTATCATTTCTTCTTTTAAAGCCGTGTAAGTGTTTGGGAACTGGGGAGAACAACTGCTGTGGTTTTGACAGTGAACCGTTGTTTTCCCATTCTTGGTTAAAGTGAAAATTTCAGCTCCTCTGCAGTTCAGGGCCTCCTCATTTTTTGTTGTATAATAAGCCTTGTCCTTTCAGCTGCTCCTTTATTTCCCAAGTGGTTGCTACAGCGGATGGATTTGCATGTTTGATTTAGCACAGTTTTTATGGCAAATGCATTTCCCGATGAAGCCCTGCCATTTATCAAGGCTTGGGACTGGGACGAGTAGTACACTAACCTGTGACCTCTTGGGTGTTTCCACCCATTATTTAAAAGGGCGCCTTTTACATGGAAGGCAAATGTGTTAACCAACTACACCTACAGGTGTGGACTGGAGGCACGTTTAACCTTTCCTGAAAAATGATGTAATCTGGATAACACCACATATGCTCCAACACCTGATTTTGTTCCATTGTCTATCAAGTTATATGTTTACTGTATTGGCAGCGTGTTTGTTTGATTGGCCATTGCCAATCAGATGAAAGCCTCGCTATTGCAAGGCAAATCAAAATCTCATTTGACTTTTCCGCATTCATAATTCCACCAATTTTGACAAGATTCCCAACACACACTGACTGAAATGCAGCCCTCAAACCACAACAGAGCCTCCACAATGGTTTACACATGGCTGTAGACTCATTGTTGTACGTCTCTCCTGACCTCTGTACATGTTGATGATGATTTGAACCAACATAGGATCTGCTCTCACTGATTTTCAGAACAGTTTTTGTGTATCATTTTAAAAACCTCAAGACAGCCTAAACCTTCCACTTGGATCATTTCTGATCAGGCTTCAGTAAAGAGCAGATGGATGAATTGGATGAATTGAATCCTCATGTCCTGTGTCAGGTCTTTGCTGGATTTTTTTTTCCAGTTTCTAAGGACATGACTTTCAGATACAGTTCATCTGCTGTTGATAGTTTTTTAGGCCCGTCACTTATTCTTTTGTCCTCTACTTTTCACAAGTTTTTTTAAGGACAATACAAACTTTGCCAAGTTTTCAGCTAATAGCTCTTTGGGAATCACCTTGTTGGTACAAAAATAGCTTTTTATGCCTCTCAGTCTGTGTTATCATTGGTATTTTTTTAATAGCATTAACTAAAACAAAAATGGTACAAATTGCTGTGTTTGTGCTAGCAGCAAAGTGCCTAAGGACACTATTCAAAACTGGTTCTAGACACAACAACGGTGCATTTACATCGGTCAGTGTTAGATGTCTTAACAAACAAAAAACAAACATTCCTCTAAAAATGGTCGGATATAAAAAGTGGGCTGAAAATAAGTGAAAAAGCAGCAAATGTTCAAAGAAAAGCTTTAAATGAATTTCAGAAATCCTAGAGAACTATTGCTCAACAGCTCATAATAAACTCTGGCTCATTGGAAACAAAATAAAGAGGAACAAGGGGTGTCACAGTACTGGTCATACATACTGGATACATTCAAAAAATTTAAAGAATTTCTTTGTTATTTTTCACCCTGTTTTTTCAGTTGAATGAAGGATTTACCTTTACACAGTTTCCATGCTCTTGAAAAGAGGATTGTGTATTTTGCTGTCAAATTTAGCTTTAACCTGCATTATTTTAACTCGTAAATCAATCAAGGATGGATAATTAATTAACTGGATTGAAGCATAATTGATAAATGACAAGAGTCATCACTTGCGGATCTTGATTAAAGGACTGTTCCAACAGTTTCACTGTTAATGTCATTTTACCAGAGATGTGGGAATCACAGGATTTTACAAAAAAATATATAATTTATGAAAAAGGACTCTCCAAGCAAGAGATATTTTACTCCGCTGTCCGTCTTAGGCTTAGACAACCCTCAGATAGCACAGATGACATCACCACGTTGTTTGTTTAGCCTTTTGAAAGCACCCTCTGGAGTTGGAAAATGCTGTTTTCACAGAATCCGTCATCATCCCACAGATGAGAAAGTGGAACTTTGTGTGTAAAATCAGTGGAATTCCCCTTTAAAACATCCCGTCTTCTGTGATTTGCACTCTTACACTGCTGCCAGCATTACGTAGTGTGTGATTGTGTGCAGATTGAGGAACCCAGACTGGTGAAACTAGCAATCATTTACCCTTTACTGACCTCACCATCAGTCCCACTGGGCTCCCTTTGAGGATGATGTTGATGGCACTGATCCCCGTTTGTTTATCCCAACCCTTTTTAGCACTGTGTTATGCAATCCCCCCCCCCAGGCCTCAAAGCTGCTTCCCAACATCACTGGGGCCTTCCCTGGTCTGCCCATTGACTGATCTCTATTACGCGGCAGCCACTCTACACAAGTGTGTCTCTCTCAATGAGCGAGTGCTTAGCTGAAATAGATAAACACTGACATGGCGCTGCATAGGCCCGGGGCACTCACCCAGACAGGCACACACCCATTTGATTGCCCACTGGTTCTCTCGCAAGCAGATCTTTCTTTACTTCCTCTCTCCGTCCATCGTTGCCTGTGTCACACTGTGACTTTCTCCCAGATGACTGCAAGCACAATAGAGGTAATTGACACTCAATTTCCCTGTTTCATACTTGAGTCAAAAACCTTTAATACAGGCTTGTGCACCAGTGTACATTTCACAGTCTCCCATTCACAGACTTCCTCTTTGCGCTTTGAGTATTTCGGGCTGGCGGCTGCAGACTTTCTTTATTTCGTCTCGCACAGACACACAACAGCATCTCATTTGCTCACAAATTCTTCCACATAACAACCAAACCAATCAGTTCACTTTGGGATAGCTTCTCCTCTAACATTGATCTCCATGGTAATCTCACCTCTTTAACAATAGCCGGTTTCCTTTAACATACCCATCCAAGGAAGGAACCTGCCATTTTGATGTGGTGACAGCAACCATATGGCGGGACGCATGGATAATGAGTCTGCATGTGATTTCAAAAGAGAGCAACACATCCCATCTCCCTGACAGAAGCCAGCCGGAACATTATTTGTGCTTGTCAGCCTGAGTAATCTGTATTCAGGCCTGTGGCAGCAGAGGGAAGCTGAGCAGGTTTCAGGGAGAGCTGATCAGGTGAAACCTCGTCGGTTTGTTTTACATTTTAAAGGATGTGTTGATCCATTGTCTGAGAAAAGAAGAGAATGTCCTTTAAAGTGGGGTTTTTTGTAAAAGAGAAACAGAAAACATATCCCAAGGCAACATTGCGTTTAATATCTCATCTGAGTGAGTCACCCGGTGAGTCATGCATTCAGTTCTTCAAAACAAGTGGAACGAAAAAAAATTCACCGTGATGGTAAAGTTTTTTCTACCAAAGCGCTAATCAGCTTTAAAAATCACGATTGTCTTCAATCTTCAGATGAGATCAGCCGCATTCTCCTTGGTTTCAGCTGTCTGACTTCATTTCAAGTGTTTCAATATGAGATTAAATGACTTGTCATAATGGACATTTCTAATTGGGATCGATGTCAAGACTGATGAAAGGAATCGGACGACGTTTCTTAAACGTGTCTGCTGGAGAGACAGAGTGACAAACGTAGAGGCAGAGTGAGTCGCTAAGCCTCGCAGTGAAATGAGGCCAATGTTGCTACAGGAATGGAAACTCTAACCCTAATCTCCAGATCATTCAGCGTTACCACCTCACCTCCTTTTATCCCCGGCATCACTTTTGACCCAGAATAGCCGAGAAAGTATGCATAGTGCACGGTTACGGTTCATCAGATGTCACAGGAGCTGAGAATTAATGTAGGATTTGCAATTTAGAAGTGTAGTCCTAAATTCAGCCTCTCGTTTAAGGACATGACCGTTTTCACAGGTTCCAAAGGTCCATTAGGTCCCCTTTAAATTTAAATGCTGGTGATGAGGCAGAAAAAGTAGCACGACCTGATATCTTTTGGCTCCTTGAGTAAGACAGTGCTACATGGGAACACCACGTCGAATGCAAACTCCAAAAATGAATGCTTTTCTTTCTTGATGTTTTTTGCTAACACACAAGTTAAACAAGGACCACAAGTACTAATCATGTAACTCATATTAACTGAAGCAACTCATAGAGGGTTTGTGTGTGTTTGTGTAGGTAAATTACTAAAAAACGTGTTGGCATAGTATGGCCCAACTGCTAACATATTCCCTAACAAAAATGACTGTTAATTGCAAGTACTAACTTCTAACTTCAGGTAATTTATTGCTCAGACTGTCCTGTAGTTATTATATTCACATATATAATAGTGAGATAATAGTAAGAGTGCTCACCAGGCTGATTCTCACCTCCGGGCTTTATGTTTGACACCCCTGCTATTAATGTTTTGTACCAATTAAAAAGAAGATAATTGGTGAGGTCTTAAAGAAGCACGTTAGCACTTTTCAGTGTTTGTGCTAAGCTAAACTAGCTAGCCACAAGCTGTTGCTTCACAAACTGTATGAAGAGAAGTATTAATCTTCTTCTTTTACTCTTGGAAAGAACTCAAACAAGCCCAATTCCCCAAACTATTCAATTAAGCAGCAGACTGAAAAAGGAATACTGAAAAAAACAGATCATGGCCACTTTGTTCAGGCTCTCGGATGTCATGTTCCTACAACAATGACAACCGTCCTTAACTGCAGAAAACTGACTCCACAGAAGCGTAGTATACCTGACGGATTAATGTTCTGGCTATGGGTGTATAATTTTTCTGCGCTGCACTGCAGCATGCAGAGGCGCTCACCAAGTGAGGGAATTGTGTTAGTATTGGTTTCAGTGGAAAGCCTCGGTGCCTCCCTGCCAAGAACAATGCTACGGGTAAAGGGAAGTGGTGCAGTGTGTCATATTGTGTACAGTACCCAGTATTTTCCTGTGAATCGCCACAAAATTTAACCTACAGTTTGACCAGTGTACATAGAGCCACTGTGCAGTCAAATTTGTGGTTCTCCCGTGTTTCTCAGGTGATTTTAATACATGAAAAAAAAGCTAGTGACACTGGTATGAGTCACACCTTTGTCCAGGCTGTGGTGTCATGGCGTTGAACGTCTCCCTATATTTTTTTTCAGCATTAAGTGAGTTGTTTCTTTTTCCATTCATCCTCCTACACAGCTTTCTTCAGGGAAGACTTACTGCCAATAACAGAAAAGGCAGCTTTATCATTTCAGTTGACGCCTACTCTTCTTTCCTCCATACCCCCCCCTTCCACACACACACAAACATTTATTATTAGTCGTGTGAAGGAGGAAGGGCCTCAGCAGCATGGTGCCTGGTGAAATCCTTAAGTCAGATATCACAGTGCTTTTCACTATGCACAAGGCAGTTAAATGGCTCTTTGTGTATATTTTCTGTCGTATATACACACATTTTCATCATTTAGTGCCATAGGTGCTTCTGCTCTTCACTTATCTCTGCATTTCCCCGAGTACTAGAGGGTGTATTTTTACTTCTGATTGAACCTGACGTCTTAAAAGCTTTTTTGCCCGCCTTTAAACATTGATCTGTTGTTGGTCAACCTGCTTTCAGACTCTCTGTCTTGTCAACATCCCTCCTGCGGCTATGCATTCACCATCAACTTCATCCATGTGCATGTGTGGGCTGCGTTTCTGTCTTTCTGTCTGTGGTTTGGAAAGATTTCAAAAAACTGTTTTCATAAAGCGTTTGACAAGACTGCTGACAATTACGAACCTTTTGATCTGACGTTGTATATCCAGATCACAAAGTATTGATATGTGCTTCCTTTTGAAGTTTTGCAAAATGACATTCTGCTTTTTAAAAATCAAAATGAATGTGCACAGGCAAAAATTATACCATAAATCAAGGATTTCTTTCATCTGCAATGAATTGGACTTTTAATTTTCCACCATCTTGCGCTAATATCATAAAAGCTGGAGGGAAATAAACTGAAAGGTTTACGTCAGTTCTCGCATAGATTTTTGTTGATATTCCTAAAAGTCCTTTTTTTCCTATGTGTATTATTTATTAGATGTTGAGTTTAGTTTGCTGACATTAAACTGTTACATTCTGCTAATCGCTGCTTTTTTAAATTTTCTGTCATCGTAAACTGAAAATCGTTTTTTTCTTTTAACTTTGTCAAAAAAATATGTACATGTGTATTATGTTACAACAATCTTCTGAATTTTATCGTCAGTGTCATCAAGGCTGGTTTTGTGGCACTACACTTGGCTTGCGCATGCTTATTAAAAATGTAATCTAGAACTTTTGTCATAAAAAAAGAACATGAAAATATTTGATTTAAAAAAAATAACAGCTATCAAAATACATTAAAGAAGAAAGCCTCTGTCTCCGTAAGTTTTATACTGCTGAATAAAAATAGATTTGCCACCTAATGGCAAAGATCCTAGATTTAGATCATGGCTGACGTCTAATCAATAGCTTTATAGCTCTGGATCTATCCAATTTAGTGAAAAGCCATTCATAATTTGGATGTTTCCTCTAGACAGAGAGCCAGTCAAACAAATGTACTGCATGAAAGTAGTGTCTTTGGCAGAGGCTGCACTTTAGCCATCAGAAAGTGAATACGTGAGTGCAACCTTTGCCAGCAGAATGTAAATCGATATCACTATTTAAAAAAATCAACACACTGACGAATATATAATTTCTTTACATTTGAAGACACACCTTTTTAATAGTCTACATTTATGACAAAATAATATCAGAATCACATCTTGGCAGGAACCAATAAATATTTACTTTCTGGCAGTGAGTGTGAGATGGGACACAAAATAACACGAACACGTTAAATACAGTGTAAGGCTGCAGCTGGCCAGCTTAGTTTAATATAAAATATCAAACAAAAAAGTAGCAAGCCTGTTTCTGTTCAAAATTATGGCTAAAATATGGCTCATATATCTTGTATATTAATGTTCACATCTTGTGGCAGTAAATACTGCTGCTGGCATCACAGAGATACACAGTAGTTTTCTTTCAAAGAGCGGCAAAGGCACCGTTATACGGAAGAGGATTAGGGCCACGGGAAAAAAAAAGTGGGCATGTCTTTTTTTCTTCTTTTCCAGAATTCTGAGAAAAAAGTCAGAATTCAGAATTTTGACCTTTTTTCTCAGAATTATGACTTTAATCTCAGAAAAAAGGTCAGAATTCTGACTTTAATCTCAGAATTCTGAGAAAAAAGTCAGAATTCAGAATTTTGACCTTTTTTTCTGAGATTAAAGTCATAATTCTGAGAAAAAAGGTCAAAATTCTGAATTCTGACTTTTTTTCTCAGAATTCTGACTTTTTTCTTAGAATTCTTTTTTCTCAGAATTCTGACTTTTTTCTCAGAATTCTGACTTTTTTCTTAGAATTCTTTTTTCTCAGAATTCTGACTTTTTTCTCAGAATTCTGGAGAAGAAAAAAAAAGATTTGCCCACTTCTTTCTTTCTTTTTTTCCAGTGGCCCTAATCCTCTTCTGTGGAGTTACATTAATTGGAGGCATGGTGAAGTCACAACTTTGCCTTCATTTATTGATTAAATTAGGTTTCACGTGTTAGTAACATGTACGCATAAAAAACTGCTTAATTAGATTTAGGAAAATGTTGTGGTTTGGGTTCAAAATATGTAGTTTTTTAAATATCTGTTTTGTCCAATAAGTTCTTTGAGGGGGTTTTTTTTATATGAAATGCGATCGTCATGCATACCAACACTGTCAGTAAAACATACCAAATGTTTCCATAAATCGTTGAAAATCACATCTGTTGCTGTCTACATGGACTTTACATTCGCACTGAGCAACCATCTGTTCTATAGGAATATAGACAGAATACAATGAGGTAACAGCTACTCAAGTCCCCTCGGTTGGGCTTATTGAAAAAGACTCATTCACACTGATGGCAACATGTTGGCTATCTGTCTACATTTGAAAATCAGACAGCAATTATTTGCAAACCTTTGACAGTCTCTCAGAGAGTAATTGCAGTCACTCCAAGTCAACTGATTGCAGAATGGTTGTTTCCAATCAGATGACCTCTGCAATCGCCTGAGATCAAAAGTGGTAATAAATGTGCAACACCCTCAAGCTCTAGGCAACCATTTACTTGAAGCTGCAACTGATACCAGAATGTGAAAATATTCAATAAAATCACCAGTAGCCACCGGTTTGCTATTTTTGGTTTTTGTTTGGGTTGTTTTTTTCAAATATGTTGCTTTCCTGTTTTACTTGTGTGACTGAGCAACTAGCTCTAAACTAGGAGGTAATGTTTCAAGTTAAGTGTGTCCAGTTTGGATGCTTTTTCGGTTGATTTTATTTAAGTTTGGTGCATGACATGAGCCCTTCTTAGTAGTGTTCCCAACGTATTTTCATTTATTTATTAAAATGTTGATATTTGGTGTCTCAGTATACAAAATAGCCACACAAAATACTGTGTTATTATGCTATATCGAGTTTTTTCCCACCAGCTCTAATACGGAGACAATTTAAAGTTTTGCTACACCTCTATCATGGTGTCGCTCATTGAATTAAATTACACAACACTAATGCCTGTGTCCATCATGCCTAAAATGACAAACGTCATGTGTTCAGACTCCTCATTAGTGGGCTGTTTAATTGCTTCTGTACTTTACTAATCTTTTACACATGGAGCTAACCTTGTCCCCCCGACCCTTTCCTTTCCCTTTGTTTCTGTATCTGTCACAGGGCCGTATATGTAGGAAAGCCGGAAAATCTAAGAAAGCTTTCAGCCGCAAGGAAGCCGAGGCTACCTTCAAATCCCTGGTGAAGACCCACGAGAAGTACGGCTGGGTGTCTCCGCCCGTCTCTGACGGCTGAATGCTCCGGCACCATCCCTCCGACCCCCGCGCTAGCCGGACAAACCCAGCTAGCCCCGACACGCAAAACGACACACCACGCTAACTCAACAATCTCTCATTTTCACCTTTTGCTGTTTCACTCAAGATTTTATTTTATTTTTCTGGTTTTATGTGTTATTTAATTATTTTTGTTATTTTGGATTTTGGTCACCATCTCCAGAAGAGCTGACATCCAGTCATCACTGTCACTCCACCTAGAAAACAACTTTTGCTTCACCTCCCTCTCACCCAGGGATTCTTTCCCCGGTTTAGGAAAGACCTGAGAGGGCAGTGTTTGCTTGCGAGTGTATGGGTGGGTGGGTGGGTGTGTGTATGTCACTGCATTGGACATCCGCTGGGAGTGTGTGCACGTGCATCGGAGTGTGCTCTACTGTGGGTGGATTTTTTTTTTTTGTCAAAATGCACACGCATGCATGTGCAGTGGGACAAATCGGACAGTGTGGACTTTTCCACCCATGTGAAAGACTACTGAATGAAGGAGACTCGTCTCCCTCTCCTGTCCTTGCAATCCCGCCCCCATTCTCCCCTCCCTTTTCCATCCCTCATTCCTTTCTTCTCTTGAACTGGCATTACGTCCCACCATCTCTCTCTCTGTAGCTGTCGGGTCATTTACATATAAATGAAGCTGTTAATGTTTAATAGAAGGGCAGCGCACTGACGTTTAAACTCACTCATTCGCACCTTCATTTCCCCTTTCTTTTGACTGTGCCGTTGCTCACAGTTCAACGCAACATGAAGATTGTAATTTACATGGAGCTGTGCTCTCTCTTTCTATCTCGCTCTCTCTATCTGTTTCTTTCTTTAGCTCACTTTGTTTCCTTCTCTCCATCTCTTGTGGCTAAATTTAGAGCTCACTGTTGCATAGATGGATATTGATTTTTAATGGAGAAAAAGAGTCACATGCTGCTTTATGCAGTAACTACTGTATGTATGATAACTAGAATGACACTCAGTCACCTCTCTCTCTCTCATGTTCTTGTTAGTGTGTGTGTGTGTGTGTGTAGGAGAGGAATGAAGACTATAATTCTCGCGATTTAGATACCAGATGGTACAGCTGAAGGCTAGGCCTCAGTACGTGTGTGTATGTGTGCGCGTGTGAGTAAGGGAGACAACACTTTTAACAGAGAAAAATATGATTTACTGTGAATGACACTAAGACTTGAAGGGAGTGCTGGCTTTTTGCTAGATTACCTGCCTTCTTGTCCCGCCGTCGATGTCAGCTCCCGATTGTTATTAGCGTAAAACACGCGTGTAGCTGTGACCAAATATCTGCGCGCACACAGCCTCGTCTGTCGGTGGATGCACGCGATGGAGAAAAGGTCGGCAGAAAATACGCTTTGCCTCGCCCAGACATTTTGCACAGCTCACACACTTGGAGCGTACACCTGCGGCCTTCGGCGGTAACACCTAGAAATGAAGACAGACAGGATGGCGTGCTGGGGTGGTGCTTTAAATTGAGTGCGCTTCAGAGCCCGCCGGATTGATGTCTGCTGAAAGCAAGAGACCGAAGGCAGGAGAACAGAGGGATGGGAGGCAATCGCGAGAGCTTTGATCACCGCCGCCCGCTTCTTGGAAATGTCAGGTGGATTGAAAATGGCCGAAGACGGCCGTGATTACTTAAGAGGCATAGAGCTCCAACCTTTTTAAAAGGACTTAGTATATATCTACTGTTAACTGTACGGCTGCAACAGCGTCGGTCTCAATCAGCCGAGTGGGCCCGCTAGCCGCAGACTAGCTATCTCTCCATTCTGTCCAGTGGGCTCTGTTTGTTTTGCTTGCCGCCAGTTAAATGTCAGAGGGAGGGCTGCTAATTGGTCTGACATTTCAGCAGAGCGTCATTAGAGGAGAGCCGCGAGAGCACATGGATGGACGATGTCAGAGCTCCCGCTCAGCTCTGACATTTTGTCACTTTCTTCTCCTGCCTTAATTTTTGGAGGGATGGGGGTTTGGCAAGGTGAGGGCAGGCAGGTGAGGGGTACTGGAGCCAGCTCCCAGCTCAGCGGTCCTCGACCGTGGGATTTTCAAAAATCGCAGAGCCAGCGTGCCGCATTCGGATCAGGTCATATCTCGTCCCGACGCTCCCTTCGAGTCGCGGTCGACAGCAAGTCTGGGTTTGAGTGCACGTGTGAGCACATATGTGTGTCACACTCCCATCATTAAAAAAAAAATAATTATAAAGAAACAGAAACATCACCATCACCATCTGGTATGTGATCATGTACGAAAGCGCGTTAGTCCTCTTTTGAATTTGGCTAGTCATTTCAGGGTCGGTCGTATAGTGATCTCTCGGCTTTGTCAGCAGAGAAAACTGTAAACTGAATTATTATGACAAAATATCTCAAACAGCTGAGTGTTTGCTGGTTTCAAGAGAATACTTTTGTGATATAGTTTAGATCGGTAGTTTGCAGACACTAACTGGGTGAACTGATTATGTTGTAATATATCTGCATGTGATGTGATTGGTAGCTAGCTACTGTATCTCTTTTTTTTTCAAGAAAAGTGAGAAAAATATGGGGAAAAAAACAAAAAAAAAATACAAATGCTTCTCTTTTCTTGGTATATATTTTTTTCTCTCTCTTTTTGGTTCTGTACTGTATGTATTTTTCTTTTCTTTCTAAGCGTCCTAAAAATGTCACATTGTGTTATATGAATGTTTGTGTTTTAATTTATTTGTGGTTTGCCAAAATGAAGATTTGAAGCATGTTGCAGGTACTTTCACAAGAAAACGAGAAGAAAAAAAAAACCTACTGAGAATGATAGCCTATGTATTTGTGTGATCAGAGATTTGGGGAGGAGGGTGGGGTGGAGGGCGGGTTCAGGCAGAAAAGAAGGACAGAAGGCAGTGAAGCCTCGAGATTATAAAGGGAGTATTTTTGGGAGTGCGTCAAAGTGGAGTCAAGAAAGTGACATGGTGCTCCCTTGAATACTTTCTGGTGCCCTCCATGATGTCACTACTGTCCATTTCCCCATTGGTCCTGCTCTCTAAACAACGATTTGGTTTGTGGGTAATGCAGTCAACACAAACATCTGAAGTCTCACGAGTCAGAGATTGGGGCTCAGTGTGACCTCCCTATGCTTCAAATCAAACTTCTTGAGGGAATCTGACCTGTGATGAGTTACCCTGGGTCACTTCGTCCCACTTCTGACTTGAGTGTTTAGTCCAGACCGAGGTCTTACAAGTTCAAAAAGGTGAAAGGTCATTGCAAGACCAAACAGGAATGTGCAATAAAAGTTACAGCTTATTCAACCTCTGCTGATTTGTTGGTTTGTTTTTTGAGCTAATGTCACATCTGGGAGCTTTCTTAATGTCCCTGCTACACTCTCAAACATCATAATGCCCCACTTCCATCTGCTGTGTCCTCAGCCTGGCCCCTGCATTGGCCTACTTTCATTTACTGCAGCTGATAAAACGTTTCTAACATTCATGGTAAGGACAGACTGTAATCACCCGTCCTTGTCTCCTCAGCCAGTTCCTAGACCCAGTGTTCCCTCTGTATGGCCAAGTGTGGTTACCCGAATATGGTAGGTAGTGGACATCTGTAGATGGATGTGTTAAAGACAGTGTATGCAAAGTTTGCAGTGGGAGATTAAGGTTGAACTCTAACTCAGATTAATAATGTTAAAGGTGAGAAGGTTAAATGATACACACCGTAGAAAAAAATAACGTAAAAAATCTATTTATTTATTTACTTTTTACACTGGATCTCATTCCTGATCATTAACTGTGATAACGATCAGAAATTGCACTTATGGGCTTATGACAGGAAGACTATAAAGCAGAAGTGTTAGCCAACTTCAAATTAACCGTAAAATCAGACCTAATTCGCTCATCATTACAATTTTGCTGCCTGGGTTTGACCTCTTGTACTCTACCTATCGTAGCTCTGCAGCCACATGTTTTCTTAGCAGTAATAAAATAATAGCATTCCTATTTTTGGTGTGTTCACATTTACTTTCACTTACAAAGAACGTAGAAAGCACAGCTAAGCACAGCAAAGATGTTAATTAAAAAGAATGACTTAAAACTCCATGAACAACAGCTGATCTATCACAATAATCTATAACTAATACAGCACAACTGGTTCAAACAAACAGGAAATTTCACTAATTTTAGCTGATTTCAACTCTTTTTCAAAAATATTTATTCCGCAAATTTTATAGATATATATTCATGGTGTATTTCAATTCAGATACTTCTTTCAGCAGATTTTTTATGTACTACACCATGTATGGTGTAATTTGACAATGAAGAGCTTCAAACCAAACATAGCAAATTTTGCAATTACCAGAACTTTGACTGTTATGCTAACTAGTTAATTTTTGTGAAAATTTGCAACTTGCCATGCCTTTAACTGCACATAATGCTAAATGTGTCCATAATGAAGATAATAATTTAACACATAAACACCCAACCCAGCGTAATGTGTGGTTTTACCTTCAATAACAGAAAAAAGGCTTGCTACCGTTAGCTTGCTAGCTAGCTTCGGTACCACATGCAGCAGGAAGATGTTTCTTTCTCCTGCATCTGAAAATTGGTTGGCGGTCTCTCTAGTTCCACTACATAGACATGATAGTAACAGCTGAGGTTACCATTAAAAGTATAAGGCCTTTCCTTTTTTTTACTGCGTATTGTAGTAATCATACAGAGAGTAGCTATAGTCGTTAGCGTGAATACATTTAGAAATATTAGCTTAACTATGGAAGTGTGTGAGTTCACACAGCTAACTAAACAAGGTGACTTTCTTTTGACGTACCTGCACTGAGTTATTTCTCATGACAGACAGACCAGAGAAAGCACAGGTGTAAAATGTATGATTGTTGAATTCAAATTAGCTTTTTTAGTTTGAGGATTCTGGATGCTTATGATAGATAAAAGTGGAATTAGTCATACCAGCCAATTATTTATTCCATATTTAGCAGTGAGTCAAACAAAACTTTGTCATGTAATTAAGTTACATGTGAGTTATATATGTCAAGTGACATGTAAAACAAATGCAGAGAACTAAACATAGCATTTGCAGAGGGATGATGAAATTAATGAAACATATGAAAATCAAAACAATTGTGATTTATGAAATGAAAAGACTGATATTAAATTTTTATGAAGCTATCTTTTTTCATGCGTATCTATATGTTTTTGTATACAAGAAAAAGAACAGAGCGGTGTCTGAGGAAATAAGGAGTAAGGTCAAGCTCAAGTATAAAAGGCCATTTCACGGATCTTAGTGAACCTGGATATATCCATAAAATTAAAACTGACCCCAGAGCGAGCAGGGTGAGAATTTGATTGGTGGAAAAAGAAAAAAACAAAAGATACAAAATAGCTTCGAAGATCATGTTACAGCTGCTTTCCCAATAAAAGTGGACAGCATAAAGGAAAAATGCACACTGACAAACAATGATGCTTCCAGAAGCCACAACGCATTGCTGTGCATTGAACACGGTGCCCTGAATAACTGCAGAGCACACTGAAATTATCAAGGTGATCTGGAGTGAAATACCCTAGATCTGTCTCAGCTGTAGGTCAAGTCTCCGTCAACAGAATAATGACCTACAGTATGAATTTATAAAAACCCAACATTAGATCTCGAGTCCCGATTTTAATCGGACCAAACGTGTATGGAAAAAAATGAAACGTTACAGAGAAAAACTTGAAACTGTTTGTTCAGAATAGTGGATCCCACTTATTTTTGTCACCTTATTTTTTCCTGTTGTAAGTTGAAGCTTGGAGGTTAGCTCCAAAACCAAATTAGACCCCATAGCTCCCTTTTTAAAATCCCCAGCTTTACAAAATTACAAAGCATGGTTAGAGGCCTGACACAAACAAGATTTCAGTCTTTATAATGTCTAATTTCACCCTTTGTAACAACTGCATATGGGTGTATTTCATTCAAACTCAGTGTCGTGTGTCTGGATCTTGATAAGGCTTATATTTAGGGCTATGGTCACTTTGATTGGCACCCTTGCCAAACAGCTGTCTGCTGGGTCTCACCTCAGCTCATTGAAGTCAGTGAGCTGGACTGTGTTGGTACCTTCTGGAACATTTTAATGCAATGTAGTGTCTTCAGTGCGGCACGGACCATTCCAGACATTTTCACAGACTGGTAGTACTATGACGCTTAACACTTAGCATGGATGTTTGTCTGTGTGATCTTTCACCCAAACATGGCCACTTCTGGCTACAAAACACCAACATAAATCCAGACATACAGGAAACCGACAATCCACTGCTTGACCTACCAACACGGGGTTTTTTTGTTTGAATTTCACAAAACCCAAAGTTTCAAATTGTCACATGATGTGCAAGAGCACAAAAAATTAAATCACACCTGCTGATTTATGCAAATTGACAAGAACTAAATGAGCACATATACGCCTTAAACTCACACACTGCTATCATCATTACTGACATATACTGGTTAATTGATCCCTCAGCACTCTTGTTTTTGTCTGGTTGATATTTCCCCACTGCTCATTAGTCTGAGGGAAACACCGTGGAGCGCACAGATCAGAGAGAGCTCGCACAATATTGATGACACCATGCTGAATACTCTGAGGACACAGAGGCGAGCAAAGGAGCTTAATTTTCTGATTAGTTAACACCGCGAGTGTCCAAAATATTGCTCATGTACGTGTATGTGTTTGAGCACACTCCTGCTTGAGTGACAAAAACAAAAAGACAAAAACATTCATTATTCAGCCGTGAGACAAGAAGACTGAATCCCCTGAAGGTTACCTTGACACAGAAAACATTCAAAACAACCTCAGCCAAGCTCGGAGACAAAACAAAAAGGAGAAAGAGAGAGAGAGAGAGAGCGAGGGGGGTGTTTTTGTTATTTGTAAAGGCAGCGTGCAACAAGCTAAAGTAGCACCATGAAAATCTGGACGCTGCAGCTGTTTTCATGGTTTAACTCGTCTGAATGAGATTTTAATAGGAGGAAGGATACAGTGATAAGCTGTTTTATATGGGTGGTGTCACAGCTTTGTTTAGGCTTATGGATGCAGTGTGTAGTACACAGTGTACAGTGACGGTAACACCGCAGAAACAGTCCAGCCACATACTAGTTTACCTTGCTTTTCTGTGTGAACATAAGTCTTTATGATAAAGAAGAAGAGGCTCTATCGCTTCAATAAGGATGGTGGAATATAGTTATGTTACATAAAAAATAGTTTGTTTCTCGGCATAAAGAAGGCTTTTATCTGTTTTATTTAAAGCTCTTTTACAGATTATAAAATATAAGAGTTTGACATCCTTCGTGTATAAGTGCAACCTAAAATATATACACAAAATCAGTTTCTAGGCCAGTATTGGAATAGAAGTAGCAGTTATGCAAACTAAGCGCAAAAAGTAAAGAAATTTGTGTTTGGTTGATATTTTCTGTGTTGCAAAAAAGCTTCTTGGAAATAAATCTTAAATAGAGCTACAATTATGATCTGCTGTATCAGTCATCTTGATTTTTTTAACATAATAAGAGAGGGTTATGAATTATGTGACTAATTTGAGAGAACGAAAAAAGAAAGAAGATCAAGATTAATCTGATAATTTCGCTCCCATTAGCACCAGTAGACACTCCTGATGGTGTAACTGAAGTGGTTGTGTATACTCAGTAAACTGCACCTTCCTCGATCTCACACAGTCCTGACTTAGCCATCCCATCTGGAACTCTATCTTATTTTTGGGAGCATAATCCTCTGTCATTGCTGAAAGCTGCAAAAACTTAATGAAAAATGCAAAATTAGCACACACAAAAAAGACCAACTACAAGGAAACTGCTCAGACTCACTGCCACTTACAACTGCAGAGAGATGAGTCACTTACGTGACGTAACACAATGTCTTTCAAAAGACATTTTTAGATAGTAAATAAATCATAACTTCAGCAGATCTCAGTCTCTCTGTGTGGACAAACTAGGGGATACAACCTGATACAACCACATTACAAATTACTGCACTGTCCAAAAGTCTCAAACCGCCCTCATTTCCTATCTAATATTCAAATACATTCACACTCCGATGTATGGATCGAAGAGCAGCTTGGGGTTAGTATCTTGCCCAAGAATATTTGGCACGCAGACTACATCAAACCACCAACCTTCCCATTAGTAGATGACCTGCTCTATCTTTTTAAGATACTGTTCACTGCTGTAGATAGTTTTTTTAGGCCTGCTACTCGTTCTTCTTCTTTAGTCCGTCTGGCTGTAGTTCAGGAAATAGAACAGGTCATCTACTAAATGCATGGTTGGTTGTGTGATCCCTGGCCTCTCCAGTCTGCCTGCCAAAGTATCCTTGAGCAAGACATTGAACCCTATATTGCTCTCCGATGTGTTCATGGGAGTGTGAATGCTAGATAGAAAGCACATAGGTGTAGAAAAAATGTCTTGTATGACTATGGGTGAATGAGGCATGTTAAAGCAAGTGTATAAAGTGCTTTGAGTGCTTGAGCAGAAGAGCGTTACATAATAACCAGTCCATTTACCATTTACTGTCCAATTTCCTCAAATTTTTAATGGACACACTGCACACCATATTTCAAGTTTTCAGCTTGAGATTTTTGGGAATCATCCTGCTGGCACAAAAATACCTGTTATGTTTTGCATTTTTCAAAGATTCAACTAAAGAAATGGAAATGATTCAACAAACAAACAAAAGTATTCCCCTGGAAATGATCAGGTACAAGGAGTGGACTGAAAATGGGCGAAGAAGTAGCCCATGTCCAAAGATTTTCTTCAGACCTTCAAGTCTTCAAAAAGCCCGGAAAACCATTGTTAAAAACTGTTTGGAAGTTGAATTTTTTTAAAATGACTCAGGACTTTTGCAGAGTATTTTAGGTCACTCTGTGTGATCTGCAACTAACCTGATACCACATATTAAATTATTTAAATTACACTCATATGAAGTATCTGGATCATCTATCAGTTTTTTACTCACCAGCTGACTTTGATCAAAGTGTGTTTGCCTCTAACTTTAACAACTCGATGACTCATGTACTATGGTTTTGTTTTTTGGTTTTTGATGATTTCCCAAGTTGTTTTTTTTCCCATTTTTTTCGACAAATTCTCCTGTTAACAAACCATTAAAACTCTAAAAGGTTGATTCTGTTCATCTGGACGTGGCGTTTTCAGTGGGAGAAACGTTTCGTCACTCATCCAAGTCACTTCTTCAGTCTCAGCTGACTGCAGGTTTCCCCAAACCTTATAAACAGTACATTTGCATAATGACTGAAACCAGCCCACTGAAGGAACAATGGGCTGTGAGGTCAGTTCCTTCATCATAATTATGCAAGTTCTCATGACCATTGATCAACAACCACTGATCAAAGATCACTAATCAACGGCCATGAGTACCATTCACAGAGAGTTGGGGAATGGCTGCAATCACAGCATTGTAAGATGGTGACAGGTGTACCCTTAGGCCCCCTCCTCGATTCAGAGATGGTCTTTCCCTTTTCACGTAAACCATTAAATCATCTCCCTTTGTATAATCTGTGAATCTCTCTGATCTATAATTAAAACAGGGATAAAAGCCGACTGATAGCACACTTGTGTCTTTATCCCAAGTGTGGCAGCAGCCTCACAAGGTGACGGGTTACAAAAATCAAGAGGTGCATGACCTGCAGAGTTTGCAAAGTACCACACAGGGTTTATAAAATGGCACAAAGCCCACACTTCAGCCTCTCCCTGCACCAACTCTCTGCCTTGGGCAAACTTTAATAGTATTTTTCCAAATTATTCAGTGGTGGAGTCAAGCTAAGAACTGGGTTAAAGGTCAACTTTAATTAATCGTCCAATAAAATAAACAGACATGAAAACTTTTCTTTTTTTTTAACTAGAAACACTGATTAAGACTGCTCCATAGTATAGATTGTATAACAGATAGGCCTGGGTTCTGGGTCTGAATAATGAAGCCAACACATTTGTTTTCATGTCCATCTTGACCTCTGTCAACACTTTCCTGATGAGTTTATGGACTCAGTCACTCATTTTGGCTTACACTAAATCAAACACTAAGTTTATTTTGTATAATTTGATCATTCAAAGTAACAGAAAAGAGGATTATCCAAAGCAAATGACATAATGACATGACATGATTTAAAAAGGGGGGGGCTGGCAAACAAGAAAGGAAGTAAAACATTCCAACATAAGAGAAGATGGGATGGCTATGCTGTCCAACCAAACCTACTCTAATTCTTACAATCAGTCGCCGCAGTCCCTAAGGCTGATCCGATCTAGCTAAGCAGTGATCCAAGGGCACCCAGCCAGGAGTGTAGGGGTTTGGCTTCTCATCTCTAGCTCAATTATATTAGCATCATTAGATGAAATATGATTTGTGCCTCTTCCACTTCCTCTGCCCCATCCTCAGACACACAGTACTGAGTAGATTTCCCAGAATGTGAGAGAGAACACAAATACAAATACTATTAGGCACATGGGCAGTACATCAAACTCTATCAACCTGCACAAAAACACTTGCTGTTGAAGTAGTGATGTCATTATTGTCAAGAGGATCCAGAGAGGCAGGGAAGGGCCTGAAATGGTCAAAGTAAAGAGAAGAAGAGGAGCAGAAATCTGCGGGGAGATGCCATCAAAAAGCCTGTTTTGAATTATAGATCACCTCTGCCTCTACATACGTGAGTCAATCCATGATTTCAAAAAGTATGAAATATTGGAAATGCATCAATGATTTACAGATCAAACATTACATATTATCTGTTGATCATGTCTCCCACAGGGCGTAATGATCTCTTGGGGAAAAAAATCTGATTTTGGAAGATGAAGAAGGAGTCTCCTCCACAGCAGGAGGAAAAATAGCAGAAAGTACAGTGAGATTCAGTGATGCTCAGCTCCATCGATGAAGCTTTACAGTGCAGAGACTCTGGAGATCAGATTTTATTTGATGCAGGCTGCACGCATTATGCTTCCATGTCCAACACACTGGTGTTAAACTTGGTAATGTGGTGTTAAATAATGAATTTGTTTCCCCTGTCAGTGTGTCAGATGTATGGATAGGATGGTATGTATGCGCTGGGAAGGATTTGCTCATAGATCATGCATGCATTTCTGGATGTGTGCGAATAACTGAGGCCATCAAAAATTGATTTTGTTCCACCTGGCAGATAAGTTAAAGAAGGACCCTTGAAGCAGTCTGAAGAGTGGAAACTCTGTCTACACCCTTTATTACCACAGCATGTTGGGGCTCATTTATATCATTTTATGTCACTTATCAAGCTAGGTAACTGCTTTCTTTAAATTAGCAGTTAACATTAACACTTTTCTTTCATCATTAAAGTAGTGGATGCTCATAATAAACAAGCTCAGGTTTAAATATTGAGTGTGTGTAGACGGTTTTTGTACGCAATTTTGGACACAGGAGGCCCACTCATTTGCTGTTCATGCTAATTGTGTGTGAGGGGCAGCCAATCAGAAGAGAGCTGGCTTAAAGGGAGTTTAAAAAAAAGACTTAGGTTGAGCTGGGGTTGAGGGTGCTGCATCAAGAGCCATTACAACATAAACAAGGATTTATTTTGAACTGTAAACCATACAAAGCAACTAAAGTCCAAGATTAATAATATGGAGCTGTCCGCTTTAAACCATTTAAACCATTTTTCTTAAATCACTGTTATTCTGTATGCAAACCAATGTGTATTGAAATTTGTAGTTTTTACATTTTAAAATATGAGAATACTTTCTTTGTGCATCGGTATATTTTTTTAATAACTTTATCTTCCATTTTATCACAGTTAGCACTGTAATGCTACAAAAACAAGGCTCTGGGTTCCAGTCTGCTGAACATTTCTGTGTGGAGTTTGGATGTTCTACAGTCCAAAGTCATGCCTGTTATGAAAGTACAGGGCCGCCTACACGTTACACCAACAGGAGCTGCTAAATGGAAATCCATGAAGCTTCCACTGATGTTGATGGCAGATGCAGTTTGTTGCTCTGCAGTTACTGAGACAGCAGAATGTTGGAGACTTTTATTCAATGTGTGCCTCCAAACTCTACAACCTTTCCTTTACATGGTGTGACACTTTATGTCTGAGGAGCTATGGTTCCTAAACACCTGAATTCGGAGATTAAGAGGTGCGGCCCAATGCTTTTGTACATAAAGTGTAGTTTGATTGGTCATATTAAACTGGTTGTAAGGTGTGAATGTACAACACGTTCTCAGTTCCAAAGCGTAATATTTTACACTAGGTGACAAATCATCAACATGTTATGCTTCCGGGCACCCAATACATCCCTAAATGATGAGATCGGAAAAATGAGGAAACATGAGAACCGTTTGGACCGTTTTGGAATCAATCTACACGTTCGTTCATTTTACTTAAATCGCTTTGGAAAACACTATTTAATGTCATTAAAGTGCTGGTTAAAGTTAGGGATAAGGTTATGGTTAGGATTAGGGATAAGGTTAGGGTTAGGGCTGGAATACATGGCTAGAACGTGTATTACCGCAAGACCGTCATTCTCCTGGATTTCACCCATAAGAACGCGGAAGGGACCCTTCGTGTTCCTCAGGAGCGCCGCGGGACGTGACAAATCGTTGGGATGTTACGCCTCGGGAGTGAGAACGGGCTGGAATGTAAGCATGAATGGTCGAGTCGAGCTTCAGTTTTCACCATGACAATGAAATGCAAAAGTTATGAAATTTAGCAGATGAATATTTTTATATTTGCATGTAAAATCCTCACTCAGTACATTCGCAACACAACTTTTATTTATTTTTTAAAAAGTACACGCACACTCTTAGTCATGGCATAAATGTTATCCACACTGAGACCATCTGCACAGACTGACATTGGCAAGCGCAGGAGACAGCCGATATCAGTGTCAATTGTTTTACATAATTATAGCAGAGTATGAAAAGGACATGAGCAGAGATTGGATTGTTCTGAACTGACATCTGAAAGACACTTTTAGTCATTGATTCAGCTATTTTTGGCTCTTTGAGGCAGAAAGTCTCGATTTCTTCATGTTGTGCTTGTTTGTTTGTTGTTCTGAAATAATTCAATACTTTTTAATGGAGAAAAGGGTTTTCTACTGTAAAGCTTTCTAGCTGCATACTGGTCTGTTATTTTAAATGAATTCCAGCATGTCAGGTTTCTGACGAGTTGTCTGGACAACAATAGACACACTTAAGTAGATTGGTGTAAATCGTCAGGTAATTTTGTCATGTTCTACCTTTCCTACCTTTGATTACAGTTAAATATTATAACTGCACATGCATTTGGAAGAACAAAAATATTAACAGCAACAATTTGTACAATTTTGTTGAATAAAATGAACCTGAGGAGCACAAATTATACAGTTTTGTCCTGGTGAGCATTCTCAAGAGTGTAAATGTTTCATGTTCAAATAACTAATTTAGTAGCTGAGGCTGGTTCACTGTGAGAGGCAAAGCATGTTGTGTACTAATCAGAAGGTCAGTGTTTCGATCCACACCATGCCAAAGTGTTCTTGGGGCAGGTTTGGAGAAAACCAAGCACGTCAGTTGTTAAACACGGTGGTGGTGGAGTCATGATTTCAGCTTGCTTTGTAGCTTGGATCCAGTTTGGATCCTACGATTGGACATCGCTCTCAAGCACAGCTGCAAATCTACAAAAGAAATACTGAAAAAGAAAAAAGAACGAGGTGCTGCGATGGAGCAGTCAGAGTCAGATTGGAATGCTGTGGAGGGACCTTAAGAGAACTGTGCACAAACGAACGCCCACAAACCTCAACGAACTGAAGCAATGTCGTAAAGAAGAGTGGGCTAGAATTCCTCCACAATGATGTGAGAGACTGGTACAAATGAAAACTTAAGATGAGCTGTGCATCACTGAATGTCTGTAAATAGAAAATCATTTCTACTGTTGAGTTGTTGTTGTTAAAGGTGATTCTGCAAGATATTGAAACATAGTTTGTGCATCATCGGTGTCATTATGATAGATACAGACTTAGTAAATGAATACATTTTAAAGTATATTTTATGTATTATTTACAGTATTTTACTCTGAATACTGCATGTGCATTTCAGTGTAAGAGCAGCCTATTCTGCAGTGCAGGGCTACAAGCTAGGACCTGAATTTGATGTTATCCATTTGTAGAAATGTAAATAATGTAGTAATAACAAAGTCCAAGTTATGATTTTGGATGCTTCTCATACACGTTTCTCTTCCCTTGTTATATTTGGCCTTGGGTGACGAATTACGCCCACATACTGTAAGCTTGGCAAAATCAGGACGTGCATAGTAGTGTATAAAAAGGGATCTGACAAGAATAGATTCCCGTAGAAACAGATACTAGAATCAGTCCTCTGCCTTCCTGTCTGTCTTTTTCAGTCACTCTCTGTTTAAACACGTGTGTGTGTGTTAAATACAGATAGAGAGGGTAAAGCCTGTACTCCTCTCTTTCAAACTGCAGTTAGCTCTTATGTAAGCTCTGGCGCCGAGATGGAAGCTACAGCGAGCTTTGGCAGCTCCTCCCTCTCTTTCTGTGTAGCATCTCTGCCATACTTAGCAGACTAGGACTCACTATAAATATTTTATATGGCACAGTGCATGTGGGAAAAATGTATTTTTAGCCTCTTTCGGCGTATTCACAAGAAGCCAGCTTTCTGTGGAGCCAGACAGCTTTTTGGTGTGGATTCGTTTGACTCTGCACGAGTACGTGTATTTGCATCAAGGTCGAGCCTTGATTAATTCAATCAATCCTGACTGCTTTCCACTGGCGGTGGCTACATTGATTCTCAATGATGTCTTTTAGGGCGGGATGTGCCTGTGTGAGCTTTAAAGCAGATAAAGTTTGCGTTTTAAGGAGCTGTGTTTCAACACTTCAGGGATTTAACACAGGATGATGCCTCTGTCTTCAAGAGGACAACCAGAAAGACAGAGAAATGATAGCACACTGTGCATTTTTGCACATGTCTGCAGTGAGCGGTGGGATGTTAAAATGCAAAGCACACTCTTCCCCTGCCACCAAGACATGCATGCATGAACATGAGCAGCAGACGGCAGTCAGACAGTCATAGAGGATGTAGCCTTTCGCTACATCTGAAAGACTGAAGTAATATTTAAAAAGAAAAAAAAGGATATTCTCATTAGTAGTCCAGGCATTAGACTTATCCCTGGATCATTAAGCACATCACGGCTGCAATTTGTGTGTTTCTGAGCGTGATTTTTCAATTTAGACATAATCAGGAAACTTCTTTCAAATATGTGGCCACATTTCTGTGTGTGTGTGTGTACATTAAACACATTATACCTGATCAGCTTCGATTACAAGGCTACAGGTAGCTAGATTAGTCAAACCCTGATAAATAATATGAAAGAGCCATGATTGGATGGCAGATCCAACTGCACATCGATCAGTCTACTGAGCTGCTTTCCTCGCTCGTTTTATTAGGTCTCCAGTGCCATGCAGAATATAAAACAGACTCATTAAGACGCATCGTGCTGGATAGATATGACGAGTGTTTGAACTGAAGAACACCAATCTGAAACGCTCTTTCAAATAGCAAAATGAGGAATGGAGCAACAAATGCTATGGCAACAACCTTGATGAATGTGTGTGTGTGTGTGTGTGTGTGTGTGTGTGTGTGTGTGTGTGTGTGTGTGTGTGTGTGTGTGTGTGTGTGTGTGTTTTACACTGCATTTTCTTTCCTCTCTGTCTGTTTCTCCTTAATTCTCTCCTCCCGCCTCTCCTTGCCCTCCTTTCCTCGTCTTCTTTCGTGACAGGAGGACAGCAGCCATCCTGACTGCTAATGAGGGATAGGGCTTTTGCTGTGACAGTGTCTAAGGGAGAAAAACACATACACACAGAGAGCAACTGTGTGTCTTTGTTTGTGTGCGTGCCTGTGTTGGGATTTTGGAAGAGGCTAAGGCCAGGAGCAGAAACAGAAAGAATGAAGAAGATAAAGGGAGGTGTGCTCTCCAGCTCTTCCCTCGATCTGTTTCCTCTCTGTTACTAGGCAACACCTGCAGGCATGCACTAAATAAAGCCTTGTACCCACTATTCACCCACCCCCCCGCCACCCCCCCATCCACCCACACACCCCCCCTGCCTCCAACTCTCACTCTGTCTCTCTCTTCATCAACCTCATCCATCTCGCCGTCTCTCATTTATCCCTTAACTCTCCAGAACCCTTAACTTTCATCCCATCATCCCACCGCCGATATATTTCAGCCCTTCTTGCACATGCCGTTCTTTCTTGTGTCATCCTCTTCCTCCTACATCACCTCCTGACTGTACTGGAGTTTGGGCTTTTTTCACCCTCTCACTCTCTCTCTCTCTCTCTCTCTTTGTCCTTTTTATTTTGACATTGAACAGGAACAACAGTACTCCATGTTTCAAAGAAAATGAATAAATAAAAAAAGGTTAAGGACACAGTTTGCAATGGAAATTACATGACTGGTGCTGATGCTAGATTCTAAGAAATCCTCTTTCAGGATTAAAATTAAGTTACTCATTCTTCAGGTGGTTAATCAAGAAGAACAAAAATAACTCACTTTGTAAAAAAAATGCTGCTAAGATAAAGTTTGCATTTACTTATTAAGGATCGTTAAGGACTTATCCTGTCTTCCTTCTCTCAGCCCCAACCGGTTGCAGCAGATGGCCCCGCCCCCTCCCTGAGCCTGGTTCTGCCAGAGGTTTCCTCCTGTTAAAGGGGAGTTTTTCCTTCCCACTGTCGCCAAAGTGCTTGTTCATAGGATATGATTGTTGTTTTTTTTCTCTGTATGTATTGTTGTAGGGTCTACCTTACAATATAAAGCGCCTTGAGGCGACTGTTGTTGTGATTTGGTGCTGTATAAATAAAATTGAATTGACCAATTAATCAATCAAGGATGAATGATCAGTCTTGTTTTTCATGAGCAATCTCACAAAAATGGCAAGAAACTGCAGTTCCTTCAATGCCCACTGGAGGCTGGCTTGAAAAGTGAGCCAGTCATCAGAGACCTTTATTTTAACAAGTCTCTGATGACTGGCTCACTTTGAAGTGAGCCTTACTGAAGTTGGTCATTTTAGACCAACTTCATTGATAAAATAAGCATGTTTACAGCTTTATGCAAAAATTAAATTTGGTCTCTGTAGCTAGTTTCCCACTTCATTGTAACTATATACAAATGGATGATTTAGTCAATAGTCACCCTGTTGGATTTTGTTTAGGTTTAAAGCAGGGGGTGTGGCGCCTATGTGTGCTAGCACAGAAGGCTACAGGCAGCAGTTGCCAGCTAGGCCTCAACTCCAACACTGGCTACAAAACACTAATGTTAAGGCTTCAAAAGGTAATTCAGAAAGCACCGTGGGACACCCATCTTTTATATACAGGCTGATTTTTACCTGTCTAGCATCTCATTTGCAGAAATCCTTTCTATGTTGTAGCTAGTAGTAGCACCATATGCACCAATTAAACATATTGGCTACATTTGCTAAGAAAAAACAGATAAATTTAAGTGTTAATCTTTTATAAAAGCAGACATTGGTTTGTGGTATATTGTGAAAGGTTTGTCACTGGGTCATTTAGCAAAATATCACAGTTTAATAATCTGAGGTGTGCTGTAACATTATGAAATATGGAATCTTTGCACATCACTTTTCAATTGCTTTATCTAACATTCATATTTCTTTGAGTCTTTATTTTAAACAGTCTTGTTGGCATTCATTGGATATTGTATAAATCCTCTTGGTTATAAGTAGGCCATGTTTGAACATGGAAAAATGCAACCGGCACCAGGTCGATTGGTTCTAATCAGTTCTGATAATAATAGACATGGAACCTCCATGAAGACTTAATGAAAATCCCACAGTCTGTGACTCACATACGCACATTTAGATTGCCTCTGAGACGCTGCAGGAAGTGCTTCAAGGCACTTTTAAAGAAAAGCCATGAAATGCTTTATTGAATGGCCTGCACGAAAGAAAAACGATAGTGGCCGCCGTCACAGAGAAGCCAACTATGAGGAAAAGAGTGCTGAGAAGGGCTGATTTTGAATTAAAGCCTACAAGTTGATCATTTGTAACACAGTGGAGGCTTTTTCTTTTTTTTCTTGAATGCATATTATTTGCATACAAATAATATGCATCAGACTCTGCAATACACTCCTTCCACTAACATCAACAGAAATGCTCTCAAGCTTTCTCTCTTTTAGCTATATATAGAGCATTTCATGCATTCTTAAAGGATTAAGTGATGGCAAAAGGCTGTATGTGCCTCTTTTTGCAAAGTTAAGAGCAGAAAAGTTAAGCTGTACCTGTTAGGAAAGATTAATCTGAATGGAGGCGTTGCTGCTAATTTAATTCTGGAGGATCCCATGAGCATGCAGGGATTAAAACCATGCAGTTCACAGGTTCCCTGACCCTCACCTGCATTTTAATTCACTCTAACTCAGGGGTGGGCAGTTAATTTTACAAAGAGACCACCTGAGAAACTGGGACTGTTGTGGAGGGCCGTATCAGTAAGATGTGCAGCCCTCCACACTAGTCCCAGTTTCTCATGTGGTCCCTTGGTAAAATTAACTGCCCACCCGTGTTCTAACTTAAGATTATGAGTAGTTCTCTTTTGGTGATTTATCAGCAGAGACGGGATGACGGCTCTGGGGCTCTGGAGATGAAGAAGGGGGCACAGACAGGTAAAAATTAACCCCAAACTGTCATCTTGACGTACTACCCCATCTTTCTCTCTGTACTGCTGAGAAGGATAAATCTTGGCACCATGTATAAGATCAGTCAACCTGACAGACTTGGAAAAGATTTTGTAAGAAACGACCCCTGTTCGATTGACTCTTGGTTACTTCTAGGAGAAGACTGTGCTCTGTATAAAGTATACAAGGTGGCATCACTTATTGAATTTGTATAAGCATTCTGAAGCTTTGACAACCATGGAAATAGGATAAGGTTCACTGATTAAAAACATAAATAAATAAAAACTTATGTAAAAGCATTCCCTGCCTCCCAAAAGCGTATTAATTGTGTATTAATTTATTTCTTTTTGTGTTCATATAACTGTACATAGTGAGACTGCAAAAAACACCAAACGAATGAATAATAAATAGATATATTTATTATTCATTCGTTTGGTGTTTTTTGCAGTCATTAATTACAAAGGCATTCATTACAGGCACTATTAGTGTCACTCTGATGAACAGACACACACATATTTAAAAAACTATAAATCCATGACAACACGATAAAGTGACCCCCAAAGTCCCTGTACTGCACTAAAAACCATTTGGCAATTACATATAATATAATGTGCACATAACATTCGTATGATATCAACAACTTACACGTGTTGTAACATGCATAATAATATGTAGCATATGCATAACCTCAAACGCATACATGTAACATAACCTACTTAATATATCTAACGTATATGTAGGGTAACGTAGACGTAACGTCAGCAACATACACGTACATGTAACGTAGACGTAATTTTGCTGTTTGAGATTAGCCTCTAGACATAATTACATATATAATTTTTAAGGATTTGAATGTTATAAAATATAAAATAATTCATGTTAATAATCCTGGTACCCTAGTTTAGATATGTTTCATACATACTGATCAACACGTTTTGGGGAACTTAGGGAACAGACATTTGATTTACATAATATTTGGTAGTCATCAACAAACAGAAAACATGATATAGAAAATATTAAATACGATGTCAACAGATATTTTTTATTTTCTCTCATCAATGAACCATTATAAACTACATAAACCAATATATAATTCATAAGAATATTTAAAAACACAATCTAATGACATAACATGCGAAATAATTATCGATTGTTAGTGCATGTTATTATCAATATATACTGCTAAAAAAGGGAACACTTAAACAACACAATGTAACTCCAAGTGTTCCCTTTATTTTTTTGAGCAGTATACTGATGATTATTATAACATGGTATTGTCTAATATTTGACGTTTTTGTTGCTACTTTTAGGACCCTTGTATGGTGTTAGAAACATTCATTGCGTGTGGGCTCCATTTAGCTGCTGGTTCCAGTAATTGTGGGGAGGACTTAAGTTTTCCTGCTACCCTGTGCAATGTGGATTTAGGTGAGATGAATTTAGGGCGATGCAGGGTTTAAACTGATATGGCAGCATTAATCGTGCCATATCAGAAATGTGCATACACGGACATGCCTGCATGCACGTATGGGACAGAAACAGAGGATGAGGGGAGAAAAAAAAGAAAGGATTAAAACCTGTGAAAGCTGCAGCATCATGCACTGAAGAACAGAGTGTGTATCAGAGATAGAAAGAAAATAGCACGGGACGGGCTCTGCCTCGTGTGCATGTGTGGAGTGGGAAGAGAGCCTGCTGTGAAATTGTTGTATTTTGAGTGTGCACGTGCACACATGGACACAGTCACACTCCGGCTTTGCACAATAGCACTATCAGGCAGAGCCAACAGCCATAACCAGAGATTTACCAGCGGATTTTAAAAGGGCGAGCAGTTGTGTGTGCATGTGTGTGTGAGTTTGTGAGCTGAGTGGGATTTGGTTAATCCAAACATGAAACTATATTCCCTCAACACACCAGCCCTCCTCCTCCTCCTCCTCCTCCACCTCCTCCTCCTCCTCTCTGTCATTCTCTCTCCTTCTAAGTGTGTGTGTGTATTTGCCTCCCTCAGTCCCTTTTAGTGTTGCATAACAGCTTGATTATATAATCCCAAACATATATGCATGGCCACAAGGCTGAGCGCTAGAGGGCACGAAGCATGCAAGAGCATCGAATTGAAGAGGGGGTGACATGCAGGAGGAGGTGGAGGAGGAAAGACAGAAAAGAAAGAGGTGAAGGAGGGACACTGTGAGCGTACTTCCCGTCTGGATTAGATTCTGACACCATCCCACATTTACTCCTGTAAATCCCTTCATGTTGATGTAAGCTCTCACTACATGTTAGCAGAGGAGCCGCCATGTTTTAAATCATTCATTTCTTTAATTAGTACAAGGTGACAAGGATTGTGTAACGGTCAAATGATGCAATAACCTGTTACAGCATCCTTCAAAAAAAACCAACCCTTCAATCATTGACCGTGTCCGTGGGCCAGAGCCTCCCTCAACAGATATAGGATTTATTTGTCTGATATTTGTTGATTTAAAAATATGATATTTTGATAGATCACTCGATATTTTATTATATTTCTCAGACGTAGTTTGATTAAATCATAACTATTTTTCTTTTTTACATTTTCATATATCAGCTCAGTTCAACTCAGTATCGACTCATGACATCAGCTGGGCTCTAGTTTCAAGTGATTCGTTACACCAGTGTTGGGTGTAATGCATTACTGTAATCACACTGCATTTTTCAGTTGCACAGTAATGTGTTAATTACATTACAGTTACAGTTACGTCGTTACTTGTGTTACAAAGTTTCTTCAGTTATCTGTGCAGCTCAAAAGTTTGGGCTTATTTGGACATTTTACAGTGGCCATCTTTTGATTTGCTGAGCAACTGAGATGCAGGAGCGAATGTGGCACAGTTGAAATCCTGTGTGAGCAGTTAATGCGGCAGCATGCCTTCAGATATTTGCATATGAAGCTGACACGTTCAGATACCATCAGATTAATAGAGAGGGGTGAGCAAGATGGCCCAATGTGCCCATGTATCCAGGAGACAGGATCTATAGCAACACACATCGTGGGGGCAATCGTGGCTCAAAAGTTGGGAGTTTGCCTTGTAATCGGAAGGTTGCTGGTTCGAGCCCCAGCTTGGACAGTCTCGGTCGTTGTGTCCTTGGGCAAGACACTTCACCCGTTGCCTACTGGTGGTGGTCAGAGGGCCCGGTGGCGCCAGTGTTCGGCAGCCTCGCCTCTGTCAGTGCGCCCCAGGGCAGCTGTGGCTACAATGTAGCTTGCCATCACCAGTGTGTGAATGTGTGTGTGAATGGGTGGATGACTGGATGTGTATAGCGCTTTGTAGTCCTTAGGGACTAGTAAAGCGCTATACAAATACAGGCCATTTACACATTATAATTTAAGTACTTGTGTTACTGGCCACCAGAGGTGGGTAGAGTAGCCAAAAATTGGACAGTAGCACTACCTCAACACAGTTTTACTCAAACAAAAGTAAAAAGTAGCCAAGAAATTACTCAAGTAAGAGTAAGAAAGTATTTAGTAAAAAAGGCTACTTGAGTACTGAGTAACTGATCATAACATCTGATTTAATGTTTAAAAATGAAATAATCAGACAGACAAAAACAAAGTTTAGTGGCAATTTTGGTATTTTAAAGACTGAAAAAACATGATTATAAAATAATAAATCTAAGCAGAAGAAACACTTTTCCACATCATTATTAAACTAATATTTCGAGTACGTATACATTACCTAGCAGTTCTACTTTACATCTCCAAATGACACAACAGGTTCAGTGGCTAGAATAACATAAAAACAACAAACCTCATGTACAAACAAGAAGTCTCACTTTGAGATAAACTGTAGGTTTGTGTCTGTGTCTCATGCAGTTTTGGTTAAAACGTGTTTTTTATTCATTCACTGAAGTTACTCACACTGAGTAGAGTATCCAGAATTCTTTCTCACGTAAGAGTAGCGATACTTTTTTCTAAAAGGTTAGTCAGCTGAATGTAACTGAGTAAATGTAATTAGTTACTACCCACCTCTGCTGGCTGGCTCTGATAAAAACTGAAACAGAACCATGTCTCTGTAGCTGCTACAACTTTTGACATCCGAGCCACTGCTGGTGATGGTTTTCCACCATTTAGGCTGCTTTTTGTATGGTTAAGAAATGACCAACATCATTAATAAAGGATGAAGGATAAAGGATGAGGAAATTTTACTACATCTTTAAATCTGCACCACAGTGCAGATGGGAAGGGTTCACAGATACCGACTATTCTAAACTACAATGCTCCCGGAAAATACAAAAACTGTGGAGGACGAGAAACATCAGCCAGACAATTTTTTCAAACCTGGTACCATCGACCCCTCCGACACAGAAACATGAGACAAAAGGGAGAGACTGGCAGAAAACAACCACAGAACTCGAGTGTTGGGTTACATTAAAGTCATCGTACTGCTAGAAAATCTCAGTGAATCACACACAAAAAAACCAACAAATCACAACAGCGCTCCAGTAAAATTGGCGTTCTCAGGGAAAACCAAGAGCAGCGGCTTAAACGGAGTTGACAGTATGAGAACATTTTAGAGTCTGAGCTTTTGGGAGGCCGGGAGTGCTTTTACAAAGCTCTTCTGAGGGAGAAAGATAATCAAAATGGAAAGACATGGTTAGTGGTATGAATAAGGTTTGAGACAAGGACTAGATGGAAATTTAACTGCAAAGTAAAAGGCAAACAGGGAACAGTGGGGAGCTACGGTAGGAGAGCAAGGAGAAAGACGATATAAAGTTAATGTGTGTCCCTGAGCATGGCTGATGTTATTACCAGCATTATTAAGCCGGCAGTAAACGTCACAGCTAAAAGGCAAAAGGCATCACTCAAGCTGCCAAAACGCACACACAGGACTGTGACTCAGTAACGACTTTTGCCTCATCTCCAAACCTTTTGCTATCGCTCCGATTCAATTTATTCGTCGCCACCTTTTCTCTAAACCTCCATGCATGCTCCCATCGCTCGTCATCCTCTCAAGGCTGTTATCATTTCCAAACTCTTTCCAATTTCACGTGCCATCCTGCCTGGGCCTGACAAAAAACGAAGCGTTTTTCCTTCCCATCTTTCATCCTTGACTGATGTATGTAGCATGTAGCCCCCAACACCACCACCCACCTTCATTAATTCTACTTTATTTGTTTGGACTTGTGGCTCGCCAGAAGTATTCAAGTCCATGTTAATGGGTCAGCACTGTTGTAATAAAGTATTGTTAAAAATGCTGATAATGTACATGTCTCTCTCAAATACACTGCAGTAGAAATACTTTTGCAATATTAAAAATGTACACTAGTTTTTAGTAACAATGTAGCATTCTAATGAATACAAACATTTAACGCATTAAATTAAATGTCAGTGCTTTAACCACACACACTGTTAATACTGTAGACCTGTGTCTGTGAAACTACCATAAAATATTTCATGTCTAACACACTGTATATAAAGGATGGAAGTGCAACTAATGCGACACTCGTTGATTTCTACACTCTCCATTGTGAAGACAGTGTTAGCGATTTGGTTGCTGCCATTCTGGCTCTTTGGAAGCGGAAGTGACCATATTTGGATAAGGTGGTGACGTGCTCGATTTTCAGCTAATGCTAACAATCCCAATATGTGTTATTGTCGGTGGCCATTTTGTTTATTATTATTATCATTATTATTATTCCTCCGCTAACTAGTCTCACACCAGTTGCTATTCGTGCACTGCGTGCTTTTATTCAGATTTGTGAAATTTTGTATAGTTCCTGAAATATTCTACTTTTTCTGTTGGTAGCTTGACATTGACTTTGAATAGAGAGACCAGCCTCTCTCAATTTTCTGCTGTGGGGGGATACTGGGCCGATGTTCTCCCACGCTGCTTACTCTACAGACACCAATGTCACACATCTTTTTTTTTTTTCCACTGTTATTTTTCCTCATATCCCTCCACATTCATGTGTATTGGAGAGTTAGAATGAGGTCAGAGTAAGACAGGCTGAAAACTTTACCTAAAAAAAACAACAACAAAAAACAAAAGAGAAGAATCTGCCGCTGTGACCCTAATTTTCACCCTACAGCCATTATTTTAGCCTCGAAATGTAGCTACAGTTGCCTTCTTTCACACAAACCCTTCCTCAGAAATATATACTTTTTGAACGGAGCGATTTGTTTCAGAGGAATACCATCCTGCGCTCCCATTCACTCCCTGTTTAATTTTTCCAACCAGTTTTGGAGAGAAAGAAAATAAACTCAGTTTTTAAGTTGCTCTCCTGACCTCAACTGAAGCACTAAACACACCAAAATCCACAGATGTGCAGAGCATCTTGTCAGGATGCTCACACCTTTTAAAACCCACCAGAATCACGTTGTGTTTGTAATAGGAGTGGAAAGCGCTTTTCTCATATATAAGTATTATTTCTGGATTGGTCGGCCTGTGTCTGGCCATAGTCCTGGTCCCTCCCCACAAGTGGCACACCTTCCACTGGCTGATATGTGTTTTGTCAGGAAACCTGTGTCTCTCCCCGAGTGGCTCGGTGGGTAACCTGCTGCTTCCCTTCTCTTGAACTGAAGGTTGTGGGTTCAAGGATAGCAAGAGCTGTTTTTCTTTTACTCGACATCTCACAATGTTCAGTATTTAAAAACAAACAAACAAACAAACAAACAAAAATCATACTGCTTTTACAATGTCAGCCATTTACATTTTTTGGGTACACCTGTTCTGTTTCTCCTTATGGAATTACCTTATGATTAACAGAAACACACATCCACACAAACCACGCAGAGTCCGCAAGTAGCAACAATCCCACTACAATTTCTCCAGGGATCGCAAATTCTAGTTAATAAATAGACTAAATAAATATTAGAAGTTCACATAACAAACATTTCAAACGACTTATGAAGAAGAGCATCTGCGACTGCATATATTGAATCTTAAAACAGAGGACCTACAGCAGCAGAAGACCACCAGACCAAAATTTACTAAGCCTCGCCGAAATTGCACAACAGAAAACTGGAAAACCATTTCCTGGTCTGATGAGTCTCAATTTCTGCTGCAACATTCGAAAGAATTTGGCGTAAACAACATGAAAGCATCGTTTTCATCACGGTCAGACACGTGCAATCCTTTAGGACCACAATGTACCAGATAATCAGTACAAGACTAAACATGTCCATCACTGAAGTTCGGTACTTGAAAACAGGAGTCTGTGGGGACCGTTTCGCTTTGGCTGCCAATCTCAGGTGGCTACCCAGGAACGTGAGTGTGTCAGTGTTTAGTTCTTAACATCTAACACCAGCTCCTATCCCATACTTGTCCCCTTTTACCACTGCAAACACTGTTATTACATACCCACAGCTGTAGGAAGTGACATGAAAGCTGCTTTCCTGAAAGGTAATACCCAGCGCTCTGCACTTCAGAGGTCACAGATGGAAAAGAAAAGAAGGGACAAACGGATTAAGGACAACAGACAGTTTGGAGCAGAAAACAAGAAAAGCGGAGGAGTGCAGGATGCTCTCTGTGGTCCCTCTGTTCTATCACCAGACAGAGGTAAGGGGGCTGGTTGTCATGACAGCTGTTGTCATGGCAGCTGGACTGAGTAATAAACATGAGGAGGAAATGTCCAGCCAGCCAGTGAAGTGAAGCCGCCGTGGCAACCGCTGACTGAAATGTGGTTTGATTTTGTGTTTTACCTTCACTTTAAGAAGTGTACTTGTTGTTGAAACTCAGAATTGTGACGCATCAGTGTTTAAATACTTTTCTCAAATAAGATTGAGACACATCTACGGGAGGCTTTTTGGTCATGTCATACACATTTTTTGTTTTTTTTAATCATTTTGGACCACAGTGAAATCCCACCTGCTTCACTGATCGCCTAACTTTTAATCTTATGTAACCTTAAGGATTCTTTTCTCCACTCCATAAAATAAATGAATATGGGTAGCTATCACCAAGCTTGCCAGCATCAGATTTAATTTGGCACATCAGCCTCTAATCCAAATGTGGCTCCTTAAAACCGACAAGGTGGATGTGGCCATCTTTTATTTACAGTCTATGCCCCCAGCCTCTCTGTGCCTAAACATGTTCTACAACCATAGCTGGAAACCTGTTACTTGTTCATTGTTATTGTCTTTGATAGCTGGAAACCACGAGCATGTCACTGAAAGTAACTTACCTGCAAGAGTTTATTTAATATCCAACCTTCACCATCTACTTAATTCTAATCAATCCCTTCTCAAGCACCCTTTTACAGTTCAGCAGGGCCCGCATTAATCTTAAAGTGAAATCACTTGACTAGTGACACAGTGAACCTTTTAAGCATTTAATCAGCTTTGTACTTCTGCTTAATTACAGGTGTAAAAAATAAAACAGCAATTAATAGAAACCTCCTGAAATGTGAGCAATTGAATGAAATCTGATGGATCTGTTCCACTTATTGGTGGAATATATTTGTTAAAATGCAAAAAAAATAAAAAAGTTTGTAAAATAATATAAGCCATTTAACTGAAATGCTGACTTCTAGAGAGGCTCCAATAAATGAAAAATCCCACGGGAGTGCATCTCTGGGAGGGAATCCTTGTGCACTGGCAGTGTGGTGAGCAGAGGAACCCGTAGCGGTGCGTTACCCTCCTGTACCACGGCGTGTGGTTGTGGACCTGGTCAACAGCTCTTAAAGCTCCGATACGTCAGTCAGTCCTTTCTCATTACAATCGCCTTCACATTCTCAGCTACTGGTCTCTTTGTCACCACAGTCGGTCTTTGATTCTGATGATCCATTTTCATTGCCGTTCTCCAAATCCAGCTCCGTCTCTTTGTCTGCTGCTCTTTCCTCTTCCTGCTCTTCGTCCTTCTCTGCCGCATCCTCCGCTTCCTCCTTTCCGTCCTTTTCTCCATCACTCCGTTTCTGCCCGAGGCCCTGTTTGTCTCTGAAGACCTCCACACCTAACATTCGGAGGTAATGAAACCTCTCGTTGCGGGGGACGAATGCTCGGATGGACGTCTTTCCCCTCCAGCCACACAGCTGGATGGGACACTGAGGTTCCCCCGGGTTACTGAAAAATAAAGGGCGATGGTGGGTCGCACAATTTAACCAAAAAAAACCAGGCTGTCACTTCAAAATGCACACATCAGAAACACTAAAAACATGTTACAAGCTTACTTTGGGTTTGGGATGTACTTCAGCACAATGCTTCCCATTCCTGTGGAGAGAAAACTAAAGTTATACAGGAAGTAGAAAGTGATACAACCTACCGTGACGTTACAAGCACACACGGCAGGAAAACATATGTAAAATATGACCACTGACAGGTGACATGAGTAACACTGTGGGTGGGTGGGATATATTAGAGAGGAAGTGAGCATTTGATCAAAGTTGATCTGTGAAAATATATTTTGCAGAGAATTACAGATTCTATTTTCACTTTCATTTCATTCACTTATCTGCTGCTTCCTAATTTGCATCATTTCCATTAGGAAGAAAAAAAAATTGTACATCATAAAAATCATACTTAGTAAAGTTCGGTAGTAAAGCTCAGTTGTGAACTCCAATTACAACTGGGTCAAAATAAACCAGTGAATCACTGTTTTCCTGCTGGCGTCGCCTCCTGAATCGGAGCATGGATGGGATTCTGCTTGCTGCAAAAAATAGCACGACCCTAAAACTTCAGCCACGCCGAGTGACTTAAAATGTGTCGAGGAACAAAAATAACTGCGTTCTCAGAGTGATCCGACCCACCCAAACTGAATGTCCCATGATTTAATACGCTGACGCCATAAATGTATATTTAAGGCAATTTAAAGACCAGTGTGCATCTTGGATTTATTTTCCCCGAACACACACAGTTGGAGAGCACATCTATATTTGACCGTACCAATTTTCTGGGCCTGTGCATGCGCTTCATCCTCCAGCTTGCTGAGGTAGGGGTTCTCCTGGGTCAGCAGCACTTTGATGTCCTCCACACTCACCCTAATGATCCTGGAGCGTATATATGGCTGCAGAGTGTAAATACCCTGGTAGGACAGAAAGTACATGTTGCTGACAATCGGCACAAAAAAACTCTTTCCAGTTACACGCAGCATATAAAATGAATTCATTATCAGCTCGTTTGAGTGTGAATGCGGCCGTCTGGCTCACTTGTTATTCGGCTACAGCTCTGCGTTGGTCACAGTAAAGACAGCAGGAAGGATTTCTTGCATATTTGAACATTAAATTAAATGTATTATAACCTCAAAGTATATTTAAGTTGATAAAATAATAGAACTATAAGCTTTTTGATGCGCATCATGTCAGTCTCCCAATCATGCAGCTTTCAGTCAAGACGGTAGCCAAAGAACAAATGGAAACAGATTTATATACAGGATGAACTGTGTGACTGCCTGAAAACTCCCCTCTGTGTGTGTGTGTGTGTGTGTGTGTGTGTGTGTGTGTGTGTGTGTGTGTCTTACCTCCTGAGCCAGTCTAAAGGCACAGCCAAACTCCTCTCCTTCGCTGTTGCGAGACCACACCTTCACCCCTGTGTTAATGACCTGAGAGACAAAAAACAAAGCTGAATGAACCACGTCTATAAAAAAAAAACAAAAACAAAACACCACACTGAAAAAAAAACAGAAAAAAAATAAAGACAGGTTATTTAAATTCCAATCAGTGACTAATTATGTTTCTTGTAGCTTTCCTGGTGATGCAGTTGTAATTACACTAAACTCTCTTCCTCCAGGCAACGACTGTACAAGACATCGGCACACAGCCCAGCCGGTCTCTGGTGTCCCAGCAGGTGTGGGAGCAACTGTGTCAGTGATTTGCATAGTAAAAACTCTACCACACACATGCTGTTCTTTTCATAAGGGAACTAAAGTCAATTTAATGAGACTACTAAGGTAAAGGCGATCCGCAAGGCTTCAATCACTCAGGCCTAGAGACTGGTCGGCAACCCCTTGGCAACTGATTGACGAGTGGTTGCTGGAGGTTGCAAAGATGCTGGTGCACCAAAAACCTCATCATTGCTTTGATCACTAGCAGACTGCTGCTGTCACCTGTAGTTTGCATGGAAGACGCCAACTTGTATGCAAACACTCATGTTTTGCTCTCAGAGCTGACGTGAAACTTCAACAAAATCAAACTGGAAACAGAGAACGTTTTAAAAACCCTACTGGCAGCCTCCTACTGACCAAAGCAACCTCGATGCGACCAATTTCACACTAGTGACTGCCAGCAGTCTTCTGCAACCACTTGCCAACCTGCTGGAGAATGCACTTTTCCCTAGTTACAGGTGGTTGCCAGTCTCTTGGCTTGTTTCACCAAGGTGTAATCAGCGCTCAGGTTTTCCTGTGGTGCTGTTTACACGTCAGGATTATTTTGGTGTGAGCTGAAGGTTATTGGAGATGCCTGCTGTAGAGATGTCTGCCTTCTCTTGAACATAATGGAGCCAGAGGCCTGTATAGTAAAGCAAGGCTGTGAAGGTGATTCACCTCTTAGCGGGATATATCACGACAATAACTTATGTTGCAGCCCTCTTATCTGGAACATAACCTGCTTCAGAGCACATTATGTTCCAGATAAGAGGTCTGCAAGTATAAAATAACCATCTACTCCCTGATCGGTCCTCTAGAAAATAGTCCCCTCATTCCTGGAAGCGTCCTCAGACTTCTGTGTACAGTGAGCCTAAAAGCCTTAGGCTACGTTCACACTGCAGGTCTTAATGCTCAATTCCGATTTTTTTGTCTGCTTGTTCACACTACAAATAAAATGCGACAGCAAACGCGCTCTAGTGTGAACGATCAAAGCGGCCCGCATGAGCAAAAGAAGATGTCACACACAACTCGCTCTGTTTAGACCCAGAGCAAACAATATTGTGTGACTGATTTCCCTTAATATAAAGACTTCGGACTTTACGTTTCCCAGTTTTTGCTTTAAGTTATTTTGTTATTTACATAATAATGTAGATGACCTAATAATTATCCTTATTGCTGTTTTAGAGGAGCGGTGCTTCAAAGGATAGTTGCAGATTTCTGTCAGAATCTGCAGATTATACAGTACAAATAAAATGTTCACGTTGTCTTCCCAACAGTTTCACTGACATCTACGCTGGATGGCCAGGAAGCGTTCGCAATGTCTTCTCGGGCGCTTCTCTGTCTCGTGTCAGTGACGTAAAAGACGGATTTAATGAGACATGACCGTTCAAACAGCAGTCGCTTTCTAAAACATCGGATATGTATTGGATTCAGTACCACATACGAAAGTGACCCAGATCGGATTTGAAAATATCAGATTTGTGCCGTTCACACTGTCATAACATGATCGGATACGGGTCGCATAGGGTCAAAAAAAATCGGATTTGATGCGCTTTCGCCTGCAGTGTGAACGTAGCCTTAGTCTAAAGACCCAATGCCAACACAGGTCCTCAAGACTTGTAAGTATTGACTTTATATAGAATTTGAAAATCTAAGCCTACTTACCAATTAGAAACATGTTCTGATGTTTATTTTTTAATTTCTCAGACCATTTAGCGCCCGCTGAAAGAATGAGGCTGGATTTCTTTCAGCTGGTCTTACACACCATTACAATGCACTGAGCATCTCATTAACTCAGTGGAATACACAGCTGTAATTTTAGTCAGATACTTTGTGTCTTAATGATGGTGCTCTGAAATCTTTACATACACTTTTTCTTTTGTTGCCAGATTTAATTCCTGGTTTTAAACAGATACTTTATAATCATGCTTTTCTAGTTTTACTGACCACTCAAAGCCTTTAAGTATACAAACACTAATACATGCTTTTAAAATGAAATAAGCCTACAGATTATGCATGTTTTTTTCTTACCAGACATACACAAATGGCCTGGTATTTACACAGTGCTTTTTTCTTTTTTTAATCTTCCGTCCCTACGCTGTGGATCATATTCATCCATTTTTATCCATCACATACACACCTGGATATCTGAATGAGAGCAATCTGGGTTTCAGCATCTTGCCCAACAAGATCTAACCCGGCCTTCACGAGACACATCGACACAGCAATCAACAGACACCCTCCGCATTTTTCACTGGTCATATACTGCACTACATGACAGGTTAGGTGAAGGCACTCAACACCACACACTGACTGTCATTTACTTCCACTATGTTAATGAGAAGGCAGACGTTTCTGCACACGATCGCTCCTAAACTGAGCAACTCGTAACACATTTAAATGGATAAAAAATACAAACCAGAGGAAAAATATGAAAATTAAGATCTTGAGGTTTCCTGTCCCTTTAAGACAAAGTGACTAAAAATTGAGAAACAACAAACACCGGGGAGAACAAAGAGACCGAGTCCCCACAATGCCACCTGTGCAGGTCCTGCAGGGTGGAGGACCAGAGGGATTTGGGAAAGGAGAGGCTCCCATCTGTTTGAGCTGCTTCCCTCACACAGAGACAAACACACACGAAGGAAGGGAAAAAAACAACAACACAACCGACCAAACGGATGAATCAATGTAAAAGCCCATAAATCAGCACTTAGGTAAACATAATGCTTCTTCAAGCTGACTGATACTCGATACACTGTCTCCAGGACACAACTGATTATGGATTGGCTGTATCAATTTTCAAAAACACAGAAATGTTTCATCTTCATTATCAAACATGTGCGCCTACCTTCATGCGTTCGCTGTTATTGAGCAGGACATTACGGAGCTCTTTGGACACCATGTACAAGTTCCTCTTCTTGCCCTCATGGGTCCGAGTCAGGACGTTGAGTTTGGGGAAGTCGGGAGACAGATCATAGAAAGACCTAGAGGAAAACAGGAAACATGTATTTATGCTGCAGAAAAATGTTGAAAACACCTATTTTACCTTGAAGACAAGGGTGCACTTACTGTATGGTGGTGAAGACGGGGTCATCGTCACTTAGGAACACAAAGGGGTCTTCTTTATATCCAAACAGCCGCATCTTCTTTGAGGGTGGAGGCCTGAAAAAGGACAGAGACAAAATGTTTACTTACATTTTACATTTACTTTACATTTTTCTTTATTTATAATCGATTAAGAGTCAACAGTTTCCATTTGTTAGCTCATGAGCTCAGTGCGACTCACCCACACATCCCCTCTGGTTTAGCACCGGCATCCTGACCCACAGAAGCTCCTTCGGGCGTCTCATCTGCCTCCTTGGCCACTTTTTCCTCTTGGCTGTTCCCCTCCACCTTCTCAGTGGAACCTTCAGGGGGGAGATGTGGAGTGTCTCCTGGTGACGGAGCCTCCTTGGAGCAGCCGGTGTGGGCAGCTGAGCTCGACAGCTTGGAGTCTTTCCTCAGCTGGAGATGGAAGAGGAGGAGAATGAACGGACAAAGAACAAACAGAGGAAGCTCCAGGTATTGTTAGTAAACCTGACCAGGTGGGTGAGGGGAGGGGAGGTGGGGTGGGGGGCAGAAGGGGGGCATCAAGTGTGTGTGTGTGTGTGTGTGTGTGTGTGTGTGTGTGTGTGTGTGTGTGTTTAAGATGAAGTACCTTGGGATATCTTTTGTTCCAAGGCATCGGGGCTTTCTTCACCAGCACAGCTACAAAGAAACCTCCAGTGTTCTGGTGATGTGGCAGAATCCTCATACTGCCATAAAACACACACACAGAAAAAAATTAATGAATTAAAAACATAAATAAATCACAGCTTGGGGTTTGATAGAGCCCCCTACTGTGAAGACAGCATGTGGGAAAAGAAAAAGCGCCTTAATCAACATGTGACAACAGCTCCCTCTGCTGCCAATATCAAGTCAGTGTGAGCACTGACGCTTAAACATGACATCATCCTCCGTAATGTGAGGTTGGCAGGTGCGCTTGTGTGTGTGCATCTACTGCAGACTGGATGCAAATTCAAAAAGCACAGATTACAGTGGTGAGAGGTGATGGTGTAGGATGCTCTACTGTACTCCCTGATTTCACAATTCTGTAAAATGAAATTCTGTATTTTAACGATTCTTGAAAGAAATCAGCCAAAACAAAGCAAGCTAACAGAAACGTTTTAAGGACACTTCATGCCAAGATTGAACACTTTAATAAGCTATTTCACACTATTTTTGAGAGAAAACCTTCAATTCTAAAAATGCATTAGCATGGACCTGCATCTGTATGTCTGGGACTGCTCACTTACCATCTCTCCAGATGAAAGCTAGCCAGTTTCTCTGGGTCTTTTGGCGGGAACATGGTGGGTCGGATCTGCGTATGACGACTGCTCGGGACCTCGGACCAGTCCGTGTACCACTGGCCTTCTTTAGTCATCAGCTACAAAGAAACAGAAACAGTCTGGATACAGATCTACAATTCAAAAGTAACGACTGGCATTAAAAAAAACAAAATCCAGTACCTTCCAGGAAGTGACCCCAGGCATCCACTTCAGCCCCGGCAGGTCAGCTGAGCAGTCAGCCAGCTCCAACGCTCCTAGTAACATGAAGCCAGAGAGCAGCCAGTTAGAAGATATGACATTTACACATAACTTTAATTAAAACACAAAGTGAAATATTTAGTCTGTTGATAAATTGAAGAGCTGAGGTGTAGCTGCTGACACTGATAGATCATTTCCTGTGGACCTGACATGCATGAACTTTAGGGAATGTCCACGCTCATGTATCATCTCAGGTTATGACGACATAATTACATATTACCATGTGCAACACACAACTGAATGCACAGTATCCTGTCATGCATGTCAGACTTAATGCAAGAGAAAAATGGTGGTTTGATTACAGACTGTATATAAATGATGGACAAGCCACAGTAAAAAATTTGGTTTGTGAAGACGCATATGGAGCTGTGAGTTTGCTACTAAACCATCCCATCTTAGTGTGTGGGTGGAGATGATCTGACTATGAACTGCTCTTACAGTAGCAACCACAGATGCCACCAGAACTGATCTCGAACAGCCACTTGTCAATAACAAGGTGAACATAGTCTAAATTATCCCCTGCTCTTAATCTAAATCTGTCAAAGTCAAAGTAAACTTTCTCATCTCTGCTATATACAGTACAGTATATAGAGAGCAGAGACGACGAGGCTTCATTTCCATTCAGTGCAAAAGAACAACAATAAATATAGGAAGAGTAAGAATAAATATACACTTAAAGACTAAGATAAGGGGAGTAAATATACACTTTGAGGTAAAAGGGCTTAATAACAGTCTAAAATTTACAACTGAAATTTAAAGTGACCTTGAAGTGGTTTAAAATGACCAACATAGCAGCTTTACAGTTTACAGCATAAATAAATAAAAGAATTCCTCAGTCGCAAACCAAAACAAAACAAAACAACATCTACACTGTAGAAAGAAAAATCAGCTGCTGCCTGCTCATGGCACCGCCGGAAGTACCATTTGACTTTAATTTACAAGATTAGTTCAGTTTGGAGAAGAAAATTTAAAAAACACTGGATTTAGAAAAATGAAAAATGTGCCACCTTAAACTTGGTCAAAATTGTCAATGCTTTCTAACATTTAAGAAAATCTTAGAGGTAACTTTGCAAGAGGGGCTGTAGTCTAAATCTGACATCTGTACGTGAGCAGCTGACTTGGGTTTCAGTGTCTAAAGACAATTTACGATGAATACTTGTCAGTTTTTCTGTCACAAACCTAAGTACAAGTCATTGAGCCTCATTTACTAAAAGTGTGTATACAAATGTGTGTATCCATCCAATTTATATCATCACCAATTTCTCTGCTTCACCTGGAGGTAAACGTGTTTCCTTATATAGAGAAATGGGACGGAGCAGTACCCAGATAGTATGCAAATTGTATGAAGAACCACAAGGTTGTTTCATATTGAATCAGATTTTGTGTACGAACTCATTTTTTGTCCACAGTAAGAACGGTTCCACACAAATATTAGTAAATGAGGCCATTGTTTTATTATCAAACCCTGCTCCACAGCAACAGGAGTTAAAAGTAAAAAGCAGAGTGTATGAAACAGCTAAAACATTAATATGAATGCTGACCTCTTACTGTGTGACCCAGAATGTGCGTATGTGTTTGTTACCTTCACTTTTCTCCAGCAGTGCTGCTATGACAGCCTCGTCCTCTATGGGGTTGAGTGAACAGGTGGAGTAGACCATCCTCCCTCCCACAGCCAGCTGTTCCACACCGCGCACAGCGATACGCAGCTGGAGCCTGGTGAAAACACACGTGTGCGCTCTGTAATCCTGCCAACGTTTTAAATTAAGACCAAAAACGACACACTCCTTTCCCTTGCTGTTTAGTCAATTTGGTGTACCACACGACTGCATTCCTATGTGGTAGCTTAGGCGTGAGCGCGCTCTCTCCTCCACTCACCCGTGGAGATGCAGGCTGTTGCTGGTCGTCCATTTCTTCCACACGTCTATGTTCTTCCTCATGGTGCCATCCCCACTGCAGAGCACAGAGCAGCAACAGTCAGAACACCCACCTCGTCTTGGCCCGAGGCGATGAAACCTCCACGGAGCCTTTTTTCAACTTGTCATGGGGCAAAAAAACATGTCTGCGAAGCACAAACTGTCTGCTTCTGTCTTCATTACTGCTTTTCCTCCCCTCCACTCCTCTCCCCTCCCTATGTTGTCTTTGGCAGGCGACTCCTGGCTTCAGCACTACAGCTGCCCAAACTCAGGCAGCATTTGCAAACCGAGGCAGTTCTGCTTTGGCCACAAAATGATGCTAAATTTCGAGAGATGAAAGATGTGGATAAATGTTTTACCGCCTTACTGAAACCTAAAGGTCGCAAAGACACTAACAGCAACTTATGAGGACAGTGCATTTGATGGAGAGTGTGGTGCCTAATAAATCTCCTCTCCTGTCAAACACCCACACATAAATCAGAGCTTACTGATCATTTTTTTAACTGTTTTAGCAGCTTCACAACCCCAACTCTCTGCATCAGCGATGCAGACATGTAGCAGATACGTCTGCTGACCTGCAGGGCACGTCACACAGGATGCGGTCGTAGAAGAGGACGTCCTTCTTGCCATTGGAGTTGATCTCCAGGGTGGGGATGCAGGAGGCGTCGTGGTTCACCACCATGATGCAGGGGCTGTTGAGCCGCTTGGCCTGGTGCACGAGCAAGTAGCACCGCTTGTTGTCCACGTCATTTGCAATGACAAAGCCCTCTGAAAGGTGGAGATCAGGTTTGAACTTATATACACTATTAATGCAAGAGAATCTTGTTTTTTTGCAATTTAAAGAAACAAAACATGAATTTCTTCCAGTTTTCCTACCTGGAAACGGCACATCCATGTCAGCATGAAGCATCTCGATCAGCTGGGCTGTCTTCGAGCCTGGAGCTGCACACATGTCCAGGATCTGCATAGAAACTATTTTTAAAAATTTTGATGCCACTTTATTGTTACCAACACAGACTCCTGTGGGAGGACAATACGTTTACGGTCGCTGAAGGACATTTGGCAGAGTTTAGTCTCTGCTAAACAGCTGCTCCTGTCCTGCATTTTCCCATCTGACTGGCTGCCTAGCAAAACTGCTTTTGTGGCAGTACTCAACACAGACTTTCAGCTGCCTCGTCCCATAGAGGAAAAGACTCCAACTCAGTTGTCTTGTAGTGCTGCTGGTAACAGTCGCCCTTCTACTCTAGCGATCCCCTGTGAGCAAGAGGACCACTTTAACCAGAACTTGGAGTTGGTGGAGAACTGGTTTGTGTGACGACACACTGAGCTAATTGGGACTGTGGAACAAGGACAGAGCAGCTAGATCTGACTCAGGGTGAGAAATAGCTAGCTATACTGCTCAGTTATCGTAACACAAATTAACTGGGATATAAAATATTTGTGGGGGATAAACGTGTAAAGGCCTAAGATTTTATTTATGAAACCATGTTCATCTGATTTATGCACATGCCCCTCACCACCACAGAGAGTAAATTTGAACACGAGTTTAAAAACAGAGAGAAAGTTCAATTGCATTAAGTATAAAAAACAAAAAAACAACTGTGCTTTTACCTTGTGATGGGGCTCAATCTTCAGAAGTATTGGAGGGATCATGCTGACAGCTTCTTGTCGGCTGATGTTGCCCTGTGAGGACAAACAAAAGGAATGTCAGTCTCTCCACTTCTTTACCAACTTCCTGACATGTTTTGGGGTTTTTTACCCCCTTCCACTGGTAACACAAATGCGATCTTTTGGCTTGTGACTGACTCACCGACTCTGTCTCGCTGACCAAAAACTGGTGGAACTTCTCCAGCAGGGGAGACTTCCTTATGATCTTCCTGCTCATGTTGGTGTGCCAGGCCTGCTCATCAGGGTACCTGAAGAGCACAGTCCACAATCGGGTTTTAATTTGAATCAGTGCATCTTTTTAGTCTTGGGGAAAACACGATATATTACCAGCTGAGAGGCTGTGGAGCTTCGATCTTCTGACCATCGATTTCGAGCTCCTGAATATCCTTGAAATATTTTTCCTTCAGACAATGAAGGATCTCCTTGGCATGGCTGGAAAAAAGAAATTGGTAGCATTTATATTAGGGATCTAATATGTTCTCCTTATAGATGTAATTAATGATTCAGCATTTTCCCTTAAACAAATAAAAGTGGAATTTCCATGAAAAAGTTCAGAACAACCTACAAAGGTGCACATACGTCCCAATGAAAACCTCCTACATGGCGTTAAGCATGAACCAAAGTTGTAGATCTATCCAGCTCACCTCTTGTATCCAGTGATGCGGATGGTTGCTGGCAGAGGTTCCCTCATTGCTTCCATGAACTGTTCAAACTCCCCCTCAGGTACCAGACCTAGTTCCTTATAGTAGTTCTCAAACAGCTTGTTCTCCTTGATAATGTCAGCATACCCAGCTCCCCAACCCTGGGACAAACAAATATGTTCATGCAAACTAACAGGAGACAAAATTGCTACACTGAATGTCGTTTGATAAAATCAAATTTAAACTTTACTTGCTTATAATTATGAGTAACAGCCTGAACAGCATACCATACGATCTGTTACATTTAACTGTGGTGTCGTGCTCAATTCGGCCTACAGTACAACAAGCTGTTCACATATACAAAGATATACAGGTCGTTGTTAAAAAAGAGAAAAAGGAACATGGTGGTCACACATGGCTTTGAAAACAGCACGGTAAGCAGCAGCGGTTTACATCTGCTACTTTCAGTAAAGGTAACAGATATAAACTATCCCTGCAGTCGCTTCCTTTCTGCAGTTACTTTATTTAAATGTTCGTGTGCGGCGTGGCAAAACACAAGCACTAGCTAGTTTGTCTGCAGCAGGAGTTTTACTCACAGCGGTGTCTCTGTTGTCCCTGCCAGCATTCTGGTTTTTCTGCCGCTGTCTGCTTCTTTTCCCCATGTTGGAATAGCAGACGACTCTGGAGAAAAGTCTGCGGAACAACGTGGTGACTGGACGCGAACAAACCAGAGCTGTAGCTCAGCTAAAGTGTAAACGTGCAGAGCGCCTGAAGATGGACAGGCTGTGTATCCACGGAACGTGCTGCTCTGACGCACGTGAATGAGGACCCATTGAGGTGGCCGCAAAATCTGCCTGAAAGAAAGCAGAAACGCTTCAACGAGCCGGTCTGCACTCTTGTGAAATGTTATTATTACAAAAATAAAGTTTAAATTGTTTACGTGAAACTTTACAACCAAATAACTAATATTTATTGTCGAAACTACACACTTTACTTCTTTACACGTTATTTAAAAAGTGTCCCAACTCGTTTTTTTAATATATTCGTAATATGTGCCATTGTGGGATTTTATGCAAATCATTGTCTATGAAAATAACATACATGTGTTCGTTATTTGGCCCTGAATGTTACATTAATCTTACTTAATCAAATTTCTGTTTTTATTTTTATTTTTTAATAATAACAAATAATCCTACACGATCAGGAGTTGATCAACCAAACAGGCCCCTAAAAGGTCTTATATTATGAATCATCATACTACCTAGTAACCACCCAACGACCGGTTAAATTGACCTATTTTAGGAATTATGCACCTTTTGCACCTTAAAATGTTGCATCGTTTTTATTTCATCACAGCAACATCCATTTTTATACACACAAAACATTAGTTAAACATATTCTCTTCATGTCGCATGGCAACCAGCAAGCAAAGAGCTAAAATGATCTTTTTTCTTTTCTTTTTTTTAATCCACCAACAACCCCTTGTGAAATCATCCTATTCTTTTATTTCCATAACAATAACATGTAATTTATATGGACAAACGCATTACACATATTATCATTGCCTAGCAACCACCTAGCAATGACCCATTTTTTGCATTAAGCCACCTACATCTTATGAAAGCATCGTTTCATTATAACTTCATGGCCGACAGCATGAAGCACTATACTAGTAGTTTGCCAAACATATGTTAGGAATTCTTTTTGGCCTATAGGGGGCTGCATAATATACTTTAACCGCTGACATCTTATCATCTTAGATTTGCAGACACATAACAGACACAAATATTTTACTATTATTGTTATGATATCGTTTGGTCCTTTGGCCTTTCTTCTCTCACACTTTCCATCATCTTCGCCTGCTGGTTGGTGAAGATGATGGCCATGTCGCCAAGTTTAACACTTCATGTTAATTTTAAAATGTAGTAAGTGTGTAAACATGAGTGAAAACACAGCCACTCTTTGTGAAAAATATTGATGAACTGAAAATGCTTGTATTCTATATGAAAAATTCTTTGTCTCTTTTTTTGTGTGTGTTTATATGTTAACAGCAATGAAAAGGAAAAAAAAAAGTTTTTATATAGCAGTATTAAAGTCACCGTACAAGTTGCTGTTTTCCACATTACTCCACATTATAGTTCAATTTTGAGAAAGCGTCATTAAGAAAGATAGACTAACCATTTGTCATTAAAACTGAACGGTAGTGGCAGCCTGGAAAGAAGAAAAATATAAAACGGTAGCATAACCCTGGCTTGAAGTAAATAACACAAAGTCACGTTAATCCAGCAGAAAGTTATTACCCAAGAGATGGGTTAAATAGGCAACTTCATCTGGGAAGTGCTGTGATTACAACAATAAACTGAAGCAACAATTTGCGTATGTTAAACCGAGAGATGTTTAACCGAGCTGAGTTTTGCACAAAACAGTCGATATAAATGTTAATGTATAAATTTGGCAAGTAGGGGATGAGGAGAAGGTTAAATCACTTTTCCCGGATTGGACTTTTTCTAAGCATTTTCATACACGAACAGCCGGCTCTCCGGCTGGGTTATGACCTCGCGAGAGTTTAGTCTGACGACTTTATGAACTCAGAAACCAATCACAGCAGGAGTCATCTCCACAGGATCCAATCTAACGTGCTGATGCAAAGACCGGGCGCTTTCATTGGCTGAAAGGATCGGTTGCGTAATCGTTCAAGAACTCTTAATTGGTCCGAATCGGTCGCGAGCGTATGAGCTGCCCAGGCTCTTGTCTGCGTTCTGGACTGCAAGCTAGGGAATAACCGGTATGTATAGTTAGCTAATTGTGAACGTTTTAGTTTTAAATATTAGCCCTCAGGTCGAAATGGACGCTCTCCTCTCCCTACTCTTCTCCTCGGAGGAAGAGGAGTTGTACATGTTGGACCGCATGGCTTACCTCATGTTTTTAATGGCAGCCTGCACTTTTATTACTTTGCTGTTTGAAAATGTTCCTTATGGGCGGTATGCTACAAGCAAGTATGGATTTCCAGTTAACGCCAGGTTCGCCTGGTTCGTCCAGGAGCTGCCAGCCTTACTGCTCCCTCTGTGTTTGCTACTCTGGACATCTTCTAAGACGTCATTACTACCTAATCAGCTCCTCATTGCCATGTATTTCCTTCACTATGTCCAGAGGTAGGTAACCGTGGGCAGTCACGTTTATTTATATATGCAGTGTTATAAGCAGGCATGCTCAAGGAGCATTGCGTAAGTACCCCTTCAACTGGGCAAAGAAACGCCTGATTAATTGTGCAACTCAAATACAGGAGATGTCAAAATTTGCACAGATGAATACATTTCAGTATAAACATGCCATTACTCAAAATAATGTGTTCTTGTTGTGTTTTTTTTCTTCTTCTTCTGCAGAGCCTGCATTTATCCATTTTTAATCAGAGGAGGGAAACCGACACCGTTCGCTTCATTCGCCCTGGCCTTTGTGTTCTGCTGCTATAATGGCTTCATGCAGATCAGGTACCTGAGCCATTATGCTGAGTACCCAGCATACTGGGTTACACATCCATGCTTCCTCATTGGTAGGTGTCCTGTTCCCCCACTGTGTGCAACAGTAATGTGAATTATTTTGTTGTGTGCAGAAGTTAAAATGTTGTACTGAGTGTAATTAGTATTTCATACGTGTACATAGGGATGGGAATTGATAAGAATTTAGCTATTATCCATATCACTTATCGATTTCATTCCTTATTCATTCTCTTACCGATTCTCACTGGATCTTCTTTGAGAGTCACCCCCGTCGCTAAGCAGCATATCAAAGACATTAAATTCATGCAAATTAATTGCATGTTGTTTGGTCAAATGTTCATGTTGGAGGTATTTCCTGGTCTTTGTTGTGATCAGTGTTGGGGTCGTTACTCAAAAAAGTAACTATCACACATGTTACAAATAAAGCATTTATTAAAATTAATGCAGTACATTGATTAATTCAGAGGTTCCCAAAGTGTGGGGCCCGCCCCCTAGGGGGGGCGCAGAGCCATTGCAGGGGGGGCGCGGTATGAAAGGAAAAAAAAAAAAAAGAGCGCTTGGACACTGTGGACAGGTTTTTGACGGGGCTCCCACACAAACGCAAAGCAGGAGATGAAGCATCGCCAAATATGTTTCCAAACCAACTTCCTTCCAAGCCAAAGACAGGAAAATATGGTGAAGCATATCTTCCCTTTGGCTTCACCTGCACAAGTGCCAAGGTAGGTCTCCCCTGCAAAATTAGTTTCCAAATCACGGACAAACAGTATCCCACATTCTTGATTTTTAGTTCACAAACACTTCTTGTAATAACTAACTACTCCTCACATTAAATGTCAGGAGTAGTTAGTTATTACAAGAAGTGTTTGTGAACTGACATTAAATGTCAGGAGTAGTTAGTTATTACAAGAAGTGTTTGTGAACTAAAAATCAAGAGCTAACATGATGTTAGCTCTTTATGCAGTAAAGTTACAGTGGGATACAAATAATATCAGGCTGATCCTGCCGTAATTTGTTCCCCCGGTTCAAATCACGGACAAACAGTATCTCACAGCTGTTTTTGTTTTTGAACCCATTTTGCACAGACAGACATTTTTTGAAAAATGTATTGACAGCAATGTTGAATATTATTACACAGGAAAAAAAACAACTACACGTAAAATAATTACACCGTGACGCCTCTGCCTTTCTAAATGCAGGGACAGTAACTGCGTGTGTATATGTAAGTGTGTAAAACCTGAAGATAGTCAGAGACAAAATACTGTTAATCTATCTGCCATTCTGCAATTCATCTCATGTAAACAATAACGTGGCGCACAGCGTGACGTGAAAAGAGGCACATACCTTTGACGTTGCGTGACGAACTCTGTAATCCTCGTCCACACGTAAACGCAAAAACGGAGTTTTAAAAAATCTCCGTTTTTGGTGAATCGCAACGCCGTTTACGTGTTGACGAAAAGTCCAAACGCATAGAAACAGCTGAGTTTTCAAAAATACCCGTGTAGGTGTGGACGCAGCGTAAAAGAGTTAGTAGTATATTTTATTACTACCTGTAATTTATTGCCGTTTACTTGTATTTGCTTAATTGTTTACTAAATGTTTGAGGTGTGAAATAAACCGCAATGGAGTTTGTAAACAAAATATGGGTGTGTGTGTTTGGAGGATGTGTTTGTGGGGGGGGGGGGGCGAACATTTTCTTGTAAAAAAAGGGGGGCCTGGCAAAAAAAGTTTGGGAACCACTGGATTAATTACTCGCAGGATTCAGTAATTTGTCTGAAGCAGAATCAGAATACTTTATTAATCCCTAAGGAAATTCTCTATTTATTTAAGTAAAAAGTAAAGGACATAGAAAGAAAAAAGAAAAAAGTTAAACTAAAGAGAAAAAGCAGGAGCAACTGTAACAGGCTGCATGCATGGTTGACACATGCGCACTCAAGATGATTTGTTATCCTACTTGTTACATTACTTTCATATTACTCTGTAAAATGACCTGTAACACATTCTCATAATTACCATTTAACAATATAAACCTATAAGCAATAGATCCACACACCAACAAAAATCCTAATGAGGACACACATCTTTCTCTTGGTATTGCACAAAGCAAAGATAAAAACCAACACAGTGACTTCAAAGCGATCTCCACTGTGATTTCTCTGTAGAAACAGAGACTGCAGCCTGACTGCTCATCAGTTTGTTACCGGTTGAAGTTCAAGGTCTGGTTGATGGGCTGGCGTCGGCATTCGCTCAGCTTTCACTGTGGTTCTTGGCTAGCCAAGCGTTAGCCAAGCATTAGCTTGCTGTCTGTGCAGATTCTTGCAAAGAGCCGAAGTTTTGTTAGCAACATAACGCTGTCCTGGATGTAGTTTCCACTTTACAATTCGACTCTCATCCTCTTGTGCAATAAAAGATAACCACGCTGTAGACTGCACCAGTTGGATTACATAGTATCAGTTTTAAGTACAGCTTGACAATAGCTGATACATGGGTGCTACATATATAATATTAATTTTTTTCAAACTTATTAGAAACTTGCAGTGAAGGCGAGGCTCTGCTGACTGAATAGTCCTCTACACGCACTGTGCTACACCCACCCATATAAAGCGACATATACACATGTGGCAGTATATCTGGGTTAAGTCCAGCCATGTATCTAGCCACCCATTTTCTGCTGCTTATCTGGGTCATGGACGCAGCAGCCTAAGCAGACGAGCTAAGACCTCACTCTCCCCTTCCTCCAGCTCATCTGGGAAGACTGGAGGCGTTACCGAGCCAAAAGAGCGATATAATCACTCCAGCATGTTTTGTATCTGCCTTGGGGCAGATCCAGTCCTAATGGGACACCCAACTTACGATGCACCAAGGAGGGATCTCTGTCAGATTCCTGAACCATTGCTCGTGGCAATAAATGAGGGTTTGAACGTAGATCAGCCGGTAGATCGACAAATTTGCTATTACACTCGGCTCGCTTCTCCACAACAAATTGATACTGGAGTTTGGCGGATTATACCAAAGATTCATCATATCAATAACAGCGCTGGTATTGATATTGGATCGATACAGTCATAATAGGACTGATACTTTGTTTTGATTCTCAAAATTCAGTATATAGCTCAGATGGGGGGGGGGGACCCCAATGTTGTACATCACTGTACTCTGCAGTGAGTATATGCTAACTAATCTCTGTATATCTTATGTGGATATAATTCAAGTAAAGTGGAATGAAGGCAGGCTAAAATTAATGTTAGTGTAATGAATAATCCTGAACAGTTCAGGATGTGGCCGGCTACTGTATAGTGTCTGTTATTGGTAAATCTGTGTTATCTAGTAGCAGGGTTACGAGCTGTTCTGTTTATTTATGAAAAAGAAACGCCGGTATACACTGGAAGCCCAGATGTCCCAGTTTTACATGTTGAATGCCCACTTGGATATTCCACGTCATCTGTGCGTATCAGGTGACTCATCCACACGTATTTGAGGTTTTCTAAGTGAGTGAGAAAGATGTTATGTATAGTTTTTGACGTCTGTACACACAGAAAGGTTTTTGAAAGGTAAAATTATCAGATTTGTCAGTGGGGTGGCTGCATGCCAAATAACCCCAGGTTCAGTCATCAACTCATCAGCGAGACTCCAAGATAGCCTTTTCCATTACTACCTACTATTAGACAACTTGTCCCTGACCTGTTGTGGGCACTTTGCCCTTTTCTGGCTGAGAACCACAACCTGAGTGTGAGCTATTTTTGAAGAGTTAGGAAATGATAGATGTGGGTGAATGTTTGGAGAGTTGTACCCCACAGATGGCAGTGATTACACAGAGTTTAATAATTAACAGTTTCACCAGTTTGTGCACATTGTCTAAAGTATCATGTATGTATATATGTATTATATTTATAACAACAGTTGTTAAAGGATTTCTCAACAGTTTTTTTTTTTTTTCTTTCTTATTTTAAAACCTTCCCTTTTGTCCTGTTACAGCTGGGAAAATATCAAGTCTGTATGTGACCCTAAGTTGGATAAGCAGTGAAGAAAAATGAAAATATGATATTTTAGGGTCACTTTTCGGAAGGAAACCAGGAGTATTCATCAAAATGTGGAAATGCTAAAAGAAAAAGAAACGCAAATCTTTGCTCTCTGGCTTTTTAACAGTACAGTCACTTGCTGAAACAGCTTTTGCTTTTGTCTCCAGGCTCGGTACTGTGGTTCGTTGGCTGGTTTATAAATGTACAATCTGACCACATCCTTAGGAACCTGAGAAAGCCCGGAGAGACTGGTTACAAGGTTCCCAAAGGTAAGGGCTTCAGTCAGATTCTGACATTTTATTTAGACTAGGGATTTTAAACTCATTTTACATAGTGGGCCAAATACAGCCAACTTTAATCTCCAGTGGGTCAGACCAGTGAAGCTCCCCTTTCTGTCACTGTAAAGACGTTTAGATACATATTTTGTCCCTGAGATAACTTCATAAGAAAAAGAAGTGTCGTTTCAAGGTTGTCTCAGTTCTTCTACCTGATTTTGAAATGCTGCTGTGTAAAGAAAAAAAATCTGTCAGCACTACTCTTGGGGATTAAGTTGGAAGAAATAAATGTGTAAAATTACATAAGGGTTATTACCCAGACTGTCCTGTAATTGTACAGCAGAATGTTTTGTTAATAAAAAAAAATAAAATAGCCTTTTAAAAATTGTGGACTTATTGTTAAAAAAACGAGCAAAAAAATGTAGAGTTTGTGGTGAGGGAGAAAAAATATGAAAATACAGTTCAGAATGTATGCACTCCTACATATTGTCCAAAACTGTCCATTGGGCCTAATTGGAGTCGGGCTGATTCTGGGCCCCAGGCCTAATGTTTGACACCTTTGATTTAGACTATTTAATTTTCTGTTTAGATGAAATTCAACAGCAGGTGTCCAGTAATTAAGGATAAATAATTTCTGTATGTGTAGTCTTAAGTTTTTGCATGCTCAAGCTAAAGTAAGCAATGCAATATTTTAAGTAGTAATTTGATCATTAAACGATGAAAGAAAACAATATATAATGAAATCATTTCATTAGGTTTTCATTGTAGTATGTAAACTAAGCTATAATGGAGCAATGTAATTTCTCTGAGTCCTGGGCGAACTGTACATTCATTATGCTGGTAAGCTTTATTTATTTATTTATGTATTTATTTATTTATTTATTTAAGAGCTTAACTCAGAACACTGTCACATCACGTTTACCTTTTATACATTGTCTATGCATGTAAAAACTGGCATACACATACAGAATGTAGAGGGGGAAAGTGATCAAATCGATTACCGGTACATATTTGTGAAACGGCTAGTTTCAGGCAGAGGAGTAACTGAGGGGCCACACTAAGATAGTATAAAATAAATAAGCATGGTTTCCAATAAAGCTATTCTAGCAAATTCCAAAAATAAGTATACAGCTGGAAATAAGCATAAAGTACATTTTTCATGAAATTCTGAGACGGAGCCTTCTTCTTTTTTAGGATCCAGTCCTTCCTTGTAAACGGTGCCGTTTTTACATTGTGGTGCTACTTATTCTTAGGTTTAGACTCTGAATGTTTTTGTTGCAGCACTTGTGATGAGTGAGAAGGAAGTCACAAAACCTGCAATCACATAATGGCCCTCGACACTGCGGTCTCTGTGTGCTAGATGCTAATTTTCCAGTGTGGTCTCATGATTATACAGATCACACTGTAAGCAGAATCACAGGTTGTCACTAGCTGTCTTTGCCTGGGCCTCTGTGAGCCCTTACATTAGTGTATAAACAGCTCTTGCTGCACCTCCTCTAATATGGTCCAACTTGTAGGACTTTCAGTGTGTTTGCTTTCACTGACACAAACATGGAAATCTTCTAAACTGCACAGAGTTGACAATAATTATGTTAGTTAGCCAGGCGTACAGTGGAAGATGTGCATTATATGTGTGTAAATGTGAAGCCCTCACTTATTCAATATTCAGGCTGTATACAGAATTAATCTTTATGAAGTGTTCATGTTATTTGAGACTAATGTGCTTTAAGATTGATATATTTATAGTATTTGTTTACATTTTTAACATTGGAATTTTTTAAGCACAGGTCAGTTGACAACACTACATAGGCAAACAAAAAAATCACATTTCACACAGCATTTCTGAAACAAGCTGTTGATGCTTTCACTTATTACTTTCAAGTCTCATTGAATATAACATGTTCATTTTGTAAACGACTGCCCCAGTTGGTTAAAAGGGAGGCTTAAATGTAGAGCATGCCTCAGGGTGGGTCAACCATGTGACTGAAAAGTCCCTGATGTAAGAACATATGATGACCTTTGGTTTCTCAGTCAGAGTTGCCGCTTGATTTGTGACCGACCAAGTTGACAACAGCCAAAATATTCTGCACGACTCTTCACTAACCACGATAAAGAGGCTGCAAAGGAGAAAACTGTTCACTTGTCATTCTGCAGCTTTTTATCATTCACTCTGCAGCCCGTCACCTCCCTCCGCTCCTCAGGCCTGATTCAGCTACTCTGATCCGGATTTCACTCTTTACTTGCTACAGACTCGACTCTGTTTAGTTCAGCTATGGTTCCCTTGCTGCTCTACACAGGCAGCAACTCATCTAATTCTCCACACATCTGTCATCCAACACCCTGGATCAGAATGCCATCCCAGACCCATTCAAACCCTGTGATAATTATTAATCTTTTATCTAACGACAGTGCCTTATATATTTAGCTATCTAGCTAGATCTGGGTCATGATATACAGCCTTCGTGTTGTTAGGCAACCAGGATTGCAGCATTTAACACTGAGGGTCAAAATGATGGTTGGTGGTTCTCGGTACAAATGGTCGATAAATGTTTTGTTTGTTTTTTTTGGGAGGGGAATGCAACACATCAACATTCTCTGATCATTAAACCCATTTTAGGAAGAGTTCGCTGTGCAGCCTGCCCCAGCTTGGCTAAAACAGACGTAACGGCTGAAACATGAGTGGATGTATGTTTTTTAGTGTGTGTGACCTTTTACTGCATTTAACTGGCTGAGCACTGTATGAGATGTGACATGTAAGGAGGGGGTTGGGTAAACAAGGCATTGGCTCACGTCCAAATTCCTTTTGCAAAACAGCCTGTACGGTGGGTACACTGAATCAAACCATGTTTTCTCTGAAAAATCCAAACCATAAGTTGGCTTCTACCTCTGTTAAATAAATCGGTAATCATAACGGGTTCACAAAGAGAGTGGCTCCCCTGACTGGGAGCGTAGTCAAAACAAAAGCACCTTGAGCCTGAACTTGCACTGAACCTGTTGAAACAATCCTTCCTTGAACCTTAAAGAAAATAAAGCAGAGAAGGCGAGGTGCGAGGAAGCTGTGAGCTTTGTTGCTCCAGATCAACTTCCAGGCACGTCTGGAATCCCCTCAGCCAAGAATCTGCTATTTTCACATAAAGGGTAGCAGCACTGCTGAGCGCATAGCCTGCAGTCACATACTGAGTGCTCAGCCATGTATGTGTGGTATGAAGCCAGCTCTGTGAATGCCCTTTGCATTTTGTAACTGCATGTTGCCTCCAAATAAGATTCACAGACAGTGGAAATGTCACCACTTATTCAGCTTAGTATCAAATTGTATTCTGCGAAAAGTCACTGGATTTTATTTCCCTCCACATTGAAATGTTTGGGTTATTTTTGCATCAGTGAGCACATCAAAGGAGAAACCCACCTGCTCTAATGTCGCTGTCTTCCACCCACAGGCGGCATGTTCGAGTACGTGTCTGGGGCCAACTTCTTGGGCGAGATAACAGAGTGGGCTGGCTTCGCTCTGGCTGGTCACTCTGTTCACAGTGCAGCCTTCGCCATCTTTACCGCAGTGGTCCTCGCTAGCAGAGCTGTGGCCCACCACAAGTAAGAACAAAAAAAGGCAGCGTGCTCACATTCAGAGCAATTTTCCTGGAGTATGCACACTGTACATTTTAAATAAAATTCAGAGTTAACACGGGAAATTTTCTTGTTCCTTTGTTCTTGCTCTGCAGATGGTACCTTGCCAAGTTTGAGGACTACCCTAAAAGCAGGAAAGCGTTGATTCCCTTTCTGTTCTAGAAAACTGGACACCTCGAAAGGTAATTTCATTCCTGTGATTGTTTGCCTAATTTAGAAATTCTGTGATGTTGCAACAAACCTTGAACACAGCTTATTTTTTTCCACTGAAAACAAGCTCACTCTAGGTGTGAAGACGCAATAGTTAAAAACCTTTCTGAGATGGTGACTTTTATCATTTCTGTTACGTTGGTAATAACATCACAAAGCACCAAGGAACCTCAACAAGCATGGACTGAATGTGCTGGAAGTGTTGCGTTTGCAGGAGAGGCGGCATTCAGCTCTCCTCCAGAGGAAATAAAGATTGTGAATGGGGTAGCTCCATGTTAATACATGGGATTTATGACACTCTACATCAGCAGTAAACAGCTTTAAGACTCTTCTCCTGATCTGCATATTCTAGCAGTTGGAACATAAAGTTGGAAATGCAAAGCAGACATTTAAAATGTTCATTTTAACCTCAAGACTCAGTTGTTGCAAATCTTTTTAATGTCCATTCACATCAAATAGATGAGTTCTGAATTAAGTAGAACATGTGTTTTCTACTGGACTTTGCTCTGGGTGTCATCTACTGACCTCATCATCTCAAAGTCCTGAAAAAGAAGCAACTTTGTGAATATAACTGCATATCTGGACTTAAAAAGACTGAGACTTGCATCAGGCCTGTCCCCCACTCATGGACTGCGGGGACAGAGAATGGAGATCAAGCACAGGCGTCAATAAGTCACCCATGCCTGAAATTAGAAAATAAGAGTTGCCCCAAAACATGCCCCGTGCTGGGAGTTTCTCAGAGAGATGGTGAAGAAGTGGAGAAGAAATGAGAGAAAAATATTGGGCAGGTGAAAGCAGGAGGACAACGTGTGCTGAATGAATAAAGCTGTGCGAGATGTGTTTTTGAAGGGACGGAGAAAAACTGGAAGTAAAGACAGGAACAGGAAATATTGGACTCGTCTCTTTCACTCCATTACTGTTTCATTTTTGTTACCATGAGTCATAATCTTGTCAGTGTAAGTTAAGACTTTTCTTAAATCATGTCATGCTTTGTTGGTACTCAGAATTTCATGTGCCTTTTTTGGGTGGGCTTTAAAAATGACTTGTATTTCAAAAGAAGTGCAGTTATCTTTAACAAAAAAAAAAAAAAAAAAGTTTGCTCACTCATTTCCTGATGAGGTTATTTTCCTGTCACGACTGAGGTCATGTCTTTAGGAATTTTATAAAGGGATTTTTACACTTTGTCACCAATAAATACTTTGACTGCTGCATCTGAGTGTGATGATAAATGATGGCTGCTTTGCAGAGTGACATCCTTCATGCCCCCACCTTCTCTCTTTTTTTTCCCAGGGTGTTTTTTTTCTAGTTGTGCATCCTCTGTCTGGGCTCCTTGTAATTGCATCACTATATTACACAGACAGTATTTACAACTGAGCGCGCCATTTGCCTGTAATACCATTCATCTTCATGCACTGTGTAATGGCTTGTTGGTCCCAAACTTAGACACACAGGCTCCAGATACAAGTAATATTTAATATACACATGCTATATAATTTAATGTAACATGGAAAAGCAACAGCTAAGCAGCATTAACAACCTTCAGCCTTTAAGACTGCTGCATGCAAACAAACACATCTGTGGTAGAAAAGTAAGATAAGACACTGCTGCATGTTCTTTCTGTCTTGCAAGCCATAGACTGTATATAAAAGATGGACACAGCTTTCTGATGTGAAAAGTGAAGCCAGCGTGGAAGTCTACTTTCAAGATTTATTGAAAACAATAAGATGTTCATTTTGTAAACTGGACCCAATAAGAGGGAAAAAAAGAATAAAGCATGAAATTTTCATGACTGGATCAACCTTGTGATTGATAAGTTGCTATTGTATTGGACCATTGGAAGCAACAGTGAAAATGACGAAGGGTTCAAAACAGTCAAGTCCAGCTGATAAGTTAGCAATCCACCCTCTTCTTCAAATATGGTCACTGCTGGCTATAAAAGGGGAAAAAACAACATGGAGTCCTAAGCCAGCCGGTGATGTAATAGCTGCTTTGGTTATTTATTTGTTTATTTATGGCTCCAGTCTTGCCTCCCGCAGATAGGACAAGACTTTGTACGAGGTTCTCGCAAGAGAAAAGAAAAATGTCTCAAAAAGTCTGAAATTAAAGGAAACGTGAAGTCCTAGTCTTAGATTTTGTGTAAAATTTCAGGTGAACTTTATAAAGTTTCTGTTTTATGTCGAATTGTTTAACATTGTAACTTTAACAGAAATATTCAGTTTATTGTCATGTGTGAAGAAAAAAAAGCATACTTTGTGTTGCACTGATTTCTGCCCTGCCATAACTAGCAGTATGATATCTTAATCTTCCTTTGTGTTTACTGAGGTCTTAAAATCCCTTGGTTATAATTTTGTAAATGGTGCAGGATCCCTCCTTTGCACCTAGAATGTAGGCGATGGACAGCAGTTTGAATAGATGTTCTCTTTGCCTGTAGATGGCGCATATTAACACACCTATATCTACTAGGTTTAAACTCTTTTAATCCCCCCATCTTGCATTCAGATGGTACAGGTTGGACTGTAGGTTCAGACCACAGGCTGCATATAAAGTTGATGGCCCAGATTTGCAGTTTTGAACCTGCTCTGCGGTTAGATGATAATCAGTGGGTTCATTCTAATGATGTCCTTGTTATTACTGTACCTAACTGCACAGTGGGGGCAGCGCACCACAGGCAATATGCTCACATGTAGAAACAATGTAATGGCTGCTGACATTGTAAACGCAGCTTCCCACTAATGTGGGTTAAATATCTGGAACATACTGCAGCCTCATTACTATTCAAGCCACATGCAGCCTCAGACAACTGCCTGCTTCCTTAATATTATTTCCTATTACCGTTATGCCCGTGAGCATATTGGTGGCTTCTCCAGCTTCTCCTGTGTTGTTGTTTCTGTGCGTGTGTGTGTTTGTTCGTGTGCATTTTTTAGGCGTCTGTCAGCTATGGTCCAGTTGTCACCAATGTTGTAATCCCATAAAAGCTGACAATGAGGCAAACCAGCCTTGAAACGACACGCACGCTGACACATAGTCGGTGTCGGCGCTCGGCTCGAGCTGAGTCCGTGACATGAGAGATGAGAGGAATAACCTATTCAGTGTGCTTTGTCAGTGCCCGTGTTTCATGCAGTGTAAAATGGAAAAGATAGGAAGAAGAGATTGGATTTCTGCAGGCGTACAGTGGGAGTGAGCATCTGTGCGTGTGCCCGAGTGTGTTTTATGGCGAGCTGCATGTCCTAGCCGACACATAGTTTGCTCTAGGGGGGAGTTTCTTTGGCTATGTCACATGCTGCACGTGAGTAGCAGAGGTTGGGGGCAGGCATTATGCAAGACACTCTTTAAAAAGAAATACATACGCATCCCAGAAGGTGCTGGTTATCCTGCCTGCCACTCCTCCACCGTAGTGTTTAATGGCTTGGGAAATTGCTGTTACCAGTGGGGCCTGGGCAGCATTCAGATACTGGGATGATGAACACCACCTGCTGTGTGTTACCCCCTCAAAACGAACATTTGGAATCCAGGTCCGCAGTGTGCATCTGAAAAAATAAACGGGGAAAAAGAAGGAGGCCCTTTTAAGCTTAGACGGGGGGGACCATGTTACTGTGTTGTTGTACTTAGATCGTATGAAAAGCCTTTATGTCCTTATATACAGTCCGTGTTTGCACTGCAGTGTAGGTTTACTTCTGTGTGTATGTGAGCAGCATTTCAAGGGCCAGAGTTTGTGGCCTCGAGCAAGTGTTTGGGATGCCGACAGTCTCATGGCCTGGTCTGCCTATTCTTTTGAAGTAAATTATCCTTTCCTTAAAAGTTACATAGCTCCAGTTTTTGTCTTTCAGAGGAAGCTGCGGATCCATAGCTAGATCACCCACGGAAAAAGTCAGGTACCCTTGCAGGGCCAAATCTGTTAATGTCCCCAAACTCTAGTCTAATGAGTATATAATATATAAATTGGGGACATTTATATATCTGATTTCTCTTTAATGTGTGAATATTTCAAGACATTCATTCGTGTCCAGGACGTTAATAGTCAATCATTTGTGCAACAATAAGCTTCTGTCCGGCCTCATGTTGATGGGGATCCCCTATGAACCCACCCATCCATTCCTCCACCCACTGGTGAAAGCGGGGAAGTTGAAACTGAGCGCACAAGGATCTGCGGACTGCCAGGCCCTGCTTTATTTTAAAAAAAAAGAAGAAAGAATAGAAAGACCCCATGTCATTTTATTCATTATCGACGTTTACCGTGTACTTCATTTGTTATCCAGTGAATTATTTATCAAATGAAAATTCAAATATTTATTCCCTGCAAATCATCAGTCTCCCGGCCGAGGAGCGATAAAGGAGTGGGCGGATTGGGGGTGGGGGGGCGCAGTCATCATTTAAGAAATCCCTGGTAGGACGCATGCGTGTGGATTTTGAAGAGCATACGCCATATTGAATTCCCGTAGGAATCAGCTAGCAAATTTTCCAGCTAGCGGTGTAAAAGGGGGCCACTTTATCAATGGTCCTAATTCGGTTTAATGTTCAAACGCGTCTGTTCTCGTAACCCCGGACAGCATAGCGACCTTTGAAAGGTCCGAGAAGCGGCGCAGGTTCACCACGGGCTCGGAAGTGTTAGTTAGGGACTTGTCGGGGGGGTTACCAGAGAAAGAAGTTGAATGGATCCGAGGGTAGCTTGGATTCAGCCCGAACAGAAAGGACCTGCGAACGCCTTATGGATGCACGTCTGGGAGACCTCTCAGGGAGTACGGACTCTCGCTCAGCAGCAGCTCCACAATCAAAACCACAACCAGTGTGTGAGTTACGCGGTTTTAAAAAATGTGGCGACCGCCGTGGCTTCAAGCAAGAGCATCTGCAGCAGCAACGGTAACGTTACAGGCAGCCTGAGCAACGGCAGCAGCCATCGTAGCATCACGAACGGCGCTGCACACAGTAGTAGCGGTAACGGCAATGCGATTCCTCCGCTGGGGAGAGCGCTGTCCAACGGGAACATACACAACTCTTTAACCCCGTCGAACATCACCGAGCCAGGTGAGGGAAAAACTGCGTCCCATAAAACGGGATCTGCTTCGTCGTCTTCGCAGGAATCCGGGACGGACAGTCCCCCTTCCAGCTGCTCACTCGAGAGGACTATGGATAGAAATGTTACGGGGAGTATTAATAATAACGTCGGGGGTGCCAACCTGCTCTTCAACTTGAGAGACAGCATGGACAATAATGTCAACCTTTACCATCACCGTCACCCGCAGGAGCACCAGGCTTTCAAGTTACAGCAGATTTGCGTGAACCAGCATCAGGTTCACCCCTCTGTACCTATTAATCAACCACACAGTCACCACCCGGGCCGAAGGAAAAGTGATAACAAGGCGAGCACTTATGGGATGAATTATTCGATTTCTAACTGCACTAATGGCAATTATGCGAGCACTTGCACGCCCTGGAAGACGAGGGAGTACAGCCCAGGGGTCCTCGGGTGAGTGACTTAACCGCATCGCTGATTTGTGGTGAAATAAGCTAAAGTTGACAAACGTCTCCTGCCGCTGTCGTCTGTTTGGCAATATTCAGATTTAAATAGTATAGTTATATATATTATACTCTTGTTTTGTAATGCAGTTGTATTATGGCGGTACACTGAGTACTGGAGAGTAAGCTGGACATTTTTTCTTCTTGCCGTTGGCTGATTAGCTAACCGTTATAGCTGCGTAAAGGCAGCCGCAGACGGCCAGAAAAAGACCGGAAGTGCCGTGATTTGGTATTCAGAAGGTTAAGCTGGGCCGTTACAGAACACGACAATTCCAGCAAGCTGTCGAGCCCAACTATTAAGTAAAGCAATAAAACGTATTGTGTAGTGTTGAATAATGTGTTGGCGTGGAGCGAGTTTGAGTAGATTTTCTTAATGGTTTATTTATTTAGAAGGTGCCGACCGGATACGCTGCTTTTAAATGTAGTCCGTTAGTTAGCCTAAACGAGGAGCCTAAAGCTAACTTACCTAACGGCTTCCTATGCAGGCTGGACTCAGAGAAAAAACCTGTTTAAAATCAGAATTACAGCCTTTTTATTCCTCCAGTTAAATGTAATTACACATAACTAGAAATTAAATGTGAAAATCTATTTACAACATTTTTTTTGTTGACGAGGTTGAAACCAGCTTAATTTGAACGATATGGACAACTGCATTTAACCTGTTAGCAATCTGCTGTGGTGAATCCGAAAAGTAATCTGGCGATCTGACAGTGAGCGTGGGAGGTGAAACCTGCGAGATTAATTCTCAATATTCACCTTTAATTATATTGTTTTAAACATAATTTGATACATAATTGTGGGGGGGGAAGGACTAGTTATGTGCAAGGTACGTGCTTTAGTTCAGAATTAATGACCTTTGTGCTCAAGTTAATTTGGGTGCACTCCCTATTTGCAGGTTATTATTTGTAGATATCTGCCAATATGACATAACATACAGGGGTGGATCCCAGAGTGCTGAAGTGTGATTAAAATCAGTTTCCAGGAACTCGCTTTAGCCACAGAGTAGCTATATTTTCTTAGTATTGAGTTCACCTAATATTTATTTAATGTCTATAAATAAGGGTTGTTTAAATTTGCAATATCTGCATTGTTGGTGTAATAAAAACACTAACTGAATAGCTTTTGATTCTATTCAAGTATAACTGAGCACTAACAGAAGTCCTCTTCTGAAACAAATGAGCGAAGAACTTCTGAATGTGTTGCAGGAACTTGTGATATCTGTAATGGCTGCTTGCACCCATCTGGGAATCTTCTGTAACAACGAAACAGTGTTTGTCACGAAAGCAGTTCCACATGCGTGATGCAGAGTTTCCCAATTGCAGTGAAATCTAAGTGAGTTTGAAGTTGTTAATGAATGTTTTCTTCTGAAAACACAGTGAATTTCATCTTGTAATTCGTGGTTCTACAAGTTTTCTGACACAAGTTTCAGCTTGTGTGCCGACTAGTGTTGCTTTGGTTTGCCTTCAGGGGTGCCCTTTAAAGTCCTGCACAGAGAGGGAGTTTCACTTCAAACTGGAACAGTGTGAACATAAAAATACTTGTCTGTTGTGGTGGAGTAAAGTTGTAAGCTTTGAGTGTTTACTGTACGATTGCTTGTCAGGGATGGCTCTGGTAGTAGCTATTATTCTAACTGTGGGCTGTGTGGAGTGTAATCGTTGGACTGTTAGCATGGATACACGCTGGACTGACTGGTTTGCTGACAGTTTTCACCAAGGAGTGGGCCCATGGGGCTGAGTGCATTTTCTTCAGGGCTCTGGTAATTGATTGTGACAATCCCCCCCTGTTCTGTATTTCACACTGGCATCATGGCATGCATTCCTAGGGAAAATTGAATGGGTTCAAACAGACTTCCTTTGTTCAAAGGCATTTAACTGGTCAGAAATCTGTACATTATATGTGCCCTGCTGTCAAACACAAATCCATATCAACAACAGGCCTGGGAGACTCCCAGGCCTACTCTGCCCCTCCAGTGTTTTACTTAAACCTTGGTCACATTCCACTCAAAACCTCAGGTGTGTGTTGTGCCGTTGTCTTTCCGTAAGCCAAATGTTTTCAGTGAAGATGAGTATTCTGCAAAGTATAGCTCCTCTGCACGTTGACCACTTTAGTTCAGGCTTATTTTTGGCCTGGTGGTTACAATATGGGGCAGGGCTACAGTTGGCCGAATCTAGGATGGTTAATTTGGTACTGATCTAAGAGACTTCTCATAAAGGCATAGAAAAACTTTTTTTTTGTTTTTTGTCTTCTTTAAAAAATAAATACATCAAATAATTTCAGTTTGACTTTGTTACTGAAGCAGGCAGGTTTAGTAATGTGGTTTTACAAAGTTGCAATTCCAAAATATATTTATGCATTTTCAGACTTCACAATTAGACCAGATTTCCTAATTGAGTTTCCAGTATCACAGTATTGGGCATCTTCCAGTCAAATCCAATATTTATCTGTTTGATAAGCTGAAATAACAGCTGTAGCTTCTTGATCAAAAGGGCACCAGTTCAAAATAAGACTGTTTGAAATTTCTGTTATTGCTATGATCTGAAACAGGGATGCAATGATTGAGAAATAACAACAGAACAATAAAATAACAATGTAACAGCTATGCAGCTTTTGTTTTTTGTTTAGTTTTTTTTAATTAAAAGAAAGAATCTTACCATTTTTGCGACACAGTCAATTACAGGTGGGCAAATCAATCAATCTCAATGACCCAACCCCAACACTGGTAATGGATTGATAGTAGTGCAATAGGATTGATAGTTTGTTTGTATTGTAGCCCACTGAACTGTGTTAACATTTTACTTTTGGGGGAAATGCAAGAAACCCCATCAAAAATCTCAAACATGCACTATGAAAAATACCTGAACCATTTTTGTGCTGGCTGTCACATCTGGTTTAGTTAGGCTTTAGTACATTGGGTCAACTACTGTTGTTTAAAAGTGCACATTCACATTTCAGGTCTCCAAAATCTAGTTTGCAAATGCATCAAAAGCTGAAAGCTGTTGTTTTTGTATTAACTAATTATTGTGGTATTTAATGGTCATTAATATGTTCCGAATTTACAAATTATTGATAATTAATCTCATAAGTCATGACACAGTGCTCTCCACTGCATAAGCTGTTTGATGCACTAAACGTATCAGTATCTGCAATATGGCTGCATTTACTCTGTATTGGATCAATAACAAAATTTGCAGTATCGCACAGCACCACAGCTGACGCATATGGGCCAGCGACACTGGTTAATGGTATTTTATTTTCCAGTATGTTGATATCAGTCAACAGGGTCACTGCAAGCTAATGGATTCCTAATTTAAAGTGGGCCCATGCTAGTCTAATGTGGCGTCAGCGATTTCAAATAAAATTTGCCTAGATGTCCAAAGAACGTAATATGCAACTGTTAAAAGTAACTCTTGTTCCACTGGAATATTACCCATTTAATCAGTTTAACAATATAATATAAAACGTACTGTCTAAAAATACTTGGAGATAGTGCTGGGCGATATGACGATATATATCGTGTGGACGATGGAACACAAATGGCACGATAGAAACTTCTCTATCGTTTCTAACCCTAATTTTATAAATTATTACATAAAATATATCATTAACCCTTTACAACCGGTCAGAGCAGGCACACTCCGTTTTGCCTAACTATTTTTAAATCCCTGCAGAACTGCAACCACGTAAGGTAGCGCAATAATTTTTTTTTGCATATGAAACCGGAGGAGTTGTACTTACATCTTATTCCATTAGCTTGCCCTAGGTCACGGTTTCCTTCCACATATAGCTTTGCAAAAATTGCATAAAAAGCACTTCCACCAACAAAAACATAATATTCCAGACTTGCAGCAACAAAAACATAATATTCCAGAAACACGCTTTGCCGATCCGATCAGCTGTTCATAACACTTCCTATGTTGGAAAATAAGTCAGCGCGAGCTATCACATGTCCGCCATTACCTGTCCGAAACCCGAAGTGACGCCATTTTCGCGGAAAATGTAGTTTTTTTTACTTTCAAAGCTTATGTTGGTGTTTTTAAAAGTCATGTTTGACTTTATGCTTTTCTGTATCGTTTCAGGGATGCTTAGAAGTCAAATTACACTGTTGGAAATAGTTTATTTTGATGCACATGCTGTTTTTTTGCAAATTTACATTATAATATTTATTTTCATTTTTCCTGTAGTATATAAAAATTAGTGTATCTCAAAAATAAAACTATGAAGACACTCAAAATAAATTTCTCGTGGTTGGAAACTATTTTGTGCAACTTTCTTGTATTTACAGTTTTGAGGGATAAGCCTCTTAAATTTCTCTAACTAGAAATATTTGTAAAAAACAAAACAAAAACGGTAGTTTATTGCACTTTTTTGCAATTTATGTAGTTACTATGGACTTCATGCATACATATTGTTAAAATTTGGGCTATAACGGTTGTATTGATGTATAGCAACTTGAAATGCTCCCACAAATGGCTCCACAGCATGTAAAATGTAAAGATAAGCTCTGGCGGACTTGGTCTCATGGTAGGTCTTAAAGAGTTAAATAGCCTGTGGCAAATATATTAGTGTTGTCTTCTCACTATACATACTCTTAACTTTATGCAAGAGAAAATAAAGTATGAAAAAATTATATTTTTCACAAAGAAACTCCGTCTTGTGGTTTTGCGACATGGTGCTGCTTTACGTGCACCCGGATTTGCGATATGCTTTACGGTAACTCAAAACAAAGACTGCACCCTCTCCACTCGCTGTTTACAGCCTGCATACTTTTCAGATGACCACAGGTCAGGCGGTATATCGTTATCGTGATATAAAACAATTCATATCGTGATAAATATTTTTTCCATATCGCCCAACACTACTTGGAGACCTAAAATTCTTTTCTCATTGTCAGTCTCACATATGTAAGACAAAGTTTGAGTGATGAGGTCAGTTTATGTGCCTCTGTGACCTGAAAGCTTGGGCTCAGATGGGTTTAAACACACTTTTTTTTTTTTTTTTTTCCTACACCTGGCTCTATATGATGTCAATGAGAGCAGATATCCCCAATATGGTCATCTCCGCCCCTCCCACCTGCTGTTCAAACCTTCTGTTTACCAGGAGCAGCGAATCAGAAAAAAGAAAAAATACGCTGGCATAAAGGCAAAAGGAGGGCAGCTTAAAAGGGCTTGTTTCACACGGAGCATAAACTGGGGACCAGTGTAAGATGATTAAGGATTAAAAGCTAATTTAGAGTCTGAGAGTAAGAATATGAAGCTGGAATTGAGTACAAGTCCCCTTACATGACAGCTTATTTGGGATAATGTGCTTTCTCAAACAACACTGTGGTGCAGACAAGAAAGGGGGGGAGGGGGGCTGTCATCAATTACTTGTGGAGTTGAGGTTAAATAGCAACAGCTGATATAATCCGCCACCTCCCACATTTGTCATATTAAACACTGAACATGACGATCGGTACCTCCTAAAATGAGAAGCCACTTCCTGAAGGTTTTCAACCCTATGACACGCTTGCAAGTCGAAGTTCACTTTCATTAGGGAAGCTTTCATTAGTGCAGTAACACTACCAGGCTGAGGTGCATATTCATTACACCTTGAGATCTGCTTGTGGCATCGATTATGTTTTAATAAGTTGTTGCGGTGTTTCTCAGTTTGTAGTGTCCATATAATCATGAGCTTTGTTAGTACATGTATACATTGGCAGGTAGCAGTGTGACCCTTTCCAAATCAGTGACTTCAATTCTTGTAGTTAACCCTTTTTGTCTTTTTGTCCAGACTCCACGAAGAGGTGATGGATTTTTACAAATACATATCTCCTCGGCCGGAGGAGGCAGCTATGAGGAAGGAGGTGGTGAACCGGATAGAGGTGGTCATCAAGGAGCTGTGGCCTACTGTTGATGTATGTTACACATGCACACACACACGTTTGTTTGGATCAGCATAAATCAGAGACTTCAATGATATCCTGTCAGTGTTCCTAAATCATAGCTGAAACTGTCAAATGTTTCAGTACAGTACAGTGTTGCCCCACCCCACAGACACCCCACCCCACAGACACCCCACCCCACACACACAGACTATCTTTTGTGGTTTTTTTGTTTTGTTTTTTTTCTCTCTCTGCCTGGGAAAAAGATGCTACCTTTGACATTTTGGGCTGCAGCTGGCAGTCTTTGACACTCTAACCTGGATCCACAGCAGGTGGAGCACCGACTGGTTATTTCTTTTTCTTTTTTTTTTTTACTGTGCACATCTATGCATGCCAGCTTTGCTCTCACTACACCCTCCTTTAAGAGCTGTAAATTTTAATTAAATTATTTTATTATTTAAAGGAACATGCTTAAATTGTGAAAATTCGACTAGTCCTTTTTAAAAACGATTTACTTTTGACTGAATAGTGTCATTAGGCTACAACCCTTAAGAATTAGCTTAAATTAGGCACAAACTTCCAAAAATGTAAAGGAAAAAATGTAAAACAACAAAAAAAACCCAGCACATCTAAAGCTCAGATTACCATGCTTATATTACATTAATCTGAAGAAATATTTTCTTGGTTTTAGTGTTGTTCCTCTTATAAATGTATTAATATGACATTTGAAATGTCACTGGACAAGAGATGACATCGGTTATTGCGATCAGGAAGTGTGACTGGGTGTGAGAGATTAGTCAGCTCGGATGATACGAGTGCATCCCTATGTTTTTTGGCCAGATTTAGTGACTTAATTACCTCTCAACCTCACAGGGCCATAGATGTGCCCGTCCAAGTTTCAGTCTGGCACATGTCACCCCTCCTCCTGTTAAACCGCAAGCTAACAAACAGACTCCAAGTTTGAATTTTCTAAATAACAGACAGACGTGAGATTGGCATCGATCTCTTACTCACACTTTTGACCAAACTGTTCCTCTTTAACAAAAGTACTATGTGTCAAACCCAACAAAAACTGACCTCATACTACACTGTTTTGTAGTTTCCTTAGAAGGAATGAGAACATAATTAACTAACTGGAAAGCAGTTATGAGACACTCTTTAAAACAGAAAAATTAGTGTTTGTACTCGCACTTGAGAGGTGTAGAAATGGTGATGGAGGGTCTTGCAGCTGGTTGGGAAGAGTACAGCGAGGCGCGGTTGATGCAGTGCCTCTGTCGTTGCTTAATCATGTAAAACACGCGCAGCAGTGATTTGTTGGCTGCCAGTCTTCAGCACTTCTGCTGTGAGCCACATTGTCAGGTAAATGGATCAAGCCTCGGATTGTCCCAGCCTCCCTTTTCATTTCCATGTATTTACCCTGGCCTGTCGTTGTGCTTTTGCCTTGACGGAAAAGGAAATAACGCCACTCCGCTTCCTTTGGAGAGCATTCGCTTGCAGCCCTCAAGCACAGCATTTTTGTTCTTTGCTATTGTGTACTTAATTTGGCAGCGTACTTAACTTGGCAGTGTTTACAGTCTCTGAAGTGGGAGCCGGAAATGCCTAAGTCCCAGTCGTTTGCAAACATTTGAACTGGATATATACAGCACCACCACAAATGAGCTAGAAGTATAGTTGTTGCAAGTTGCCAAGCCCTTTATGGTTAGAATGTGATGTGAGGAGCTGTAACACGTCAGCTTGTATGCCATGAATGACAGTGATTTTGGTCATTTTCACACTTGTGTAATCATGTTTTACCAGGTCCAAATATATGGCAGCTTCAGCACAGGGCTGTACCTTCCAACAAGGTAAGAGCAGGATTTAAATTTATTCAGTTTTTAAATAGCCAACTTAATTTTGTTCCTGATTTGTTTTGCTGCATGGTCATTTTAATTTTAGGACTAATTCATGTTTGGTTAACTTAGTTGATGTCTGTTTTTTGCCCTTAGTGATATTGACCTGATGGTGACTGGGAAGTGGGAGCGCCCGCCACTGCAAGAGCTTGAACAAGCTCTTCGCAAGCATGAAGTTGCCGACCCTAACTCCATAAAAGTGCTGGACAAGGCTACAGTAAGTAGAGACAAGCAGGTCGTGCTTCTCCGCTCTGTGCCTGTGCGCGCCTATAGTATGTCATTGCATTCAGGCCATCACACTGGAGCACAGCTGATTTACTGGTGGGACAATACTATCGGACAATATTGGCTATTTCCTGCATTTATAGCGGCCAGCAACTGATCCTTTATTGCTGCTGGTTGAGAAGAGTTTAGCGAGCTATTGGCTGGTATTTATTTATTTTTTTCAAAAAAACAAAGAAAAACTAACACTTGATGATGAAAAATGCTCCAAACTATCCCATAGGTTTAGTTAGATACCTGTTAGCTAGGAGAGCCGCACTGATTTATTGTTGGATCATAGATTGGCAACTTGCAAATCTAACTAAATGAAAAGCATGGTTTGTTGACACGATATCTGCAATTTCCTGGTTAGCAACGGAGTCCGGAGTAGCATGAAAGAGTATTTGAAGAAAATGGAAAACATAAATGAAACGCATAATAAACTTTAGGGAAATCTGTTTGTTTTGTGTATCTCAAAAAAAAAAACCAGTTGTCAAATACATCACATTTTTAAATCACCTGTTGTATCGGCTGGGCTCTACATGACATCTGTATCTTTATAGCTCAGTATTTTCTACAAAAGAAACTTGTGAAATGTTTCTACAGAAACAGACTGATTAATAAAGACAATTCAGAAAATTAACATAAATGTCAAAATTAAAAACTGCTTATTTCTCAGTAAGGAACTAGATGACAAATTTCCACCCTGTGTATAAAATGGTAATTGATTGCTTTGGCCTAATGATAAAATGACAGTTTTTCACACTAACTAATAAACGTTTGTAGCTCCAGTAAACAGAAATCAAGAGGAGAGCTGGAAGAAATCCAGGCAAACAAAATTTGCCGCCGAAAAGCTCTTCTGCACTTCCAGTTCCCAGAAGTATAAAGCTCTGACTTATTCCCTTTAATGTCCGCTCTAACCTATGAGACACCGTTAGTGTCGTCCATCTGTTTGCCTCACAGGTGACACATTTCCTGAGTTGTGGTGGACTTTTTGTCCATGTCTTTCTTGATTAACAGTCTGCTGTTTTTTGGAAACCACTGTGATGCGAATGCTGAAGTGTACTTTGTCTGCTCTTGTTCACCCAAAATGAAAACTTGTCGTCATCTGTTCAGCCGAGGTCAGTCATACTTTACTTACCGACTCATTTCAGTTCCACAGCAACTTCCCTTCACTGTGTCAAAGCCATCACTCTGCAGCGCGGGCTAATGTGTGCACCTACTTCGGAGGTGTTTATAGCTCCTATCCTGCAGGGATACATTTGAAAACAGCAACTCAGTGGCCCGCACAGTCATCGTGTGGGCTGTGCGCACAACCAGGCGAACGACCACAGGCTTCAGTGCCTTCTTGACTGACATGATAATAAGTAGTTAATGGCTGAGTTTTCATTTTTGGATTGGCTTTTACTTCCAAAAGCTTGTCATTTGGGACAGTTGTTCCCTTTTTTCCTCTTTGTGTTCCAGCACACAGCGAGCATGTTTTTACAGAAAGACATGGCTGTAATGTTTGTTGATACATTTCACTTCATCTTTCAGGTGCCAATCATCAAGCTGACCGACCAGAGGACTGACGTCAAGGTGGACATCAGTTTTAACGTAGAGACTGGAGTCAAGGCTGCAAGCTTCATTAAAGGCTACATGAAGGTGAGAGGTGCCTTCAGCACTGGAGATTTTACATGGTTAGCGATACAGACGGGGTATCCCTTCATATATATTTGTGTGTCAGAAAGATTACACACAAAACCAAGCCGGGTTTCATACAATGTGACGGAGAGCTGGACCAAGCGTGAAGGTAGAACCCATGACGTTTAGGTCTCAACCAGATCGCTGTTCCTAAAACTGCAAATTAGATCAACTGCTTTGGTTGAAGATACATTTGTAATTTGTGGACAGAGCTGGGATTTTCAAGCAAAACACATGATAGTCACTGGAAACTGTTTGACCTTTCTTTGACGATCACCCCTCCATCCCAAAGCACTCTCACAGGGCTTTGCTGGCTGTGGATGTTTCTCCTGTTTTTGCAGTAACACAAATAACTACCCCACTCACACACTCCACCAGTCTGCTGCCTGGTAGTGGACGCTGGCTTTACGGAGCCAGGAGTGACCATGTTTGGTGTAGAGATGGACTGACAAGTTGTTAGCTAATGCCAGGAAGCTGAATTAGCTCACAGCAAGGCATATTATTTGCTATTTTTAACATGGGGACTTGCATTGCTGCTGCTTACTTATACGAGCAGTATGTTACATCGTACAAGGCACAGAGGGGGAGACTTAAAGTTATTTCCTATAATTTGTTGTCTAAACTCAAACTTCAAACTACTACTGCGTAGTTCTGGTACTGCTTTATTTGTTGACTTAGACCAGAAGGCAACAGTGCACATTAGAAGGAATACACTCAGATGGAGGAAGAGAGCAGGAAAAGGTCATGTTTTCATATTTGAAATAAAAAAAACCACTGGAGGAGTCACATAATTGCCGTCTTGCAGTGAGGTGGAACTTGGAAATTGGAAATTCCCTCTTTGAATATAGCCAACCCAGCAGTTTAAACCATTACTCTTTACTTCACTCCAATCTTGTACCGGCTCATCTCATGTCCAAAGTGAAGCTGGAACAGAACCCAGCAACATCGCTCCGTCAAACCGCCATTTAACTCCGTCAGAGTCTGTGTCCTGCTGAAGCTCTTGTTGCTCAGTCTGCACAGCAGAGGTGAGTTTCACACAGAAATTCCTGCTCGAGTTGGATCCATGCCCACTTTAGTCACAGTTTTAGGAACTAATGCGGGAAAGGAATTCCAGGTGCCGCTGCTGCCGTGAGCTGTCAGATTTTGTTGGGGCTTTTGTTTGCTGCCGTGGTTGCATGTTCGAACGGCGATCGCTGGGAATGCACGTCACAGCGTGAAAGCCTGTTGTTGACAGCCACAAACTACACCAACCCAGAGAGAGCTGATGTTGTGAACATGTGGGCGTGACAGACTCGGTGCAGTCTTGTCATTGAAAGGTCGTCTCGGAGTTGATTTTCACATGGCGTCCAGGTGCCTCAGTGCATCCCGCAGTCTTGTTCTTACTCCTTAAAAGGATATTTGAAAAGTTGACAGTGCTCTGCTGCTCCACTGGCACAGATACTTACACACATTCTGCCAGGAGCTTGTGCTGCCTTTTCAATTGGAAAATCCAAAAACAGGTCCCTCTGGATTATCACACGCACCTCATATTGATACCTTTTTAGAAAGTTTGGCCCAATTGGCAGCTTGACACTTGGAAGTCGGGGTTGTAACAATTCGAACATTGAACGACTGAAAGTTTTTGTATTTAGCTTTGTTGACCTGCTAAAAAAAACCTTACTTTCAGCAGTAATCGTCCCTTCAACATAGTTTTTGTTTTTTTGCCAAAACAACCTTATAGAAACCCAGACAGATTAAATAATATAACTAATTAGAAAATGAGCTTTTCTAATGACTTTAATGAAGCTGCAGACAAGAAGATGGTTTCTATTAAATCCTCTTAGAAATGTAAATGTGTTGTGTTCACTTGCAACTCTGTATGCTCAGCTAGAGTAGCTTTGCATGGTTCTTATGTAGTTTATACAGGGTATTAGTGCACTGTCTTAAAGCCAGCTTTCTAGTGATTGGTTGTTCCTCCCAAACAGAAGATTTGACCTGCATGTGGGTGGAGGCCTGTGCTCACAGCTAAAGCTGTGTGCCTGCAGTGACTGTATAAGGATATCTTCTCAAATCAAATCACTTGGATCACTCAAATCATACAAAGCCAAGAATAAAAAAAGAAAAAAATATTTAGGATGAATACGAGGAAAAGCATTATATAAGACGGTTCTTATTTAAAGGGGACTTATTGATTTGTTGGATTCATTTGGGCTTGCGTTCGAAGTATTTTTTGGGGGGGGTGTGGTTTCTGAATCAAGTTAGTTTACAAGATTAAACTGCCTCACATTCAAAGTTGTGTTCACCATTGCTTTCAAAGCACCAGCCGGTCCCTGAGTCATGAATTAGGCTGTTCTTTAGACAAAGATTCACACCCTTAATGAGATAATGATTGACGTGCTAGTCAGCCGGATCATTTCATCTCCTTACTTATAATGTAGTCTAGTCTCGTTTCTGACTCACAGTTCTACATATATCTCGTTAGAAATCCTCTTTCTCCTGAGTGATTTATGTAGCTGGAGCCCGAGTCAATTTGTTTTTATCTGCGTTTACTCTTAAGATTCTGTGCTGCGCTCCAGTGTTTTCTTATTTAATCTATAGTTTGAATCAGGCATTTTCATTCCACATCTGTCTCTGCATTTTGCTTTCAGAAGTATCCAGTGCTGCCTTACCTGATCTTTGTGCTGAAGCAGTTTCTGCTGCAGAGGGATCTAAACGAAGTCTTCACCGGGGGCATCAGCTCCTACAGCCTCATCCTCATGGTCATCAGTTTCCTACAGGTACAGGGACGTCATGTCACAACAGTTGAAGCGGCTTATGTTGTAGTAGTGCTGCTTGATAATATCATGTGCGTATGTATTTATAGTGGCATAAGCAGAAGTAGTTTATTAGCTGCTGTAGGACAACATAAAATCTGTCTCAAATACACCCTAATCCAGTCTCTGTCCTTTCTCTTCAGCTCCATCCTCGTATCGATCCCACCAACCCCAGTGAGAACCTGGGAGTGTTGCTGATCGAGTTCTTTGAGTTGTACGGCCGTAATTTCAACTACTTGAAAACAGGGATTCGCATTAAAAATGGAGGCGCATACATAGCCAAAGAGGAGATTATGAAGGGCATGACAAATGGATACAGGCCATCCATGCTCTACATAGAGGACCCTCTACTCCCAGGTATGGGTTTTAGTATTTCAACTGAAATACCATCTGTCTCTAAACAAATAAGACTTTAAGCTACATTTTCAGGTTGGCATTTATGATCCAAAGAGAGGTCATCAGTGTGTCATACTGTGTTTGATTTTAATTTTTAGTATCCTCTGGTGTTCGTCTTAAGACTGGCACAGCGGCTAAATATGTCTAAACCAATTACTGCAAAAGTTTAAACCTGGATTGATTTGTTTAAAACAATGAAATAATTTTTAAAGATGCTGTAATTATGTAAAATGGACATAAAATACAAACATTTGGAAAACTACTTGAATACTTTCAGATATTTTTGCTATTGAAAGCTACATTTAGCCAGTTGGCTGTAATTTAGCAATGCTATGTTACTCTGGTAGTAGTTTGCAGTGTTAGATGATAAAGTAGCGTGAAAATAAAAAGTTATTTCATTATCCTGATCAGCCCAGGGAGTTTGTATAAATTAGCTGGCCCTATTTTACTAAGTTGGATAGCTCACAGTGCTGGAGCTTACAACTTACATCTGTGTTAGAAGGCAAGCTAGCGTTAGCCAGAACAGAGCTAGCTTGTAGTCTAATTATATTCTCCAAATGAAATGAAAGTCAGTCAAGAAAATACCCTGCTGATGTTATCCTAAGTTTGGCCTTGTCTTGAATCATCTACGCATTTGGCCAGAAGGGTGTTTTTGCTGTTTGTTTGTGTTTTTTGTTTTTGTTTTTTTCTGGTTAGCGTTGGCTAACAGTATACTATTCGCTAATTTAGACAATTTGCTCATTACTCACTAAAGCAGCTAGCTAGTGTGGACTCTTTGGGGGAGAGTGCAATCTATTTTTGTTTTTGTTTTTCTTCTCCTCATGTGTTCTGTGATGCTTGCCTTGTGCTGAGAGCTGATATTTGCTGGCTTTAGTGATTAGTGTTCTCCTTTAGCTAACGTTATCTTATTAGGGTGCAGGGAAGCTTTTTCTAAAGCTTGTATTATACAAAAATGCTGCATAGTGCACTTTAATCACATGTATTTTTATATAGCTCACTCCAATACTCTGTCCATTGTGTGTTGAATAATACATTTTAAGATCAGTCATCCTTTGCACATTTTGAATGTAAGTAACATGTAATCTAACAGCCACTAACAATTTTAGAAAATGTAACACTTGGTTAAAACTGGTTAAATTGGTCTTTTTAAAATTTTTCCTCGTTTCCCCTCCACCTTGTAGGTAATGACGTGGGAAGGGGTTCCTACGGTGCCATGCAAGTCAAGGAGGTGTTTAATTATGCCTTCATTGTCCTGAGTCATGCTGTCTCCCCACTTGCACAGTCATATCCTAACAAAGACTGTGAAAGGTTAGAATCCAAGCTATTTAAAAGTAATACCGACACCTTAGATAAGAGTAGAGCTCTTTTATTTAAATGCTTCTATCTTGTCCCTGCAGCACATTGGGGAGGATAATCAGGTTGACCAAGGAAGTGATTGACTACAGGGAATGGATCGTTAAGAAGTGGGGGGGCAGAGATTTGGTGCGACCAGACAACAGAGGTACAAATCATCAGGTTTCAAAACAAAATAGAAACAGCTTTGCCATTGATGCTAATAAAATTGTCTCATTAAGCATCAGCATTTTTTTTTTTTTTTTTTTTTTTTTTTTTTAAAAGCATCATATATATTCTTACCATTAATCCTATTTCTTTAGTGTCCCCTCCCAAAAAGCCGGTGTCGGAGCAAGAGAACTGTGTGCTGGGAGGTGGTGTTGGGTCAGATGAGCAGCAAAGGGATTCGATGTCACCCCACAGCGCGGACTCTCCCATGTCCATCTCCAGCCCCCAGCAGCACTCGTCCGCCTCATCAGTGTCCTCACTGTCTGGGTCTGATAACGTAAGAAACCCCATGCAGGATGAGTAACAATGCACATTCTGCTTGTATTTCTGATGCAGTTATTGAAAATTACCATACAGTTTCTTCTGATTATGCACTTGACATCCAGCATAAAGGGATAATGTTGCCACCCACATGACATAACTACATGCCTCTTATCTTTCTGATGGTAGTACAGCTTACTTTACTGTCATGTTATTCTAGTATTCAGATATAAATCTAGTGTTTTAACAATGTCCTCTGCTTTGATCCACCAGGACTCTGATTCAGCGTTGCCATGTCCCCTCCCTCCACCAACCCTGCCAGCTTACCCGCCTTTCCCACCCCTCGGCCTAGCTTTAACTCCAGGCCTCAACATGGGCACCGGCAAACCTGGCATGGGAGGACACCATCTGCTCATGCCTCCAGGTTCCCAGGTAGGCACGCAGCCGTGGCTACAAGCAGCAGTGACTACAAGCAGCAGTGACTACAAGCAGCAGTGATTGTATTAGCCTGAATTATACATGTAAAATGGGATTATGTAATGGTGAAAATTTGGACTACAAATGAAGCATATTAAATCAGTAGGGTAGAGAACAAGACATAAAATGTGCAGGTTGTTTTGCAGATTTTTATAGCAGTATTCGATTAAAAAACTAAACTACTAGATTTCCGATTTAAATTCTGCCTCTTTCCCCAGGCTCGTGTCTCACTGCCCGGTGGTCTAGCAATGCACTCCATGCCTGGCAGACAGGTGTGTATAGACACCGGGCTCCCCCCCTTCTTCCACATGCACCCCCCAGCCCATGCTCATGCCCCTGCCCCTTCCAGCCCCCAGCCTCCGCCCAGTCCCCACTCCAGCCACACACATAAGGTAGGCGCTGGATGCCACAAACACACTCAAATGCACTACCGAGACAACCTTGTCTCCCACACAGGGTTTCCACTCTGTCATTTCATTTTTTGTCTCTCTTCAGCGTCTTCATCCTATGTCACATGTTTGTTATCTCTCATTTCATGCTCTCATTACTCTGTACAGGTTACATAAAAAATTCAATTGCTATTTGCGTTCCAATAACTAATGACATTCCTGCAGCTGTGATAGTGCTTAAAAACTACCTTTATGCTAAACCAAGCTAGCTTTCGCCCATATGCACCGCATTGGTCGCTGCTGTTTATTGTAATGATTGGTCAATGTGGCAGCTGTATTGCCCAGAGGGAGCCACGCCTCCTAATGCATGTACCATGAAGAGGTTTGGTTTTGATACAAATGCCAGACATCTATTTATGGAAATTAGACAAATGAAAAATGGAGTTTTCCATACCACATGTATAATATATCTAAAAGGGAATATGACAAAATCTGCAGCTGGCTTTTCTCTTTTTTTGGTGACGTTTAAAAAGTGGTGAGCGCTTTAAAAACTGACTGCAAAATGTAAAAACTGAAGTTTACTTCAGCATTGAAATGACTCGTCTGTCCAGTCCTGTGAGTCTTTATTGTTTGGAAACGTTCAATCAAACAAGAGCACAAATAGTACTGTGCGCTTTTTTTGTTTTTTTTGTTGTTGTTTTGCATATTTGTCACACTTAAATGTTTCAGATAATCAAAGACATTTTATTATTACACAAAGATAACTAGAGTTAAAACAAACAGTCCCTTTTTATTAAGTGGGGAAAAAAACCATCCAAACCTACCTAACATTATGTGGAAAAGTGAATTTAGTTTTGTTAGCCACACTCAGGCCTCATTACTGCACGACCTGGTGAATCAAGATATCACTTCAAACATGTCCTGTGTGACAAAGTGAAGTAGGCTAAAAGATCTTAACAGGCAACATATCATCATGCCATGATCTAAAGAAACTCAAAGGATCAAACATGGAGTCGTTGCTGTCTATTAGTTTGGGAAGGGTCACAAAGCCATTTCCAAAGCTTTGTGAATCCAGCCAACCAAATGTCCACAAATGAAGAGAACGTGGAACACTGATGAACTTTTCCAGAATTGGCTGGTCTGCCAAAAAATAGTCTAAGAGCCTCAAGAACTCATCCAGGAGGTCTCAAAAGAACCCAAAACAACAAATACAGAACTGCTGGCCTTACTTGCCTCAGTAAGAGTTCCATAGGGAAAAAACAAACACTGCCAGCTTTTTCTTTTCTTTTTTTGTTTAAAGGTTTATCCGACCTTTTTGGGAGTAAAAAAAAAAAAAAAAAAACCATCATGATTTGGGAAAATATTCTGTGGACTGACGAGTCAAAAGTTAAACTTTTTCTAAAGTTTAAGCCCATCAAACGTCAGCTGTGGAACTAACACAGAATGTTATAAAAAAGATCATCATTGCAGCAGTCAAAACATGATGGTGTGATGGTCTGGGGCTGCTTTACAGCTTCAGGATCTGGATGACTTGTTTTAACTGAGCACCATGAACTCTAGAAAATCCAGAAAAATGTCCAACCATCAGTTTGTCTTCTGAAGCTTAAACACACAGGGGTTTGTTTGGTTTTTTGTTTGTTGTTGTTGTTGTTGTTTTGTTTTTGTTTTTTCTATTGGTTGGTTGGTTGGTTGGTTGGTTGGTTGGTTGGTTGGTTGGTTTTTAATGGTTTTGGAGTGGACTAGTCAAAGTCCAGACTTCAGTCTGATTGAGATGCTTTGGCATGTCCTTAAACAGGCCAGTCATGGTGGAAAACCCTCCAATATGCCTGAATTTAAACAATCCTGGAAAGAAGAGTGGGCCAAATATTATTATATTTCTGTCTAATATTAAAATTTATTTGATCTGAATCATATGCATGTGACAAATATGCAAAACAAAAGAAACCAAGAAGGGGGCAAAGACTTCACAGCAGTGGCAGCTTGTATATCTGTTCCTGCCTTCTAGCTCCAGCGTGCTTTTATTTCTGTGTTGTGGTTTTGCTCATGTTTAAACACAGAGCAACCACATAGACAACAAGTCCGCACACAAATCTGTTGGGATCAAAGCTTTGATCCTTTTCCCTCCATCTTCTCCTCGTCTCCATCTCTCTTCAGAACGGAGCCAAGTTCAACGGGAAGGGCTTCCACAATCCGCCACTGGTCAACAACGCTGTTCTCGCTAACCGTGGATACACGCAGCATCACCGCAACACTTGGCGACGCAGGAAGAGGGACAGCCTGCCGGTTAGCCTGAGCAGATAGAAACCACTCCTCTTCTCCTCGCCGTTTCCTCCGTCTCCTCTCCGACTGCATGCCGTGGCTCTTCGTTTGTCTTGAAGGAGGATGGACAGGCAGACAAGAGGACCAGAGACCAGCAGTTTTTACTCCGAGGGCTCCTCGACATGGAACAGCAGCCCTCAGCTCTGCATCTTCCTCCTCTCCGTACCTTCCTCCCCTTTTTTTTTTTTTTTTTTTTTTTGCATGACTTTAATTCCGTTTTCCTTTCAGTATTGTGTCTTCCTTCTGTGCGTTCAGGTCGGTTTACTTTTTTTGGAACTTGGCGTTGACAGTATTGCTAAGCTCACTTGACCTCATCTCGACCCTTGCAGCCAAGCTACCCAGGGTTTCCTTTTTACAGTTAATACGCTTAAAAACAAACTTTTTTTTCCTCTCCATTTTGTGCAATAATGTTACTTTTCTTTTTGAAACTAAAGTAAGAGCTTATTTAATTTCGTGTGTGTATATGTAAAGGCATTTTTATACTGTTATTTTATTTTTGTAGAGTTTTAAATTTTGTTTACGAAACTTTTCCCCAGGCAGCATCTCTAAAGTGTGTGTGTGTGTGTGTGTGTGTGTGTGTGTGTGTGTGTGTGTGTGTGTGTGTGTGTGTGTGTGTGTGTGTGTGTGTGTGTGTGTGTGTGTGTGTGTGTGTGTGTGTGTGTGTGTGTGTGTGTGTGTGTGTGTGTGTGTGTGTGTGTGTGTGTGTGTGTGTGTGTGTGTGTGTGTGTGTGTGTGTGTGTGCGCATCTCTCCACCAGGTAGAGGTGGACCCAGGTTGAAATGCCCCCTCCCCCTCTCTTCTTCTCTCCTCTCTTTAAATGTGGTCTGCTTAAGGGAAGCCGTATCAGAAAAGCATTCACTTGGCATTTCTGATCATTTCTCTTCACATGTTTTCTGAAAATGGGCGAGGTGGGTAACAAAAAAAGGAAAAAAAAAAAAAAATTCCCTTTGGAAGTTTTGTTCCTCGGTCCAGTTTTTCTAAGGCATGCTGAGGGGAAGTTGAGGGAATGAAACTCTGCCCTGGGATATAAGCACGGGGAGAGGCTCGAGTTTTTGGCCACCTGAGGATTGTGTGAATGCGCGTATCTGTTTGCGTCTCTTACGGGAATGTGTCGTTGCCTCATTTTGTCGTTTGGGGAGAGAAGGCTGGCAAAAGAAGGTTGGCCTGATGGCTTCGTCTTGGCCATATTTCTTTCCGCTGGAGGTGATTTTTGAAAAGAAAACCTTCTGGGCGGTGGAGGATTTTCAGCCTGTTTTGTGTAGTCTTTGGGTTCATTTTTTCTTTTAAAGTTGTTGTTGTTGTTGTTATTTTTGTAGGAGCGTTGGGGCCAAGAAGGCAACAGCTTATCTGACTTGAATTACAAGATCAAGAATGGCGGGCAGAAAGCCACTGAGCCGTGTCAGAAGGGGCGTGGCTGTGGAAAATCTGATCCCAGGGCTGAGGTCAGCTCTCGCCCGCAGCTGTAAATTAGCGCAGACCAACACTTAAGATGCTCAGCGATAAGGTTTCTCTCCTTTTTTTTTGTGGTCCTGGACAAATAAGGAGGAGGGAGCGAGGGTGGGGCGTGGGGGGGTTTCTTCCTGAACCAAGGACCCTAAGTGAAGGGAATTATATTTTGATTCCATTAAGGAATCTTGTGTGTATTCGATTGCCAGGTACTTCCGCTAATTGTTTGCAATGCCTTTCTTTGTGTTTACTCGGGGTGTGTATGTGTGTGTGTGTACCACGTTTTCTGCGAGCACACCGCGCCACACAAATGCACACGCTCACAGACGGGACTGTCGAAGGCTGTGACTCGCCCAGAAACACTACACACGCCGGTGTTATTACTATGCAAGTGGATTCTTCTAATTATTGTGTCAATTCTTGTATTTTATTTTTGGGGTTATTTTTTTTCCCATTGACAAAAAAAGCAAAAAAAAAAAGTATCCAAAAAAAAAAAAACTCACTGCTTGTTGGACTAGAGTGATGTTACTGACTGTCAGACTTCTCAAGCCAACACATGTAAACTCTAGCCCCCATCCCCTGACCCCCACCCGTGCCACAACTCCCTTGTGTTTGTATGAAGGCCATGATGTGTTTAAAACCCAGTTTTTCTGCATCTTGTCAGTCAAATGTAAGGAACAAGGGGGATGTTAATGTCAGTGGTCGGGTCTGAGTCTGTGTAGTGTGTGACATAGTGAAACGTGTGTGAGAAAGACTCGTGACTCGCCACCACAGTTGAATTTTTCTTTTTTTTTGTTTGGTAATCATACGCCCGACCATTCACGAATGAGCGCCACCCACGGAGCGACTTGCTCTCTGCAGGTGCTCTTCGCAAAGGGCCAAAGTGTCCGTCAACAATTCCTGACTCTTTCTTACTTGCACGCATTCACTGCTGTTGGACTGTTTTCTTTCTTTTTCTTTTTTTTTTTTTTCTTTTTTTTTTGGCAGCTCGGATCTGTCGGTCAGAACTGCACGACAGGTTTGCCGTTTTGGCCGATGGGTCACGGGGCACAGCTGATCATAACCTCCAGCTTACAAATTCCTTTCATACTTAATAAATTTGACCAGAAAAATCAAAATCATTGACCGATTGAAAGGGTGAAAAATTCTTGATGTTTTCTGGCATATACACTCACCCTGTTATTCCCTATTACTTTTTTTTTTTTTTTTTTTTTTTTTTTTTTAATAGATAATTTTCCGTCTGTAGGGTAATAATCAGAATTGAACATTCAGCACTGACTTTCATGCAGTTGTAGGCCAATAGTAATTTGACAAGAGGAATGAAGTTACCCTTTCAAACTGAGATTCTTACAGCCATGTTTTGCTTCTAGAGCTCAGAACCAGCATTGATTTGAGACAAGAAAAATAAAAAATGAAATTGGGGATCGAAAGCTGTTGGCTCGGTTAGAGTTGCCTGCAATCTTAACAGCAAAGACTGACATGCAGTATCCAAGGAAGTCTGTATGGAATAAAGCATTGTGCATCTCAGCGGTCTGGTGTAGCCAACTCACCGCGTCTACTTTCCTTTGTTCCTTTTTCCTCACCAGAGGGTCAAAACACTTAGATCAAAGCTTCAGTTGCGCTCTTCCACATTGTCCTGACTTCTCCCGATGGTTTTAAAAGTGAGACGGAAAAGGAAGCGAGGAGAGTTGGATAGTTGACTTGGACCGCTGAGATTTTGGCATACACATGTATATGTAGATGCAATGTAATATTAACACCCCCTCTTCATTGCAATACAATGAGGGATTTTAAACTGGTGGCTGCTGTTCAGAGAAAGATGGCAGCCCCTCAGTGTCCTGGCTGATTCATGTGAGCAGTGACCCTCGAAATGGACACCAGTGGCCAGAGGGAACCACTGCCCAGCTTTTTTTTTTCTTTTTTTTTTTTTTTTGACATTTTTATGTAAATATGTTTTTTTTCTATTTTATTTTTTAATAAACATTTTAAAACTGCCAGTCAGTGTGTGGGTTTGTCTATTTGATTTAAGTGTGAGCGACGGGGTGTATGGGTAAAGTTGCAGTAGTCTGCAACCAGGGTACCAGTCACACAAGCCTAGGACCCGGTTAGCAACCACCAGTTGCTAAGAAAACATGACTATTACTCGATTTCTGCGAGTTTTCGAGTGGTTGCTGGGAGAAATTGGTTGAAAAGGTCACACCTGGATTGAGTGGAAGATGTCGATTTATCTGCAAACACTAAATAATTGCAAACTGGTAGTGAACCTGAAAAGTGCTACGTACACAGACTATAGTGACCATTCGCCTTCCAAGTAAAAGTTGCCCCTTTTGAAATTAGTTTCAGCTGTAAGGCATAATTTGATTTTGAAGGCAAAGTAAAAGGTTTCTGTTTTGCACTTTAAGTTTCTCTCCCGCTTCCTTCTTCGTTAGTGAGTATATGCAGACAGGTCATCGTTTTCCATGCAAACTGCAAGCGACTCAATTTGCTATTGACCAAAGCAGTCACAAGGTTTTCGGTGTGGCATCCTCTTCATAACAGATTTCAGTGACAGCCAGCAACTACTCTCCAACTGGTGGAGAACGGAGATCTTTCCAGGACCTTGCCAAGGCGTTCCTGACACATCTATAGACCTGTGCAACTGAGGCCTATGGTTATGGTGTAAAGAGATTAAACTACCATGTTTCACAAGGTGGTAAGAGCTATCTACAAAGTAACCCATTTGTAGCACCATGGTAACCGTACAGTCTTTGGTTTATGACTTGTGATTGACAATTACTTATTAGCCAATAAGCGAATGATTTCATACCACAGAGTATGAAACATGGTATGACCTACATTTACCAAACAGACTTGATTTATTTATTTTTATTCAATATTCCATAAAACGAATGACTGAGCCTCTAAACTCAGCAAAATAGTGTTTACAGAGATAAAGTTGGAAAGCCAATTTCCCATAAACTTCTACAGGACCAGAGGTCTTTTAGCAACCATAGCTCTCTCCATCTGGTGCCCTTTAGGTAGAATGCAGGTTTAACATATTTCTGGCTTAACTGTACCTTCTGGGTTAGAAAAATTAAGGCCAAAAGTTGATATACACCCCTCATGGGCATCAGTGTGAAAGTAATTTAGAGCTTTTAACAATTTCCTTGATCATTTTTTTCCAGAGTGGAACAATTGTACAGCATACATCTTTTTTAATTTTAAAAAATTAAGAGTTGGGTCCACAAATTTGACTTTATTTTGATTTTCTCTAATCCACACAAGGTCTGTTACGACCCGGCTCAAAAGCCACAACATAAATATGGAGACGAACACCAGAATTTCAACGCCAAGATGTTTTAGCTTAAATTACATAGCAAGTGGGCTAAAATACCTGGTACACCAAGGCAAAGACTAGTGAACCTCCCTGAAAGCCTGTTTCAGGTATGCCTTTATCCACAGCTGACTAGGTGTGGTCAGTTAGCAACAGCTGAATACTCTTGCACTGCCACTGCAAAGAGGTTAGGGGCTGCAGAGGGGCGTAACACCTCCACCCTCGAAGGAGTTCCGCTAGGACCCCTGAATGAATTAAAAGCCCCTCTGAAGCCTTCTGGTTCTTGATCCCCCAAACCTGAAAGAACAGTAAAAGCTAGCAGAAGCAGAGTGTTCACATTCCTCAAAAAATATATAAATATATACATATACCCGTACTAATAATTGATTAAAATTCACTTTGCAACTTGTCCACAAATTTTCATTAAGGTTGAGGTATGTCTTTGGGAAGGCCATTCCAAAAGCTTAATGTTATCCTGCTTTATCCATTCCAAAAACAACTTTGATGTGTGTTTGGGATCATTGTCCTATTGGAACAGCCAACTGTGTCCAATTTGGAGGTAGTTGTCCTCCTTCATTATATCATCCCCTTTGTTTGATGTACCTGTATCACTTGCAGCAAAACAGACCCAGAGCATGATACTACCACCACCATGCTTGACAGCTGATAGTTCTTAGATTCAAACGCCTCACCTTTAGTCCTCCATGGATTCTGAGGCCAGATAGAAGAACTTTTACTTGCATACAGTTATTTGACCTGATAATCTTACTCTGTAGTTGTTTAAAAATGTCTGAAACAGACCTTCTAAACTTGCTTAAATATCTAATTTTCCTTCTTAGTTCCTCACTAAGTTACTTGGACTTTTGATACTGTTCTCAGTATTAATCCAGTTAGAGCCGTCAGATCCTTTTAACAGAGGCAAAGAGAATTTACCATTTGTAGTAAGAAGTTAATAGTTCTGGCCTTTTCAAGTTCAAAGTCATTGTAGAACCTTATTAAAAGATTTACGTGAGTGTATGTATTTATTAATTTTTATGTATAAATTTCACTTTGTGTGGATTAAAGAAAATCAAAATAAATTCAAACTTGGGCATCCAGTTCTCGTCTTTTTAAAGTTATAAAAGATCTATGCTGAACAATCGTTCCATATTTCAACGAAATCATTAAAAGCCAAAATTACCGTGGCATTCATGCCTATGATGAGTGGATTTAAACTTCTACCCACAGCTGTAAATTTGTGGTTCTGAGAGAGAAATGTCAGCTAGCTGCTAAACGTGTTTAAAAGCATCTGGTGCTCATACAACACTGATGAGACTGGGTCGGTTGACCTTACGTGTGACCCTTTGTTGATATAAAAACAGATTAGTGCACCTTACCGTGTATCTCTTCACCTGTAGTTCCTTTCATCAACACTGGGTGGAGCACACGTACTGTTGTTTTTCAGTGCTGGGTTAAGCGAAGGTCTCCGAGGCATGGCTGCTTTGTGCCTTCCCATATGGAAAAGAAATAGGAAAAACTTATAAAAGACTTGCATCAGCTTTAGCTTGCTTCATATAGTGAATCATATAAGGCTTATATGATTTACTCATGAAATTGGCCACTTTCTCATTACTTTCATATACTGTTTTAGGAAGTATCCAAAACATACAAGTTCCATTTATATAATTTTTCAAGGGATCTTATATCTGTTTTCACTCTTGTATGCTTTTCATACAAGTTTCACACAAGACCGATAGAAACCTTATAAGATTTATATATATCTTTTCCATATGGGTTAGCTCCCAGGAGTTTTCAACACGCTTAAACCCCAAACCAAAGGAAGGAGTGTTGATGCCGTATTATCAGCTTTTGCCAGCTTCACAGGGCCTTCAATAGAAGAGTGTGTTTTTGCTCTGGATTAGGTGTCCTGTCTGTATCCACAGCAGTACTTCTAGAAACAGAAAATCAGCCCAGGCAAATCTGAAATGCCTGCAGAGGAATGTTTATGACAATCTGGATCCATTTTCCTTTAACCTCCCCCATATGACCTCGATGTAGTAATAAAGCTGAACATAAGAGGACACTTGAAAATAATTGACTTTTGAGCTCTGGTTGAAGAAGGTGAAAGGGGTCAAAATGTAGGAGCTTTTCAATTGTAAAGAGAGGAGGTGAGACACTGGATTTAGTGTTCAAAAGCCAAAGCAAGCTGTGAACAGCACAGACAAGGCTGAACAGAAAAAAAAAACAAAAAACAGAAGTGGAGATGAGGTTAGGACAGAGCACCCTTAAAACGAGAAAGAAAGAATCTGTCTGTCTCATTCTCACAGGAAACAAACAGAAACATTAAAAAAAAACTCGGATTGCTGGATGTGGTATGTTCATAGCCAGCCAGACAGAAGCCAAGGGTCTGTCCTCAGCCAGAGCTGAATTAAAACACTTTGAGTGGAAAAGCTTCTTGCATAGCTGAATGAACAAGTCTTTCACAAGTCAGTGATTAGCTGCTTCCACACTTAGCCTGATTTTTTTTTTTCTTTTTGGACAGAAATAGCAGGATAGAGAGAGAGACTGGAGCACAAATTCACGATAAAGTTTCTTTCCTGGCTGTAAAAAGGTGTTTATTTGCAGGAATAAATACCATAAGTTTTTAAAAAATTTATTATCCTGTACACTAAATCTTTTAGAATATTGCTCAAAACAAAGCATGTCTACATGTAGCCCACATCTTAACCTGTAAGAGCTCAATGCTGCTATTATCAGTATTTATTACACTGGATCAAATGACAGTGAAGTTTTCCTCAAGTTTAAGGAGCATTACAGCATCTTTACAGTTATGTTAATTTGAAGGCCCAAATTTTTCCACTTCTCTTTCCAGCCCTGTTAGAAGCAGCGTAATACGGCTGCTTTTCAACCCGACTGCACTATGACCTAGCACTGCTAGCAGAGGGTGAGCAATGCTAGCTCCTAGCACAGTTAGCTGCTAGCTTGTGTACATGATGGAGCCATTAGCTGGTTACAAGTCAAGTATCTTTGTAGGACAATTTGGCTGGCATAAAACATCTATCTGTAAAAAGATGGATGATGCTTCTGAGTCTGAAAAGTGCAGAAAGTGCAGAAGCTAGCCTGCTGAGCATTAGCCTGCTGCTAACTTGATTTGTGGCCTGTGTACACTTTTCTGGCAGGTTCATGGTCTTACTTGCTATTCTCAAGTTTTGCTGAATCATTTTGTAAGTCACTGTCCCCATTAGAGTCAAAGGTGATAGTAAAATGGGGTATGCTTTATGAATGATAAGTTCAGACTGAATAATAATACGGTTGCCCTTATTTTCTGAGTCAGAGCTAAGCCTTGTTTTTTTACACCTTTTTCAGATTACTCAGATCAAGACGGAGCGGCCAAAATGCTCAGCTCAAGGTTTCAAAACACGATTGGGGAATGATGTGGTGGTCTGTCTTTTGTATACAGCCTATGTACACTGGTCACATGCCCATTTAAATTTCAAAAATCAGTCCATTCACATGAATCTAGGTCAGACTTTGTCTGCCATGCCCCACTTTTAAACCCCACTATTCATATCATGAACATTACAAAAGTGACCTCAGTTGGATTTTAATGGAATATCAGCAAGCTCTTGTTTAATACCTCCTCAGCTTAGTTTCACTCCATGATTTTCCCTCCTGCAGTGGCTCTGTGGGACACTGTGGGAAGTGTCCACAGACTGAGGGACTCGTAGTCTAATCTGGTGGAAGATGAGTGGTTTCTGTGTTAACCTGTTGATGAACTGGTGAGCTATGCAGGGTGTAGGACACCTCTCGCCCTAGAATAGGGTCCAGCCCTCTTCAGGACCCTGATTTTTAAAAGCAGTTAAAGATATTTTATGTGTGTATGTGATATTTTATTTTAATACTGGCTCCTAAATCCCTGGCTGGGAAGGAAAATTGAAACATAATTAGCACAAATTGTACACAGCTTGTTAACCTGTTAAATTATACCACATATGCAGTTGAATATGCAGTATGTTTTATTTTTGTTGTTGTTTATTGGAGGCTTTCGGATTAAATTTGTGCTGTTTTGCATTGTGATGGTTTTCAAACATAAGAGAGAAGCTTACACACATTGTATTCACTGTTAACTGTTTCCTACAGAGAGATCCCCGCCTATAGCATTTAATGATGCTGTGAAGCTTCTGTATTTAAAGACTCCTGGGAGTCTTTAAACTCCAAAATTACTCCACTTCTCTACATTCTCTACAGTGGGAAACGGAGCCAAACTGCATTTTAACAAGCCTCATAAGAAACCCCAGAACAATAGCAATCAAATGCAATTAAAAGCCTGATTGGTTTAGTATTTTGCCAATTCCCAGAAATGCCGTGCGTCTCTCAGAAAAAAAAGCCATTTTTGTCGAGGGAATCAAATGCAAAACAGACTGTACAGGGTGCTTTAAATTACCGTGTTTGATTGAGGAAAGACTTTGATTGAGAAAATTGCATACGTGTGTACTTAATGAAGCCCACGGTCGTCTTTTCTCCCTCCCTCACTCCCCATCACTCTTCTTCCCCGCCACCTTCCTGACTTGATTGCTGCTTATCTAGGTCATCTCAGTGTGTTTTAATCACCGCTGGGTTGAGCTAGACCCAGTTAGGTGATGAAGCCCACTTTTTCTTTTCATCAAGGTGGGAAACTTGGTTTATTTCTAGCGGAACATCATTGTTTGTGCTGAGCTCCATCTGGGATGACATCCAGTTTTATCAATAATTCAACATCCATGGCCTAGATTGTTTTTTTGCCTTTGATACTTTCAGATGCTTTACAGGAGATACACGAGCGGATTCTGTTCTGAGCCCTTTATGAATATGTGCTTCAGTCCATATGACAGGATTGATCTCTATCACTGTTGATTTCCCATACGGTGTGTGACTCCATGCAAGAACAAGCCACATCTATGAATGGATGTGCTTTTGCTGTTCTGCTGGTCTGCTTACAGTAGTGCTGTTCCCCAATAAAATAATTAATTTATGGCTGCTTATTTTGGGCTAAACACTGAAATTATATAGACAGAAAAAAGTATTGATCCTATCATGCTAGTATTGATCTAATACTAATACCAACATGGGTATCATTATTATCGATATTTGGATTGATCTGTCCACCTCTAGCATACAGCTGTGACACACACCCTCTTTGTTCTTCCTGAGCTCACACTGCTCTCAGTTTTTAGAAAGTGATGTGCTTCAGATTTCTCTCGGCAGGGACACTGTCTTCACGCATCCTAATTTTTCATTTGATTGTGAAAGATAAGCTAAAAAAGAAGACAGAGGATGTGTCTCCAAACCACCAATTAAAACTGCACAATAAGGCACGAGACACACGATACAAAATTAGCCAGAGATGTATGGTCACATGTTGAGCCCGCATTGGTTTTGGATCCCCAAGAACCCCCCCCCCCAAAAAAAACCTACCCTATCATTAATGCTGCACATAGGAGAATCACTTGTTGGCTGAGGAGTGGTGTGTGCTCTATCACAGCCGCACAGCGTAAACACAGACAGCGCCACAGGGGGGAACGGAACGACGAACCACGGGAGTGCGAAACTGATCAGGAACAAAGTGCTGCTTTCAAAAAGCAGCATAAATTGATATTTAACAGTGACATCTGACATATGAGTAATAGAATGATGAGGTTTGTGATGAAAGAATTATTTTCCAAATCTGAAGTTCATAATGTATATAGATAGATAGATAGATACTTATATTTCTTTTTTCTTTCATCCTTTGTTTCCTCTTTTTAATGTTTTGGCCTGTGGTAGACTGGTGGTGTTCACTTTATGGTTTATTCTCCTGCCTTGTGTGTTGCTGGCACATTCAGATTTGGAATCATTTGGAAAGGTTTTGTGTTCAACCAATAAAATTTATATTGACCAGGACTTAAACACAGCAGTTTCTCTTTTTTAAAAAATATATTTATTACTGTTTATTTGTTTAAATAAATACAAGATAACAAAGATCAGGGTGTTTCACATTAAACATGGGAACAAACATATAAAACCTGTACAGTAAAAAGGATAAATGGGTTGTATGTACCAGTCATGATGTCTTAGCATCTTATCACGCTTTTGTTATATGTACATGGCTGGTAGGATAAGAGGAATCTGCTATGGATGTGACATAAGTATAGAGACCTTTTTTTTGGAATGGTGTCAAATTGTTCTTTAAAGGTTGATTAAATAGACAAATATTAAACATGCAAACCTACCGTCTCTGAACAGCTGACAATGAGCCGGCTAAACAACAGCAACAGCTGGTTATAAGCTAATGTCATGCCAGCTAATGTTAGGCTTGAATGTCCTAAAAATCCAAATTCCCTTTGATAAACAGTTGGATTACATTCCCACTTCATGTGAGAGTTTATTCACAAAGTATCTAAGTCCTACGACATTGGATGCACTTCAAAGAAAGTTTCACTAATGCCAGCAAACAGCAGCTGACAGAGGCTAATAGTAGCTAACAGAGGCTAACAGCAGCTGACAGAGGCTAATAGTAGCTAACAGAGGCTAACAGCAGCTAACAGAGACAAACAGCAGCTAACAGTGGAGAACTGCACCTCACAGAGACTAAAAGTAGCTAACAGAGGCTAACAGCAGCCAACAGAGACAAACAGCAGCTAACAGAGAGTAATAGTAGCTAACAGAGGCTAACAGCAGCTAACGGTAGCTAACAAAGACAAACAGCAGCTAACAGTGGAGAACTGCACCTCACAGAGACTAACAGTAGCTAACAGAGACTAACAGTAGCTAACAGAGACTAACAGTGCTTACTGACAGTTCAGCTTATCCTCAACAACTCACCACAGTATCGCTGTCATCAGTCAGATGTGAGCTTCTATGAATTATTGACCTATATTGAATCCTCTTCCAGAGTAAACACAGGTGGATGCTTGTCGCCTGACACTGACATCTGAGGTAAGAAGTGGACTGATAGCCTTTCACAGACAGGGAGAAACTTCAGACCCAGTCCAAACAGTAGTAGAAAAACACGGGCTGTCTACAACTATCATGGGGTACACTCTACATTTAATATTTTTGATCTCTCTTGGATGACTAAGACATGTTGATCCTACGTCAGCCATCATAGCTGGGATTATGCCATTGAATTGGAAGGGGTAAGAAAACAGAGCTCAGTTGATTGCAATTTTCAATCTACTGACAAATACCGGTGATTTAGCATCATGTTTTAGCAAACTGAGCCACTGATTTATTGATAATTCTGTTCTGTCTTTCCAATTAAGTTAAAAAAATTGTGGCTATTAAGATAAAAGTCTTGAGGTGTTTGGTTAGGGTTGGTGAGAATAAGTCACCTAGGAGTACAATAGAGGCAATGGTCTGGTCCTCACACATGCCAACATGGTCCAAAGTTCTCAAAGAAACTTCAGAAGTTGATGGTTTGTCAGGTGTTGTGTTATGACCCTGTTCCCATGCAACTTAAAAAAGATCATCTTTAATGCTGTCTCTTTTTTCACAATCCTCGCCAACCGCGTTAAACGAGGCCTTCGGACTTTAACGCGAGCCTCTCAGTGAGACTACTAGACGTACATGCACATCTCAAAGCGGCGATATCTCCCACAGCACATGAAGGCAGCCGAGCCCTTTCGTCCTTTCTCCATCTGCTTGTGTTGCCTCGTCTTCTGTCCTGCCACTGTGCCTTTGTCTGTATGTGGGAGGGTGTTGATGCAGAATTAGTGTGTTAAGGCCACTCTTCCTCAGTGTGCTCTCATTCTGTCAATGCCTTTGGCGCTTGATGAGTGCGTGTATGTGTGCATGTCTATGTTTGTGTGGAGTGGGTAGCAGGTGGTGAGCACAGCCACACCTGTTGTTAGTGTGATGGGGAATAAAACCTTACATAGAAGACTCCATTTATAGCACAACAAACACACACGTGGATCATGATTAGGAGGCAGTTTTATGACACGGGAAAACCAAGGATCATAGTAATGTCTGTGACGTGGCTCACACTCATAACTGCTGTGTATGTATGTGTGTGTGTGTGTGTGTGTGTGTGTGTGTGTGTGTGTGTGTGTGTGTGTGTGTGTGTGTGTGTGTGTGTGTGTACATGTGTGCTTGACTTCATGTGTGCTGTTGTTTCCTTACATTTCTCCTCTTCCTCTTACACTTCACAGTTTAGTTTCTCCGTGTGCTCTGGGTGTCCAGGAAAAAATGCAAATCTTTTATTTGAGTAACTTGCTTAAGGGCACACATGGAAAAAGCAAAAAACACAAAGTTCAAGTTTGATAAAAGAAAATAACACACAGTTCAAGCTGTCTCTCACTTGCACAACTGCACATGCACTCCTAAACTGTCATGGGGGTTGCGTGCGCATCAGCGTGCGTGAAGCTCAGCTCAGCTCATTAATCTTGTCTTTGTTGTGCCAAGGAAGACCTAATTAGATTACATTACACAGCTTATTGTAAGGGAGCTGAACAGGAAGTATATCATATGTTGCAATATGGTATGTGCACACACAACACGCACACACACACACACACACACACACAGGGATAAAACAGATATGTAGCAGAGCAGAGAAAGACTTCTTCACACGTTTTCCAAATCCTTCTGTTTCCACCAGACGGGAGAGTTGATGTGACAATGAAACACAGATTCACACCAATTTCTCCAGAGTCAAAAAGGACTTCAGGACAGAAACTCACAGTCACAAGAGGCAAAATGAGCAACTCTGAACGGCTGCAAATGCATCACACTTCATGTCATAGAGATATTGGCTTGTCAGGGGAAATCTGGGTCATTGCAGTGCTTGAGTGCTGGAGACTTTCCTGTTACTAAAATAAATATTTGGGTTTGTACCGCTGCAGAAGAAGGCCCGATCTTCTGCTGCAGCAGTAGCGCCCTGTTTTACATTCGGGAGGTTACTGACACAGAGAGCCTGATCCGCTTCATCCGGTCATTCGCCGGAGCATCTGACCTTAATAAAGTCAATTTGCCCGATTCTGTCAGTTCTCAGACCTGGGGTTGAAGTTGAACTGGGGTGCACGATGTTAAAACAGTGACTGCACATTTTGGAGTTACTTTATTACGTCTGCTTTGTCATGTACTGGAGCTTTAAGTGTTCTTGAGTTGAATCTTCATGCTTTGACTGAATTTGCTAATCCAGCCGTCTTCAAATGCCTCTTGGTACTTACACGATATTGTCAAAAGTATTCACTCATCATTCTTAATCCAGAGGGTTTAAGGTGATGTCAGCCCACCTTTGCAGCTATAACAGCTTCAGCTCCTCTGGGAAGCTTTCCATGAGGTTTAGGAGTTTGTTTACCATACCATCATTTGTTTATATGGCACTTTAAAAACAACACATGGCCGACCAAAGTGCTGTACAGCAGAAATATAAAAAGTCCAATAAGAATAACAAATACCATAAATAAATAGCAATAAAATAAGTGTGTCAGTTACCCACTGAAGTAGATTGCCTACTGTGAAGAGAACGATCATTCCAAAGCTTCGGGGCCACAGTAGAGGATGCTCGGTCTCCTCTAAGTTTCAGATTTAGGGTCTGAGAGCAGCAGCTGCTCAGCTGACCCGAGTGAACGAGGGGGGACATAGGGCTTCAGCAGATCGGATAAATATTCAGGCGCCAGACCATTTAAGGATTTAAAAACCAGTAAAAGGATTTCTAAAATAGATCCTAAATTCAACTGGAAGCCAGTGTAAGGAGGCCAGAATCTCCTTACACTGATTGTGGGAATATTTGACCATTCTTCCAAAAGCACATCTGCGAGGTAATAATAGATGGAAGACTGTGGAATCCTCAAATATACTGACATCATTTTACCAATGTAAGTGTGCCCAGAGATGGGTAAAGGGACATAGCAGTCAACAAATTTATAAAGATAATAAACAACTCAGCACTGCAGCATTTTAATCATGGTTAATCAAAAATGCCTCACAGCTCTGCATGCACTTTTTTTTGGCATACCGTGTAAGTAAAGCCACTAAAGGAATCAGTTTATCTCTGATACTAGAATCCAATCCATTTTATATGGTACTGGCTATTTGACAGTCAGACAACTGCAGTCTGTTCTTCAGAGCTCTGTCAGCTTTGCCTGACTTATCTGTGTGAACACGCTGGATATTTGAGGCTTATGTGCAGAAGGACATGTTAGCACGGGTATCATTGTCACTGTCATTACCATCAATGCCAAACTGGATAGCAATTTTCTATAAATTTCCCCCATGTTGCTTTCTCCGGAGTGATTGATTTCCTCGCTCCACACCCCCTGCTGAAAATTGCTATAAAAATATCTCTTTCCTTTTACTTTCTTTTTTTTCCTGCAGCACTGAAGACGTCCTGCATCATCCTCTGCTTTGTTTGAGACGGTGCTATCGATGCTACAGGCTCTGCAGACTCCAGGACCAAGAAGCTACAAAGCTTCAGAGTCTTCAGAATCGTTCATGTGCTTGTTTTTTTTCTGTTCCAGTTTTCAAAGACTTTGTTAATCAGATTTAGAGAGAGCAACACTTCTCATAGTCACATAGCTGCATTTCAGGATTTTCAGAGTGTTCCCACTGGGTGAAACTGATTTTTGGGGTAATCTGAATAGCACGAACCTGTTTGTTAATCATTCATTTTGTACATGTACTGACCAAGTGTGCAATCAGTCAAAACAGGACAGCAAACATTGTAAGGAGATGCCAAAAGCATCTTGAGAATACAAATATCTCTTAGGTCCCATTCCAGTGCTCATCGTTTCGAAATCTCAAAATCTTCTGCAGCGCATCCAAGTCTTTAATCACAGCTCTGATTATCAGAGCAGCCTGAGATGAAGCATTTCCTCCTTTTTTTGATCTCCAGACAATTTTCTTGTTGAGGCTGATTTTCCATCAGTAGCTTGATTATCAAACAGCTTTTTGCTGCTATAGTGATGAAGTATAAGACAAATTCAGGATCAAAAATAGATCTGAAAATATAGAACTTCCTTGTAACACACTTGCAGTGCCTTCAAGACCCACCAGGGGGCTGCAGCTCACACAGTGGGAGTTGCTGATCTATGTAAATGGGCCTATGTTTACCTGTGTAAATTGGACTAATGGTTTAAGAGTAATGATTTGTCTTTTTCACCAACATCTGAGGACTGACTGTTATGCAGTGTAACACTGGAGGCCATTTCACTACAGGCAGCATCTGCCAATCACTGGTGAATGTCCTGTAGCCCCTCCCATAGAGGAAAGGTGTGTGTGTGAAGTAGGTTTCAGATCAGGCAGCAGCACTGCATCAGTAGAAGTAGGGCACTGCTGATTAAAGTGGACTGTGCTGTATATTAAAGATGTTTTGAACGTGGGGCACCTGAGTTGCGTTTGGGACACAGTGATAGTTTTGTGTTCACATTAATAAACACATTGAAAGACCGTTTATATTTCATTTCACTCTTTATTAATTGTTGAGTGCACCACAGGACGTTTGTCCTTACATTACACTGAAGCTGGTACTTAAAGCACTAGCATGTCCAGAGGGGAGGTGTGGGGTGGCACTGCACCCGACACGCCCCACCCAATAACTTATATCAAATCATACAAATCCAGTTCCAAAAAACTTCAAATGTAAATTGAATGCAATGATTTACAAACTTCCTAAACTCATACTTTATTCACAATGTAATATATAAAAACATATCACATGTTTAAACTGAGACACTTTACAATTTCATGAAAAATATTGGCTCATTTTCTATTTATGCCAGCAATATGTCTCAGAAAAGCTGGAACGGGGGAACAAAACACTGAAAAAGTAAGCAGGTCTAAACAAGAAATAGGCGGCTAATTAGATTAGCTGGCAACAAGTCAGTAGCATGACTGGGTATGAAAAGAACATCTTAGAGAGTTTCTCAGAAGTAAAGATGAACAGGATTTTGAGAATCTGTAAAATATGGGATCAAATTATGGAAGAATTTCACAATAATGTTCTCCAGAGTCAAACTGCAAAGACTTTGAATACCTCATCACCTACATTGGATGGTTTAGTTTCTAATATAGTGCTTTTCTCCTCTACTCAAGCTTAAATCATCCACTTATATAAGCACTTTGTTCTACATCTAAGAGCTATCTAACATTCACATGTAGATAAATGCATCAGTGGCAACTCTTCCCCATGCAGAGTGGAGCAGAGGGGATCGAACCACCAGCCTTCCAGTTAGTAGATGACCCGTTCTACCTTCCGATGCACAGCCATCCCATCGGTACACAATTTAATCAAACATTCAGAGAATCTGGAGAAATCTCTGTGCGCAAGGGACAAGCTGAAAATGAATAATACATGCCAATGATTTTCATGCCCTCAGACAGCACTGCATTGAAAAGAAGCACGACTCTGTCTTGGAAATCACTGCATGGGCTCAGAAACAGATCCAGAAATCACTGTCTGTGAACTCAGTTCATCCTTAAATGCAGGTTAAACTTCCATCATGCAAAGAAGAAGCCACATGAGAGTATAACGCAGAAACACTACTGTCTTCTCTGAACCACAGCTCATTTAAAATAGACTGAGGAAAAGTCAAAAGCTGTTCTCGGGTCACATGAATTAAACTTTGAATTCTTTTTGCATGTTCACATTTAAGGCATCATAAAATGAAAAATACCCCAAAGAAGACCCGGAACTGTTGAGCAACTAGAATCCTACGTGCCGCTGCCGTCTAAGTCAAAACGAGCCAGTATTTTTCTGAAAACTATAAATTTAATTGGTTTATACAGTCGATATGTCTTCTATGTTCTGGGGGGAATAAAGTAATTAAGTCATAAGTTTTTCAAATCAAAGTTACCTTGCATATACTGATAGACAGCCGATCAGCTCAGTCTAGCCAAGCTGCGTTGAGGACTGTGCAGCCTGTTCAGTTGAATAAGTTGTTACCAGGTTGCCACTGGGTGGGTTTATAGTGGATGATTTATTTGTTGCTTTTGGGTTTCTTTTTTCATTCTGGTACTTTCGCTTTTTTTATGCTTTCTAAAAATAGCCCTGAGTTTTGTGCGCTGCTGGGTTTGTGTTGTTATCAGAACCTGCTTACACATGCTCTTTCTGTCTCTCCGGCCGCGACGCTAAGAGGAAGCTGTGGATTTGACACATTGAAAACACTGCATGTTTCTCACCTCGCGGAGCATCGCATGAGGCTCGGAGAGGAGAGGAGAGGAGAGGAGAGGAGAGGAGAATATTGGGATTTTGGCTCGTCACATCTCATTTTTACTCCCACTGACACTCGCCCCTCTCAAAACTTTCACTCATTAGCAGCCCTCCTACCCCTCCCTCTCATTTGAAGCACTGATCTCTCTCTCTCTTCCTCCCACACTCTCTCTGTCTCATGAGGTTTTTCCTTCCTGACTTTGTTTCTTCTTCCCGTTCCTCCCCCATTCTTTCCCCCCTCCGAGTGTTTGTCTTGCCTGTCCTTTTTATCTCTGTCGCTGGCTGCTGGATGGCATTTTGTGCTTGTTCTCTCAACACTCCGGTCTCCTTGGTTTTGCACAGCTGTTACAACCCTTCTCACTTTCTCTCTCTCTCACACACACACACACACACACACACACACACACACACACACACACACACACACACACACACAAACACGCTGACACACAGTTTTTCTTCCTCCTATCTTCTGCCAACTTCACACTGTCTTCTTTTTTTTCTCTTATGTAAATGTCTTAAGTCTCTTTCCTTTTCTGTACCTTGTAAACAAAGACACACACACACACACACACACACACACACACAGTCTTGAGTCATATATCACTTCCCTCCACATTATCTAATCTCACACATCACTATTCTCACACTGCTCTGGTAGGTACAGCACACACACTTTTAGCTCTCTCTCTATCACACCCGTTGGAACACCCTCTCTCTCTCTCTCTCTCTCTCTGGCTCTCTCTCCCTCCCTCCCAGTTACCCCCCCCCCCCCTCTCTCTCAGTTCCCACCTCAGCAGAGTAACATGCTGCTTCGTCACAACTACATCTCTAAGCAGTGAGAAGAGGCTGCTGCCAGCTCCCCATCAGACTGACCAGACACGAAGAGCAAAGCCCGGAGGAGAGGCAAGAAGTGAGAACCTACCTCCCCTCGAGTCTTCCCTCTCCGGAGCCTCTGACGGGAGGAGGAGGGATAGAGGAGAGCGCTCGGCTTTCTCACTGTCCTGACTCAGTTTGGCACCTCGGGGCTGAAGGAGCGGCAGAGGATGCAGAGGAAGCTGCAGGAGCTGGAAAGTTGGCTCTGCTTCACTCGGCAGTCAATCTGTCACTCTGCAGCTTAGCAAACTTTAAAATAATAATAAAATAAAGCAGAAGAGGAGGCGGTGGACGCTGGAGAGTGAGGAGGGGGACGAGGAGGGAGAGAGAAAGAGAGGAAGAAAGGACCCCTTTCTTTGCGCAGGTGTTTTTTGGCAACGAGGAGGCATCACCATCCATCCAGAGGAGGCTACCCATGTGGCAGGACGCTCTGTGGACCCGCGGACGCTACCTGCTGGAGAAGAGCGATGGAGGCGAGGGGCCCGAGGGGCCCGAGAGCCTGGGGGACGGGTTCCCGGGGTTCCAGGGTGAGGTGTGCGCGGAGGGCGAGAAGCCCCAGGACTGGCTGTACGAGTCGTACTACCGAATGAGCCAGCAGCACCCGCTGATCGTATTCCTGCTGCTGATCGTCATGGGAACCTGCCTCGCACTGCTGGCGGTGTTCTTTGCTTCAGGACTGGTGAGAGTGTGTGTGCATGTGCCTGTGCGTGTGTGTGTTCACAGGTTGTCTTTGTGTGTGTCCTGGGGGAAGTGTTTTGACAGGATTTTAGAGGTGCGGTGAATAATCCACACAGAAATCCGAGGTTAGTTTGAGTCTAAAAATAAACGCTTACAGAGCGAAAATGTTGTCATTGTTGTGAGTTTGAACAATAGAAACACGAGCACGTGCTCTGTGTTATCGGCACAAATTCCTGCTTTTAAAGGTTTTTGTTAGTCACCACAAGGACATGTTGCTTATTAACGGAGTAATTTCAGCCTTTAGCCTTCTTTTTAAAAATGAAATGAGAAGATCAATGCCACTCTTGCACATTTGCCGCTTATTATTTCTGCCATGTGGGAGAATTTTTCTCATACCAAGAGAAAGACTGTTTCAATTAGCCATGGTGGCGATAAGAGTCAAAATATACTGAATATTTATTTCATTTTATTGTGTTCAGAGAAACAAGCGGCAGCAGCGGAGGGTCAACAAAAAACAGCCAGGACAGACCGGAGGTGACACCTGGGTCCTCCCTGTCTGAGTAAAGTTGCATAGAGCAGAGTTAGTCTTATTTCAGTCTTTCCCTTTTGTTCCTCTCTCTTTGTTTTGCATTAGTGTGTTATTTCGATGGTAGGGTGGGTCCTGTGTTTGAATCCACCGGCCGAATGGGAATTTTGTGTGTGGAGTTGTTCTTCCCGAGTCTGCATGGGCTCTCTCCAGGTAACCAAGCATCCTCCGAAGGTCTATAGACATTCTTGTGAGGTTATCTGGCTATTCTAAGTTAAAAGTAACTATGGATGGCTGTTTCTGTGTGTTAGCCTTGCAGCAGACCGTTGAAGTGTGTTGGGTTTGCCACACTTTTAGCCCCATGAGAGCTCACAGCAGCCCCACTGTCAGCCTGAAGTGGATGAGCAGAAGAAGATTAATGGATGATTAGATTTTTTTGCCTTTATTAGACATGACAGTACAGAGTAGACGGATAGATCCAAGTACTGATAGTATCAATACCAATGTTGGTATTGGTATTGGACCAATACTTGATGATGATGATGACTTGTCTCATAAATCATGATAAACCGCTCTTCCCCTAGTAATGGTATCTGCATTGCATAATACTGTATTTACTTAGTATTCGATCGATACCAGATAAGGTCAGTATCACACAGCATGAGGAAATCAGGAAACTGTTCTGTGACAGACTCGCACTCGGGCTCATTCAGTGCCCCTCTGCTCTCACCTGCTCAACCAGTGAGGTGCCCTTCCAGACCCAGTTTTGCTGCTGACTTCTTCATGTTTTCTTTCAAAATCTTCACATATCTGATTCCTTCCACCTTGATTCACAGGTCCAGACACACTGAAGCGTCCCCACAGCAAAATACTTCCACCACTGATGGGATGGGGTTGTTTAGGTTGTACAGTTTCTTTATGCAAATATAAGCAGCATCTCTGTGGCTAAATAGTTCTATTTTCATCTCATCTGACCAAAGGACGCACTTCCAGTGTATTCCAGTATTCCACTGTCGCATAATCTTTCTCCAGGTTGTCTTTAGCATGCTTCAGTCTGGCTTGAAGTTGTCGCTTCTGCAGAAGTGAAGTTTTCTTCTTCTGCAGCCTCGCAGAAGAAAGTTGTTGTAGGTTAAGTTGTTCACTCGTGTCTTGGCAGTTGTTCTGGGTTTTTCAGGCAAATCTCTCACTGGTTTTGAGTCTTTGAAATCTTTCACTTCCTGCCTCTGCCAGGTTTGTCCTGCACGTTGTGGCTTTCTTTGAATTTCTTGATGTTACAGTTGGACATCCATCTCCTGCTTTGTGAGCATCAGTTATTCTTTTTCTCAAGTCCAAACTGATTTCCTTTGTTTTTAGCATGATGCTTTCACAAATGACAGCTCAGACCCTTGTTAAAGTATTTATACTGTTTGTTAATTGGAAGATAACCCTTTCTTTTCAATTTATTTTACAAGTTTTCAGGATTACAAAGTTAAAGCACATCAAAGTACAGCAGTGCTTTGTGCTATGGGTCAATAAAAAGATCAGATTTTCAGACGGGGTAATGGTATTGACCCTGGTAGTTTTTGTTTTTTCTTAAATAATTCTGTTGTTGTGTTCAAATAGAAATATTTTATCATGACTCTTGGTTTATTTGCACATAAGCAAATAACTTTAACCATGTGTAATATGAGCACCTACCACTGTAACAGTACATATATATAGGGGAAAAAATAGGAAACACATAAAAGGTCCCATTTAGGTGTGAAATTCATTGAATTTTAACGTAAATTCAGCTGAAAAACCACATTAGTCCTGTCCTTCCTCTCCTCACCCCCAAGCGATTGTGGCTGATCCTGGTTCTGCCAGATGTTTCTTCCTGTTAAAAGGGTGATTTTTCTTCCCACTTTCAAGTGCATGCTCACAGGGGCTCATTTGATTGTTGGTCTTTTCTCTAAACTACAGTAGAGTCTTTACCTTATAATATGAAGCACCTTGAACAGGCTGTTGTTGTGATTTGATGCCGTATAAATAAAACTGAACAGTGCTCGATTGTAAGTGCTGTATTTATAGAACAAGACACATCATTTCATCTTGATTATCTTGATATCATAATTGTTGGAATCACAAAGAAAATGCTATCACATTCCAAGTTCTAAGTCATTTATAATAAGAATAAAGAGCACTGTGGACTTTGGACTTCATTAATTCATTAGGTTTCTCATTATCAAGAATCAGGAAGAAGCTTTATTCTCGGGATCATCGAAGAGCGCTGTGATCAGAAGAGTTTTAGTTTTGGCATGAAACTGAATGAGACCGAGGTGGGGAGCTGTGTGTGTGTGTGTGATTACGTGTGACAGCATAAGAGGCCGTGAAGCGGCACTTTAAATCTCAACGCCGGGTTTGCAGAGTGGATCAAGAGCACGATGACAGTTTAGTTCGCGGCTGCGTGGGCGTTGGTGCTTTTGTCAAGTGAAAAGTGTTGTTTTGGCCACAAACACTCAACCATAAACACAAGCTATTGTTTCGCCAGTGCTGCCTTTGTGTTTCATGGAATAGCCATACAAAAGCAAGCCCACTCATTGCTATTGCTGTTGTTGTTTGAAAAAGATTGTTTTGCTCTCATATGCCCAGGACGGTCTTTAGACATTTGTTTTGCTCTCTAAGTAGCACCTCCACCTTTATTGATGCCTTCTATTTAAGACAAATCAATAGAATTTATTGCCCTCCCCGCTGGTCGATGTAATCCTCCAAGTTTCCTTTACTTCTTAGGCTCTGTGCTTCACTGGTTAAATTACAATCCCACAGGTAATTTCCCATCATTCTCAATGCAAATTGAAATCATTCATTTCTTTCCCCTCAAGTTTGCTCCTATTAAATAACATCCAAGCCTGTCTATAGTGATGAAGTGGTTGCTCAGCAAGGCGTGTGTATTTATTACTGCTGGACCAAGAAGAATGGCAGGAATAAATAGAGGCTGGGTCTGAAGCTAGGAGGCCGGGCGGCAGAGAGAGGGGAGGATGTTGTTGTAAGTGCCGTGGCTTTATCAGTGAGCCGACAGAAACCCAACCAAAGCAGCGTTAATGCTCCCAAAATTGCTGCCCACTTTTATCTGTCGCCACACATCATGGCTGGAGTGGCTCAAAGTGCTGTTTTAAGAAGCCGGCGCCTCCACCCAGTTTGCGCAGTACGTGTGTGTGTGCGCTGGTATGTGCATATCAGCGATTGTGCTGTTTGGGTGTGTTTGCCTGAGGAAAATCATTCTCGTTCTTTCTGCCTTGAGGTTGTATTTTCTGTGGTGTGTGCCCTCCGTGTTAACCTAAGGGCATTCACAACATAATTTGACAGTTTAATCGAGATCAGTATTCCATCTGATTATAGAAGATTGGTAATCTGTGAACTGTAACCGCTCTCTCATTGCTGTCTTGGTGCTGATCACTGATTCCAGCACTGTTTCTGCCGGCTCGTGAGCAGTCTGTTGATATTTTAAGTAAAGCAAGAACACAGATTTAGTTTCCTTCTCGTTGACAGTTTGATTGATGGGAGGCAGTGAGGGAAGGGTGTTTTTGTAATGATGGATCACCAGCTGTTACTGGGAGAGAAGTAAGGTGACCGAGTGGGATGAAATAGATGTTGTGACGTCACTGACTAGGTGTGGTATTTTGAGTAAAAATAATCCACTAGACACAGAGACCTCAAGCAACAATGCTGCGAAAAATTGGCCTTTTCTAAACTTTATTTAATTGCTTGCATATTCTTGATTAAAGTGCCTTAAAAAAGATATAATCACAGTTAGATATAATTACACAGTCATGGTAAAAAAAAAAGGAAAGCATGCCCCCCGTCAGTTCTAAAGTTTTAAGTACCAAGACATAAATAATAATCTGGTCTTCAAATTAGGGAAATGCAGCCTCAGATGAACCACATATATATATATATATATACATATAATATATACATATTATACCATGTCATCATTTATTAAGAGGTGCAGTTAGTTGTTTGTGGTTATGCAACAGTAAAAAAGGATATTTTACTCATAAGTATATATTAATTAGTTTGTAATTAGATCTCCCAACAAAGTGATGAGTTCTCATAAACTTATAATAAATCCATTTGGTTTGTGGAAGCCGCCATGTTCCGAGGCTGTCTTGAATACAGTGACCGAGATAGATATCGCCGTTCTGACTAATCATGGTTTTTGTCTGTGGTTAGAGACCAGCTAAGTACGTAGCATGCCAAAGGTGGAAGAGAAGAGAACTTATAGGCATTTGCATTGTGTTGTGTGTGTACTATCAGACGCTGATCATACCTATGCTTTATCTTCTGCTTTATCTTACCTTCACCAAAGAAGCAAAAACAAGAAGGAAAGAGACAATGTGCCCAACATCTGGATAAAATATCACCCTCTTCCTCCTCACTTTAAGCCTAATCTCCTGAGCTGAAGTCAGGGCTCTAATACACGAAAATATGCATAAACATGCTTATTTATTTCAGATATTTCCGCAGTTACTTCCTGTCAGCAGATTAGACATGGAGGTCTTAGCTGTGAGAAGACCCTCCCATCTTCCAGCAGCTGGTAGCAAACTGGCTAAACAACAAGAACAGCTGGTTATAAGCTAATATTATACCAGCTAATGTTAGGCTCAAGTATTCTAAAAATCACACTTTCCCTCTGATAAGCAGTTTGATTACATTCTCACATCGTATTAGAGTTTATTTGTTGAGTGTCTGAGTCTAACAATGTTAGATCTGCAGAGGATAACAATAGCTAACACTAGCTAATATTAGCTAACAGAGGCTAACAGTAGCTAACAGAGGCTAATAGAAGGACAAAAAAAGAAAAACAGTGATACTGAGAGTTCAGGATATCCCCAACAGCTCACCTCAGTATCACAGTCATTGGAAAGAAGAGAGTCTCACTGACCTATTGACTTGCCTTTGACTCCTTTCACATAGTTTTACAGCTTCTACAAGAGTAAATAGATGCTGGTGCATGCTGACAGCTGAGACAAACAAGAGACTGACAGCCTACACTCACGACAGATGAACTACAGCCAGAGTTGTTTGTCTTACAGCAACCACTGTAGGTAGGATTATGCCCTTGAATTGGAAGGAAACAAAATTCAGTTGACTAGAATATGCAGTCTCCTGATATCTAGTGGTGAGATTTTCTATGCTGTACCCTTAACAAAAATTAAGTCAAAATGCAGAAGCAATGTGTGAAAAACTAACTAAACTCTTAATGCTTGAGTGTGGGAAATATTCAAGACAGCTGCTATTATTCCTAGTAGAAGACAAAAGTGAGTGAATTCCCATAGACTTCCTCATCTAACTCGAGTTACTGACTGACTGAACCTCTCCCCTGTGTTGTAGTGTTTGGTCCTTTTGGAGGGTTTTTTTCTGTCTTATTAGTGGAATTCTCTGATGCGACTTGCCGTGTAGCACAGATCGTCCAGAAGGTTATTAGGCTATTACTAAGCACTGATTAGCAAGTATGTGTGTCTGTGTGTTGTTTATGGATGCAGGTTGTTGGTGTTAGCTGACAGCGCTCCATCTTCAACTCTTGTTACTTCTGTCTCAAAATCAAGAACAATCAAGAAAAATTTTGGTCCCTAAAATGCCTAAAATGACATCCACCCGACATGTCTCCCTCATGACTGTGATAAATAAAGAAGTAATTCAGTTTGAGATGCTATCTAGTCCTCATTACCCCCTTGAGCCTTTAAACTAACATTCAATTTATCAGATTTCTTTGAAATTCATAGTTCATCCATTTCCAGTTAAAGTAGAAATGTGATGAAGATTACCATTTCCTCATGGCTCATCTGTAAATAAGTGATCATTTTTTACTCAGCTGCTGGGACTCTTTGAATCTGCAGAAGCATTTCAAACTGGTTTGATCCACTGAGCAGCACCGTCTCCCTGCTGTGGGCATCAGGCTTCTTTTTACTCTGATGGCGAAATGACCATTTCTTCACTCGCCACCGATGAATTCCTCCCCCATGGTGCTGTGATGAACGGATGTAAGATCACACAGTTGAAGTAACACAATCTCTCAAGATGAAATGAAAACAGTCATGACAGTTAAACACAACAAAAGCTGCTAAAGCGCCCATAAAACATCATCACAGTGAGTTAGTGTCCTTTTCGTGATGGTAGGTCCTCCATTAAAGTGACTGAGACTTCACTCGAAACTAGCTTTAATAACATGAGCTGTAAACTTTTAGGTTCAGCGCTGGATGTTCTATAACCTTTGACCTGTTTGTGGAGAGCGCGTTAGCATTTCTCTGTGCCGCGGATGGGCCTTCAAGGGAAAGGGTTGTTGATTATTGATGAATTTCATTACCAGGCTGAGAGCAAATTGAAGGAATATGCCACCAGTGCTGCTTCATCAGACAGTATAAATATTCAGCAGGCACAAGCACGTGGAAAGAACATACGCTGCTGCGATCGCAACACACCCTCTCTGGCCTCCATTTCTCCTCAGTTTCTTTATTTGGTGCGTTTTTGTCATTTTGCTGCTGAATAATTAGATTTTTGAATCTTTGCGTCTCTTTCTGCCACCGTTATGTCTCCCCATACCCCTCCCCAGCCTTTTTCCCCTCCCAGTATAATAGCTGGATGAGACAGACTGGGTTAAAAAAGGAAATTATTGTTCTGGGTGACAATGCTGCACAATATAGCAGCCAGACACACCCCGCTCCCTCTGTGCTATGTCAAGGGAAAACGCTTTAACCAGTTTCAAAGGGGTTTTAACAGGATTAGATGGCCTACGATCAGAAATGTGCAAAGTGCAGATGCTTCTTTCTGTTGATGTGAAAAGCTGCTCCGCTCCAAATGGGCATGTAGCGAGAAAGCTGGTCCCTCCCTTTTCTTTCTCTGTATGTCTCTGACTTGTGTGTGCATGTGTGTTTTGCGTATGTTTCTAACGCTAAAAGAACCTCTGCTGTTGTAAGAGTTTGCAGCCTTGCTTACATTCTCATTAGGATTCAATCTGTGCTCCGGGCCGACTGTATAGCTGCCGTGGCGTCAGCAGCCGGATCCCATGGGATCCCTTCGCCAGACCCTGACTCATGCTACCGCTGCTGCACCATGTTGCCACATTAATGCTGCTATCTTGGATTTGTTCTGACCCAATAGCTTCTGCTGTATTTTAACAAGCAGCTCGAGTCAATAAACTGTCAAAACATCCCTTTGCTGAAGGTTGAGCCTGTGACATCTTGTTTTTTCCTTCTCTCACAGAAATTGAATTGGACACGGAGAGGATCCAGCGTGTTTCTTTGCCCACACCGGCGTGCCTTTTACTGTAAAATGGCTGACAAGTAATCACAGAGAGTCTCGCTCAATTATCATGCCGGACCTGTCAGTGTAATCATGACTCGACTGGAATAAGTTTAAATGGTTTACGAGGGCACCGGCTTTAGGATGGAGCCTGTGAGTGTTTCACAGCCTGCTCTTTGGGTGAATGATGGTTATTTTGTTGCCTGTTTTCCCCTCAGAGTGTATAAATTCTGAAAAGATGTTACAGAGTGCTTTATTTGCACATTAGTTGCAGAGTGCACAAGCGGATTAGTAGAATGAGCTCTAGGAGGCTGTGCACTCCTTTTTTGTGGACTTTCACTCAGCACAATCAGACCTGCTGCAAACACTACTGTCATTATTTCTTGGTGCAGAGGCTCAGCAGCTAATCAGATCATAAGTGGCAAGTGAAATTTTTAGCGTAATATTAACTGAATTAATCATACCTCTTCTGTAGGTCCAGGCCAAATTAGCCAGTGAATTTTTACAGCTAGGAATCCGTGATACATCCACCAGGGAAAAGGGACAACAATCTAACAACTGCCTCTTGGCTGTCATCAGTCTTTAATTAGCATGACTGTGGAATTGGTATTAAAGTGGGCCATACACTTAGTCAAATAATGAATGTTTGTGAGAGACAGCCAATCAGAAACATCCATCCATCAATTTCCAGGTCACGGAGGCTGCAGGATAAGCAGAAAAGCCCAGACCTCCATCTCCCCGGCCACTTCCTCCAGCTTGTCCAGGGGAAAACCAAGGATTTCCCTGGTCAGCTGAGAGATATAATTCCTCCAGCGTGTCCTGGGTCTGACCTGGGGCCTTGTTCTGGTGGGACATGCCCGGAACACCTTACCAAGGAGGTCCCCAGCAAACCACCTCAACTGGCTCCTTTTGATGTGGAAAAGTAGCTCTACTCTGAGCCCCTCCCGGATGGCCGAACTCCTCACCCTATCTCTATAGGAGATGCCAGCCACCCTTCAGAAAAATATAATTTCTATCACTTGTATCCGCCCTCACCATAGGTGAGGGTAGGGATGTAGATCAACCAGCTAATTGGAAACCGAATTTCCCGGAGGAACCCACCCGAGGGATTAATAAAGTTTTATCTAATCTAATCTAATCTAATCTCTAAATCGAGAGCTTTGCTTTTACACTCAGTTCTCCCTTCACCATGACAGGTATAGTGTCCGAATCACTGCAGCTGCAGCACCAATTCATCTGTCAATCTTCCGCTCTGCCACCCCCCACTAATCAGAAACATAATGATATAAAAGGAGGGTGACTTTAAAGGAACTGTATATCATGCAAAGTTACTGTAGGTCAAGTCTAGTCCTCTAGAGGCCATTTTCTTTCAGCCATCTATCCATATCCATTGCAGTAAAGTTCAGAGCTGGACTGCTGCTGTGTCACTGAGGGCCATGGTTCTTCTTAGACGATGATAAAATGCAGGAAGTGGGCTCTGGAAGGTTGGCGGTGGATGGGGCAGCCAGTTACTATGTGGAGCTGGATGACTGGGTTGTAGACGTAGCAGCTGAAGGGTCAAGGGAGGCTAGTTCGTCATCCTCTGGTTGTGGTTGTTGGCCAGGTAGGTAGCGGGAACAAGTGACTGGAAATCAGATGAAGCAGATGGATTTAAGGAGTTAAGGAGACTCAGATATTACTCACATCTGAGCAACTGCAGTCGTCTTTCCACATTGCAGTAAGTGGGAAAACTGTCCGAACTTGTGGGAGACTGAAGGAATTGTGGATGTTTGTTGATTCTTCTTTTCGTCGCAGAAGCTCCAACTCACAGAGTTTGGATCCAAGAAGCCAAACTCATCTTTAAGCTCCCCAGAAAGGACAGCAACGTTGCCTGGGTCCATCATTCTGTCATGTTTGAGGGAAATGTGGACCCAAAAGCAGACCTTTGAGGCAGAGTAACAACAAACAAACAAACAACGTCCATAGATCCAAACAGGTAAACACTTGGGGAGACAAAGAGTAAGACGTGACAAGGTACTAAGGCAAGTTGCGGCTTTAAATACACTAAAGGCTAATTAGAAAGACAAGACATGACTGAGGGAAACAAAGTACAAGTGAAACTAATCACTGAGAATGAGACAGGAGATTAAAGAAAGAAAGTCAGAGAATATAACGTGAAAAAAACAAGCAGGAGGTATCGTGACTTTCTTTAAAAGTGGGTCTAAGCGCTGGGACCATGACATCGCTATCTTGCTGCAGGATTCAAACCCAGGATGTTCATGCTGTGAGGAGACAGAGCTGACCACCAGGCCGGCACCTCTAGAGTGCAAGAGATAAAAATATGGAGCAGGAAAATGAACATCATGAGTTCATCATCATGTTCATCACGTATTATTCTCCAAATAATGAATATTGTTGCAAAAAAGTGCACTTTTTCCCCTGAACACGTATGTAGAAGCCTCAATATAAGAGGCAAGTAGGTTTGGTGAACCCTGCAGACTCTTTCCCATCCAGTTTTTGTTGGATTTGTCTGCTCGTGTTAACAATTATAAAAAGGATAAATAAGACAATTATGAATCTACCTTGAATCCCATAACTGCACTAGTTTTTTTGAGTCTCCATGCTGAGAACATTTGACCAGAAAGGTAAAGATTGCAAGAATAAGGAAAAGCTGCATAAGCTTTAATGAGTCTGATATGAAGCCATTTTTCTTGAACCAGTTGGAAATATCTGGCAGATATATGAGCTCATTTGCACTTGATTTCACAAGTTTCTACAAAGAAGAATCAATATATTAATAAGGCAGGTAATTGCACAAAGCTATATGAGAGAAAAAAGCTGAACCACTGTATGGGGGAGAAACAAAAGAAATTACGACTTGACGGGATGGACAGTTTTTGTTGCTTTTAACTTCTTGACCTGCATATATGCCAAATGAGGACGAGAGAGTGTTCTGTCTGCGTGGTGACAGCTTCTAAATGCTGACTTTGATAGTGTGAGCGTGGAAGTGATGCTGTAGCACATTCCCCGGGCTCAGACTGTCTGCCTGCCGATCTGTGCCGTCTGCTCGTCTGTTTGTGCGTGCACGCTGTGTAGTACCGCCATCCTTTTGAGGACCTAACATCCTCACTAGCAAACAAAAAAAATGAGCAAACATTTTGTCAATGTGGAGTTAAGGTTGAAGCTTTTAGACACGAGTATCTAAAACAATATCAGAACTCATCTGTGTGTCTCTGGTAGGTGCTTCTTTGGCTTCAGGCTGTGCTCTGGTTAAGGGACATGAATTGAGAGGATGCCCCAATTTAGAACTGGTGCAAAATGGTTTGGGCCTCGAAGGTGAATTATTCCTTTTTCAGTACTGGACGTTTTCAAGTAAGTTTTTGGGTGGCCCATATTTTTTGTGCGTTCCTACAGCAGGGACCTCCCATGTGAGACAGATCAACCCTGAGCCCATTTTTGTTTTCAGCCGGCAGGACAATGTTTGCAGATGACCATGTGATCTGTACCGAGATAGGGACCAGGTGGAAGAGAGCGTGGAGAGGTGGAGGTACGCATTGGCGAGAAGAGGAATGAAGGTCAGTTGAAAGTGTGAATGAGAGGGAGGCTGATGGAAAAGTGAAAATGCAAAGAGCAGAGATAGTGAAGACAGATGAATTTAAATACCTGTGGTCGACCAGCCAAAGCAACGGACAATTTAAAAGAGAGGTGAAGAAGACATTGTAGGTGTTATGGAGCGAGCATCAGGGAGTAGGAAGAAGCTGAAAATTTGATTTAGTAACATTTTCTTAAATCAAAATCTGTCCCTAATTGTGCTTACACATTAGTCAGAGTGCATGGTTTTGAACTATAGAAGAAGCAAACACACCGGCATCTGGTCATCAGGCCCCCCTTTCTTTAACGGAAGTGGTACCCCCTTAGCATCATTTTCCGATGTGCACATATAATCCTATATTAGGAGTCAGGTGGGGTGATGATATCACATGAATCGCAGTACAATTAAGAGTTTGCATCCTTAATCTTACTTTTCTTTCTTACCTTATCTTTCTGTGTTTAATTTCGGGCGTTCCATAATGTGGTTTGGTGTAGAGAGAAAGAAGCAGTCTTTGCACAGTGAAATCTCTGGCATTTTATCTGCATTGAGAACGGGGTTAGGTGAGATCCTGACAGAAGTGGTCAGATTCTGATGCCACGGGAGAGCCAATTAGAGGTGTCCACTCGTGATTGGTTAACCCAGGGCCAAAGCATGAATGTGTTCAATTTCACCAAACTCACCTCACCTCCAACCATCTCTGTCTCTCTCCAGAATACAGAGGACCACTTGACGTTCTTGATCACAGTGCCCACTGCGCTCTTCCTCTTCCTGTCCATCTTCATCCTCGTCTGCATCGAATCTATCTTCAAGCGGATGCTTCGCCTGTTCTCGCTGCTAATATGGGCCTGTCTGGTCACCATGGGTTACCTCTTCATGTTCTCTGGAGGGAGACTCAGCCCCTGGGACCAGGTAGATTATTTTCTTTATTTTCTGTGTGAGTGTTTGGGTTGTTCAACAAGGGTTCAGCAGATGGCTTTTAAATGTTTACAGCTGTCTAATTTGGAAGTGAGAATCTTGTAAAAGTGACTTGAAGGGGACCCTATCATGCTCAACTTTATTTTGTATTGTGACTGTATTTTGTGATTTTTAATGACCCTAATGCCTGAAATTGTAACGTGACTACTGAAGTTAGGACAGTAATGCATTACATTACTGCATATCTGAAAAATGTAATGTGATTACAGTAAAGTGTTGTTTTGTAATGCATTACACCCAGCACTGGTTGACACAACAATGGTGGAACAATCATTATACCTGTAAAAATCATGAAAGGAAAGATAATAACACAACCAGCTGTTTGTGCCCTGCAAAAAAAATGCATCAACTTGAAGTCATATTCAGCGGATACGTTATCATACTTTTATAAAGCTGAAGGATTCACACACTTTAGATTAAAACCTCAATATGAAATGGAAGCAGCAAAGCTTTTCTGCAGACTCTGAAAGACTTTTAATCAGACGCTACCTTCCTGTGAAGTAAACTGACTGCATATAAAAGATGGACATAGCTTGTGCACTCAAAGAAGGTTATGCCCAAAATTCAGACGTTAACTCATTTAATTACATGCAGATTTTTCATGTAGATTTGTCACATAAGTACCATGAAAAACTGTAAATTTAATGGAATCTGATAAAATGTAAATGAAATGTAGTTTATTGATTAGCTTACACCAAGCACATTTTCCTTAATGATTAATCAGTTGATTCAGTTTAAAGTTGATCGTATATATTTCAATTTATTATTATTTTTATCCGGTCTTTAAGCCTGACGTCATTAGCCGTTTCGGGTCCAAACTTCACTTCTGGACCCAAATTCAAAGGAACACTGCGGCATCACCGAGAGTTAAAAACTGTCTAAATTCTTTCATCTTTAATAAAATGATCAGCGTTGCTGCTCTACCAGGTGTAACAATTAAGTTTAACATCCAGACATCCATGAAAACAGAATTTATTAAATTTAACGGAGTTAGACGTTAGCGTTGCATTAGCTAGCTAGTTTCCACCCAAACATAATTTACCATGCTCTGACTGAGAGATTTCTGAAAAAATTAAAACGCAGAGCTCTGCTATCACTTCCAACATGAATGAAAACAAAAACTTAAACAGCAGTGATGTTTTTAGTGTTACTGAAGTTGGACTAGCTGGTATTTAATGATGTGCTACGTGGTGGCTAGCTACAGAGCTATGTTAGCATAACATAAACACAGTAAAGCTGGAGGATGAACGCTAACTTTTTTCCACTCAATTAAAGTTAACGCGATTGCTCCCGAGGGTTAGGGACAAATGTAATTGCATGGCAGGATGCTGTAAACGGACTCAACTTCAGCCAGGAGAACAACTGAGATAATCCATCCACAATACGAGGTTATTCATTAATATACTGCTGCATGGGCTGGGCTCCCGTTACATCGTAAGGTTTTAAAAACTGAGCTAGTGGTAATAAAAACTGAGAGAGGCAGACAGTGATCACTGACTTTTTTTAGGGGCTTGTTCAGATTGAATAGAAGAAACAAAGCATTAAAACATGTTAAAAACACAACAGCCTTAATAAACACAGAGTAGTTTGGACCCGGAAGCCAGGTTCATATGTCATCACTTAAAGATTGGATAGCTTCAGTGTTATTGAGGGTGAAGAATTATTGAGGGTTTAAAAAGTAAAGCCAATGTAAATGAGCCTTAAAGCTACATTTTTTTCAGATAGCCAGCAGGGGGCGACTAAGGGGGCATCAAAGTCTGCGAAAAACAGAAACAGAAAAACAACTTTATGACTCCCATGATCCATACTCTCAGTAAACACTCTCTCTTCATGAGTCATCTTCTAGTTTCAGAGCATAATGAATACATCACGATGTTTATTGTTTAATATACGATTTCCATGGGAGTCAAAAAGGAGGATAACACAGGGCGCGCTTGTGATTGACAAGTCTTTTATATACAGTCTACAAAAACATACAATTAATAAATATGTGACTAAAGCTGTTTAGTCACACATTCTTTCTAGTCCAGATACTCTGGTTTACATGAGCCTGCTGTCTGAAGATAGCGTGCAGGAGACAGGACGCAGGATGACCACTCGCTGCAGCAGACTTTTATCTCCACTGTTTCCACACTGATGCAAATCAGTGCCACAGGACGTCACACAGACTTTGTAGTAGGGAGCTGGCAGGTTAAAGGCCATTTAATGCCGAGCCAACTGTGTCAGAGATTTGCATGCGTCTCCCCCTGTTACACGTAGAAACGTTCAGCGCTGCAGTACGTGCGTGAAAATGGCTTACGATTACCCGAACTTGATAATTGGGGCCTTTCGACACGTAGCCGTGCATTCAAGAGTCTTCTCAGGATTTCATGTGACAAAGAGTTCGCTTCCGCACACACACCTGTCATTTAGTTTAAATGTGTATTTTTTCGAACGCATACATGGCTGTGTGTGCGTGACTGTGTGCGTTTGAGGCTGTGTGTGAGCGCAGAATTAATTTGACGTGTTAATGAGCCCTGATGAGAGCTGGAGGTGAGCAGATCAGCAGACAGACACATTCGTTTTCAGCGCCAGGCTCCTTCTTTCTCCATTTCAGGACTCCTATTTTCTCATGCTAGCACCCTGTCTCCATCTATTCATCAAATCCCATTTTTCTCTCCTTGGTTTCTCCACCTGCCTCCTTTTCTCCTTTTAACCTCCACCCACGACCCACTCCCCACCTCTCTTTCTCCTTCTTACCTTCGTTTTACTCCTTCGATTCCACGGTGAGGTTGGGGATATTTTTAACATTGGCCACCTGTGAGAGCATAATCATTCTGCATTATTAATTATGCTATTCTGCTCCCATGACTCTTCCTCTATCTATCTATCTATCTATCTATCTATCTATCTATCTATCTATCTATCTATCTATCTATCTATCTATCTATCTATCTATCTATCCAGATAGAATGAAAGAATGAAAAACAGAAAGACAGAAATAAATAAGTTAACAAAAGAAGGACAGAAGAAAGGGAAAGAAATATGTAAGAAAAGAAAGAAGGAAGGAGAAAAAAGAAGAAAAATACGAAGAGAAATAAAGAAATAAAGGAGAAAGGCAAGAAGAAAAGGGCAAAAAAGAAGGAAAGAAAGATAGAAGGAAGCAGGAAAGAATTAGGTAAGGAAAGAAACACTTAATCAACGAAGGAAAATGGAAAAGAAGGAAAAAGGGAGGAAAGAAAGCAACAAGAAAGGAATGAAGACAGTGGAAGAAAAAAGAGAAACAAGGAAAGAAAGGAGGATAGCGAAAAGAAGAAATGAGAAAAGGAAGGAGTGAAAAAAGGAACAATGGAAAGAACAAACAGGGTAAAGAAAGAAAGCAAGAAAGAAAGAAAGATGCAGGGGAGCAGAAATCCGGTGAGAGGAGAACAGTTGGAGCTGCTGCCCGCTCTCGGTGGGCTGGATTGATTGTGATTACTGAGAGAACAGCATGTCTGATGGAGCACACGGAGCTAATAACAGTAAGGGTCTGACAGAAAGAGAAAGAAAGGCCACAAAGACAGAGGCCGGGAGAAGCTGCTTCTCTCTTCAGCCATTCACTTTGGACCCCCTCTCCCCCACTCCCACCCTCCACCACTCTCAACCACCCCATTCTGAGCTGGCTCACCTGCTCTTTCTGTAAACACACACGCGCACACGCACACATGCGCACACAGAAATATATCTTTAGCCACGTGTGCCACTATCTAGCCGCAGTAGCCTGTTAGTCTGCTCTTTATTTAATTTCTCTGAAGGCCACGGCTCTTTCCAGAAGGCAGATGGAACATAGCTGTCACACCTGGTGCCAAATAATCAAGATATAGTCACTTTTACCTGTGTGTGAGTGTGCATGTTAGTATGTACCTGCCAAAATAAACAAACAAAAAAAACAGGGTGCTGCTTCTTAGGAGGGGAGAGCAAAACCTTGTTTAATGGGAGTTTTCATGCATCTGTGCATCTGTGTGTGTTTGCATTAGGAGGCGGGTAAGCATCCGTCGCTTATGCTTCAAGCATGCACAGAGCAGGGCTGTGCGCTCAGAACAGGGCAGAGGGAGAAAAAGTCATGGAAGGAGCTGAAGTGATATGATGGCTGCAGGACTCATGTCGGAGTGTTTGAGGCTGTATTAGGATTCAGGATGGTGAGCCGTGGAGACGGAGCGTGTCTGCCTGCCTGCCTGTGTGGCACACAGAAGCAGGTGACGCACCTGAAATTGGACTGCCATTCTCAATTCCACGCAGCCACCTGAACACACCCAGTGTCACACACTCCGACTGACCACCTACCCCTTTAGTCGCCCCCTCCCCGACGCTGAGGTGGGAGTTCAGGGTTAAGAGTTGAAGGTTATGGCAAAAATATACACGGCCTTCAAAATGCTACATCTGCTCCGACGTCAGCATCCTTCCCTTTATTGGTTCCCTTAGCAACAGAAGGTCTAAGTCTACACAAAAACACCTCAGTGTGTGTGTGTGCGTTCACTGCATTCAGGTCAACCAAACAATTACTTATATCCAATGTTCTAGCTGTGATTTGGCTTTATAAAACACTGCATGCTAGCGAGAGAAGAAATCTCTGTAACCCGTCGCTGCAAATTATGTCCGCAGCGTTGATTTTGACTATCTGGCTTTTTCTCTAGCGGAACAGCTCTCACAAAGTTGAACTGAGGCACTTTAAAGATGATTTTCCAGCCCAAGACATCTGTGGTACATTACACATAAGAATACATACTCACACTAAAGCCATGTCCTAAACTATGACAAATTGTAAAGCCAGGGTTTTTAAAGTGCAACTAAATTAAATTAGAAATGATTGTAAATTTCAATCAATCGTTGACTTCACTGCAGGAAAGCAGAACAAAGTTAATTTATACACTTCCAGTGAGAACTTCATAGACAGGAAGTCAGGGACCCACCCAAAAAAAAGACCTTGAAAAGATATTAAGAATGATGTTGCCAGACAAGGATGCTCCTTTTGTTATGAGGAGATATGTTGTCAAAAGCTGAGTGTTCAAGTTGACGACATAAGAACCAGCCCATTTACCGTTTTTGGACTATTTAGTTTTTCTCTAGAAATCTGTTTTACTTTGACTTTTTAACCAATTTGAACCCAATTTTAGCATTTAGCATTGGAAGGTATGTACCGATTAAACATATTTTAGACCTCCAATCAAGAGAAAATTACTCAGTAGCTAAGCATTAATTCAAAATTTAATTAGAGTTTTGCTAATCCCCTGAAAAGTTGCCTTATCACCTTGGCTCAGAAAACAACTTCCATGGACATCTGGTGCTTGGAAGAGGAAATCTAAACGGATTTAGCCATTTTTCTTGTGATGGATGTTTAATAATGCAGTTTCATGTGAGGTTTCATGCTGCTTCAACCAACTCTTCAAATCTGACTGCAAAAATGGTTGAATGTTATGCTTCATTAAATTCTGAAATCCACTGTGCCGGCTGAAATTTGTATATAAAAATTTAAAGTCGGTTCAGTGAATTCAGTTAAAAAAATATATCAATTTTGTACAAGTTTTGACAGTTCTAAGATACTGTGTGGGTGTGTGTTGTTTTTTATGACACAGGGTTTACTAAAAAAGTCCATATTTTTCTTCAGCCCGGGCGACTCAAGACAGACTTTCTCAACTATAATGATCAGTCCGTCATTACTGCATCATAAAAAAGATAAACTCTATTATTTTGATACTTTTCCAGTTTCATTAATTACCTGAACAATCTTTAAGCGCTGCAACTTTCACCAGATTAGCGCGCTTTAGCCACTGACAGCTCTACATGGCTAACTAGCATAAGTGGTATACAGAAAAAGTGGACATTTTCCAGTTTCAAACCACCACACTCCAAGCGAACACGGACAGGTAGCGTGCATATATCATGAGTGAACGTGGTGTAGGTGACTGACAGGCCTCGTACTAGAATAGTTTTAAAATTGGCTATTAGCTTAGCTAGCTTAAACAAATGAGACGTGTAATGTTAGCCTACTTGACAGTTTCCAACAGTTGCTCACCATTTAAACAACTCCATCATTTACTGAAGCATCACTGAGGATTTGGTCCTCATTTGAACCCTGATTTAAATTTGGTATTTATGAAGCCAATGTTTCTTAAAACAGCAACCTCCTGGCATGCTGTCATGTCCCACCCACTGTTCCATTAGAGGGCACCGCTCACACTGTAACCACACATTTACAGGCTGTGTGTGTTAAGTGAGGCTCAAGGAGAAATGTTTTCCCTTCAAGTATTTTTCTCAAAAGCAAGCTTTTCATTTAGATTTATTAAAAAAGCTAAGAAATTTCTAGCACATTTCAAACACTTTATCCAAAACCCAAGAACTCAAAGGATTTCCAAGCATCCATATAAACCCTGAAATAACTGAGAAATGCAGGCCATAGTGTATTTAAAGCTCTTAAAGTTTACATGCATAATAATGTGAGACACAAATCGAGGTCTAGGAATTATCAGTTTCTTTTCAGGAGAAGCCATCCACTCAGAGCTGTCACCCGTAGTGAATTCCTGTTTGCAGTCCGACTTTCTGAACCTGATAGGCACAGGAAATAAACAGACAGGCAGGAAGGTCAAAGTTCAACTGGTGTCCTAGTTGAAGCTGTGGCCTCATCACGCTGGTTGCCACCACAGCCACCATAACAGGAAGAGGTGGAGTGAGAGCAGGGGAAGTGTACAGGGACGAAGCGGGAGGTTAAGGCATGAGGTATCGGTGAAAAATACGCTGATGCGCTCGGACAGCACACAGAAACATGCACGAGCACGTCCACAGCAGGAGCTGATAAGCAATCGGAGTAAAAATGTCTCATGGAAATCAAAAAAAAGAGGTACAACTGATCACAGAAATCAAGCAACAAACTCCTTGTGTAATTGTTACAATATGTTATTCCCACATGTAAAGACATATTTGAGCAGTCCTTTAATAACTTGTGATGCTCTGATTTGTTGTATTCTTGTTTTCTGGACAATTTAGCAGAGGATTTTTGTGAAAACTAAGTGAGCAGCCCACTCATCTCTAATGATTTATCACAGGATCAGCAGTTTATCGTTGGATCTCTTAGCAAAGAAGCACTGGCAGCCCACTCAGCTGTGTTCTGTATTTAGGCAAACAGCAGACAAAGTGGGAACACGTACAGCATAGATCTCTGCTGGGATTCAGCCGCAAGCATATTTCTTGTCTACAACTTCTTGTCAAAGCTGTTGGTATTAATGCGTGTGGTTTAATTTAGATAAATTTGCACCTTCACCTGCTCTTGTTTTCCCGTTTCCAGGTCTCCTTCTTCCTCTTTATCGTGTTTGTTGTCTACACCATGCTTCCCTTCTCCATGAGAGGGGCCATTATCGCCAGCGGAATCACCTGCTTCTCACACACTATCACTCTCAGTGTCTGTCTGACCACCCGCGACACAGACCTGGAGGATCCTTTAGTCTGGCAGGTAAACCTGAACACACAGCCACGCTGTTGGAATCTGCCCATATATTTTCCATGACTTCCTGCTAATGCTGCATATGTAATTTCTTCTCCATATTAGCTGCAGCATGAAAACTCGTTCTCTAATGTTTTTCCAAGCATGATTAAAAATGATGAGGTGCAGCGTCTGGGTTGTAAAACAGTGAATCTATCCTGTATAATCGAGCACATTCGGCAGGGCCTCCAGAGTAATGTGAAGGGCCTTTTACCGCACTTAGGGAACAGCCCTTCAAAACTGGCTCTAACTGAATGGACTGTTGATACAGTAAAACAAAGAGAGTCTCGCCGCAGACCGATAAGAGAAAAAGATTATCCATAAACGTCAATAAGCGTGCAGAAACATGAAGTGAAGTAGAATTGATTTGGCATCAGATCCATTTCTGCTGCTGCTGGCACACACGCACACAAACACACACACACTCCAATCAACCATCAGAGTAAAACTGTAATCACAATAGCCTTCAATAGCTTTCTTCGCTCTCACACACTCACACATGCAGAGTGGAAAAGTACTCTAACAATAAACCAGTGTTCAAAGGCAAAGCATGATCTTGGATACGGCACCAAGGACAACTTATTGATATGCAGGTCCACACTGTAAAGAGCTTGTGGTTGACAAGGTGGTGGAAAGCACTGAAAAGTGTGTGTTCTCGCCTGGTTTTACGAGGTAATAACGCGGGCTTAAGTGGAAAGGTCGTGTAGTGGAAAAATGACTGGTACAATCATATTTGCAATATAGGTCAGCTCTTAATTGCTTATTCCTTCCATGTATGTTTGTGTGTCTGTGTGTGGCAGATCTTAGCCAATGTGATAATCTTCACCTGTGGAAACCTGGCTGGGGCATATCACAAGCATCTGATGGACCTGGCACTCAAACAGACCTATCAGGACACCTGCAACTGCATCAAGTCTCCCATCAAGCTGGAGTTTGAAAAGCACCAACAGGTACACAGTTTGAGAGCCATACTTTAGTTCTTGAAGTTACTCCTCGGTCATTATCCTGCTTTTGCTTCTTCTGTTCACTAGTTTGACTGTCTGCATATCCAACAGTCATGCTCACTCTACTCTGGGGATCAAACGTTATGTGTACTGTGGGCTGGCTAATGTTTGTCAGCTTTAGTTTTCTTGCTAACCCGGACAATTTGTTAGCTACCCAAAATAGCAACCATGGGGCTAACTTGCTAACTAGCTTGATTCCTTTCCAACCTTCCAGCCACTTTCCATCATTTTGTTCCATCGCTAACAAAATACTATCTGAAACTACATCAGCTTTTGGTTCTTAAGCAGAGTTTGCGTTGGAATCCACATTTCGTTGGGAGCCAGACATTTTCTGAAGTTACGTATTAATAGACTCCAGTGTTAGCAGGCTTGGTTGTGATTGCTGCTGTTAGGGAGAGGATGAGAGGGACTTAGTTACAAGCGTCATATCCTGTGTATTTTTGCCAAGAATCCATCCATCCACGATTCCCTTAGAAATTACTCCACAAGCTGTTAAGAGTTGAAGAACTTCCCATTTTGAAGTTACATAACAAGCCTGTCAAATTTTGGCACTAAAAAAGCATTAAATACATTCAAAAATAGCTACGCTAATTGGATGGATTGCAGTGAATTTGGTAAAGAGTCATTATCCTTGACTTCTTTTCTTGCTCAATTCATCCACTCATCAGTAAACCTATCAATCCATTGACCACATATCTGATTCAGGGACCTCTCCCAGGTGTCCTGAGATTAGTTACACTAATTAGTTACACTCACCCACTGACACCAACTAATGACACCCAACTAATCTTCATTAGTTACACCTTGCTAGGGCTGAGTTGGTCTCCCTTTTTCTATCAGACCTGCTTTAATTCTTGATGGCATGGATTCAACAAGGTGCTGAAAACATTGCTCAGAGATTTAGGTCCATGTTGACATGAAAACATCACACAGTTGCTGCAGATTTTGTTGGCTACACATTGATCACCTGAATCTCGAGTTCCACCACATCCCAACAGTGCTCTACTGGACTGAGATCTGGTGACTGCAGAGGCCATTTGAGTACAGTGAACTCACTGTTTTGTTCAAAAAACAGTTTGAGAGTTGTGATATAGTCTGAAATGTCACTGCCATTATGTCCATTTAAATGATACTCAACTACTAAGGGGCCCAAACTGTGCCAAGAAAATATCCCCTCACACCATTACACCATCATCTCCAGCCTGAACTGTTGATACAAAGATTTATGCTGTTTATACAAATTCTGATGAATTCTTGAGACTCATCAAATCAGGCAACCGTTTTTCAGTCTTCCATTGTCCAATTCAGGCAAGCTAGTGCGAATTATGGCCTCAGATTCCTGTTCTTAGCTCACAGTGTGGTCTTCTGCTGCTGCTGTAGATGATCTGCTGCAAAGTTCAAAATGTTGTTGGTGCAGAGATGTTTTTTCTGCATATCTTGGTTGTAATGATTGGAAATTTGAGTGAATATATCTCTGTAAATCCTAAAGATGGTAAATGGCCTGTATTTGTATAGTGCCTTACTTAGTCCCTACTGACCCCAAAGCGCTTTACACTACATTCAGGCATCCACCCATTCACACACTGGTGATGGCAAGCTACATTGTAGCCACAGCTGCCCTGGGGCGCACTGACAGAGGCGAGGCTGCCGAACACTGGCGCCACCGGGCCCTCTGACCACCACCAGTAGGCAACGGGTGAAGTGTCTTGCCCAAGGACACAACGACCGAGAATGTCGGAGCCGGGGCTCGAACCGGCAACCTTCCGATTACAAGACGAACTGCCAACTCTTGAGCCATGAATTCTAACCCAGAATTTGAAGTCTTGTGTGCTTTCTATCTAGCACGGTAATCAACCAAAATGTGTTTCCTTTACAAACACAGATGTAATATTTCCATTTAGCCTTGACTATACTTTGTGTTTACTGCTAAGTGGCAAAGGCAAGCATCCTATTTGCATGCTGATTTTTACAATTAGCTCAAGGCCTTGCTGGCCTCTGCCTTGCCCTAAGCCTCGTTATTGCTATCTGTCTCTTAATATGAGCGCCCACATTAAATTCCAAGCACCTCTGTTTTAATTGCTAAAATATTTCACTTCTTAGTTTTGTCAGGGATGAGGAGTTGGTAAGTCCGTCATGTCTAAAGTGGCATTATGCGGTGACATTTGCTTGACATTAGCGTCTTTGCCCTGACATTAGCCATTCTTTCCAACCAGGGAAATGACATATGAATGTGCACACTAATAACCTGTAATGTACGCACTTGGCATTGACTATGAGTTTTTAAATCATTTTTTTAATTGCTAAGTTTGTAGAAAGTTGCTTACTTACTACAGGAATCTTGTTTTTGTAAAAACCCTGGATTTAGGTGTAGTTACCATTTCTTGTTATTTCTTGTTAAGTTATTTACGACATGTTTTATTTGTGAACATGCATAACAGCCTGTAAAAGCAGAGTCTATCTGTTGATCTATGTTTTATAACTAAGCTGGCATCTGTTCCTCAGCATCAGTATCTGCATCACTGTGTGAGGACGCACACAAATGCCAGTGCATAAAACAAATCTCATTCAGCGACTGAACACACAACTTTAGTTGATTAATCAAACACATGATTAATAACACTACATCTCCCCAGGCTATTATACCTATTGTGCATGCTCACAGTGGAGTGTTCATATTGCTCCGGCGCTGAATAAGTAAATAAGAGCAAGTGTTGCTATTGGTTTCTATTTTTAGAGCCCCTAGTCCCTCTCTCGACTTAATTTGCTGCTGTGTTTTAGGAAATGAGCCCGTGGTGTGTGAACAATGTAATGACCCTCTCTGCTGTGAGCTGCATTTATGAGTCACACCCCCTCAGGCAGCTATTCACTCTCTCTAACATGCACACACACCCACACACATGCCCACACGCTTGCACATGCACGCCAAAATCACCCTCTATGCAAGTGTGTATGGTGCTAAATTAAAGCAAAAACTTCTGGTTACACAACAGCGAAGGGTGATGGATCTTGCATCTTTGGTTCTGCATTTTTCTCCTCACTGTATAATGACATGACTTTTCCAAAGCGTAGGTAAACTTTCTAAAAAATCACCAGCAACTGTCAAAGTCGTTTGTATAGTCGTATTTGTGCAACAATAATGTAGCCTTCAAAAATCAGACAAGAGATAAATCCACGGAAGAAAAATGTGATAAACAGACCCAGATCACTGCCAACAGCCACCTGTGTGCTTTTGTTGACTTCAGCCACAAGGCATTTCACTTTCTGAGATATTCCAGCAAATGCAGCTGCACAGCAGTGTTCATGAGATGCTTAAGATGCTTTTTGGGAAATGTAGAAAAACTACAAAATGAGAGAGAAATCAATGATTTGGACTAGGGACTATAATAGGTCAAATAAATTACACATCACTGCAAAGGTGCATCTATATTATATCTACATTTTCATTATGACTGTATATAAAAATAGATGTACATGATTCAGTTTCACAGTTTGGGTCATTCTCTTATTTTCATTCTTTGTAGTAGTTTTACTTCCCTATGTGTTTCCCCGTCTGTTCTGTCCTCTGTCTCATCTTTATCTATTGCCTGTTCCCCTGTCTGCTATTCAATTTTAGCACGGACCTTCTCACTGCATTTGTTATTTTGCATTTCATTAACTTGCTGTATGATATTGAAGGTCACCTATTGTAGTTTTACTTCATGTCTGTTTCCCATCAATTCTCTGATTGTTTCCACCTCCCTTTGGACTTTGTTCATATTGGACTTGTAATCAGCTAGCTAACTTGCTACGCCATGCATTTTGGTCCTCATCAATCCTCATTGTGACAACTGGTGCATCATACAGATGCAAGTAGCTCCTAAGCGCCTACATATACACACTGAAATGAAATAATATAAAACTTGAGCTCATGTTTTTGTTTGGACTGTTAATACAATAAACCTCTCAGCAAGTCATCAGTCATCACCCCAAAACACACTCAGGGATCCAGTTCACTGACTTGAATTAGCTTGAGGTGATGTTTAGCAGATAGCTAGCTGTTACAATAGGAGAACAATAGGTGATGGCATATACATGTCACCCATTAGGGTTAGGACTACCATTTGGTTGTATTCTAGCCTCATGCTAAAGAATCACATTTTCAGAAACTAAAGTTTCAACAGTGCATTTTGCCATGCAGCTCATTAGAATTTCCATTTAGTTATGCGCAACAGCCAAAACATTTGATAAAAACAGATGGATCCTAACCCTAAGGGAGTAGACAGGGGATTTGGTGGATGTTAAATGGGTAATACAATTTGAATGGGTGGTTAAAAAAAAAAAATCCCAATGGGGCTGTGTGGGGCTATTTAACTATTTGTTAATGGTGGAAGCTCACATAGTCAACAACGTCAAGCTCACCTCAGCTGCAATCCCAGCAAATCTCCTGATTTCAGTGCTGACAAAAAAGCTGATCGTCAAAACTCATATCCCTGCTTCAGTCTCAAGAGAAAACACAAATGCCTTTGGGATAATGGCAGGTAGGGTTTCTCCTACAAAAATCCATCAAATCAAGCATGCAGAGCTACCTGCTGTGAGGCCCCCATGTAAATAAGGGCGTGGCTGAAACTGGCTTAAAAAAAATGTTTTTGTCTGCAAGCCACTTTGCAACCCACCTCAACCCCAACTTATACTTTCTTGCTCTTTCTGAATTAGTGTCAGTTCTGTTGTCACTGATAACTTTTCTGTTCTCTTCTGATCTTTTCAGCAGTGGCTGTAAGCGCCCAAGCAGCGCCACAACTCCAAATATAAATTACTGTTATTATCTATAGTACCGCTGACTGAACTGCAATTTTTGCACTTCCACATTAATTTTGACACCACTAGAGGTTACCAAGTGCATTTACCTTAATGTTCCACTCAATCACTCATTTAACCGGCAGTCTAAAAATGCACAGAACCTGGTTTCCCATGACACACTGGATATTTGAAAATGTGCCTCAAGAGATTTTCAGTGCTTGACTTTGGCTTCCTGTGCTCAGTGCTTGAAAAATTAGCCCCAATGAGCCATCATTAAGGGATGTAAAAATAGGTTAAATATTAGCTGTGGATGACAATAGAAGAGAAAAGAGTAGAACAGCCTTAATTATGCACTACTCCTTGTCAGACACTACATATGAGCCTTTAGGTCTCCTTGTGGTCTTAGAAAAGCAGCTCAGCTTTCAGTTTCAGGGAGCAAATTATTCAAACCAGTTTGAATGGGAATTAAGATTTTTGTACTCGAGGAACCTTTCTGTTTGATTGGTGGAAACCCCCCCCCCCACCGATTATTTCCATATCATAGTATATCAGAAAGACAAAGTCGTATTATCAGCCTACCATTGTTATTCACTGTTAACATTTAAACCACGTTAACCGCCTGCCTTGCCTGGCTTGCATTCCTTCCTCCACATCTCCCTCTCTGTAGGAGCGCTTGCTGTTATCCTTACTGCCTGCTCACATAGCCAGAGTGATGAAAGCTGAGATCATCCAGAGGCTTCAGGGACCGAACTTCGGTCGAACCGAGAGCACCAACAACTTCCACAACCTCTATGTGCAGCGGCACACCAATGTCAGGTCAGTGTCCCTCTCCTTTCTCTGTGCCTCCACATGATAAAGATGATTACTTTCTGCTCTCATCTTAGCTCCCGATTGCTCATATGCCAGCCTGTCCTCCTGCTCACACTTCACCCACCTTTGTCCTCCACCCTCCACCAGCTCTTATAGGTGGATCTCTCCTACTGTATACTACTGCAAGCTTCTCATCTTCTGTCATGTCCTGTAATTTCATTTCTTTTCCTCAAACCACTTTTTTTGGGCCATCCTCTTTACGTCCCATTTTCTTCTTTCCTTTCATGACTGAATTCACCTCAGAGTTAATCCACCTCTATTGTCCTCTGAGGTCACTTTGCCAAATGAGCAGGAGCCTATGTCCTTGTTTCCCGATGACATCCTCCTCTGTACTGAGGGAGTTCATAGTAACAGAGCGAGTACACAAACCCAGGCTTACTATGAGAGCCTCTTCACCGAATGTCCTCTAAAAATCTGTTTTTACCCTCATCATGGAGCTTCACAGGAGAAATAGCAGCACCGTGCCTCATTTGAGCAGGCCTCAGGTGTGTGTGTGTGGATGAATGTGTGTGTCCTCATGTTGATCTGCCTATTATCTCTCCAATAATAACAAAATCTCACATGGTCCAGCTCACAGTGATGGCCGAGACGAGGGAAATCTTTCCAGAACAAAGAACAGGGACAGGTGGAAATGCGGTTTTGCTGGGATCCTCTTAAATTAGTCAGCTAGCAGAGAGCCAAACAGCTACTACCCCCATTATCAGTTCTCCAGCTGCAGTAATAGGCTTGGCTGAAGATCATACTGTTCCTTCTCTTTTGGGAGATGGTCACATACTTTTTTTTTTTTTTTTTTTTTTTTTTAACCTGTCCCGTTTGGTTCTTTTGCCATCAGAATTATTGTCTAAAGGCGAAGAAAGATGCCCAACGGATTTACTTTTACTAAATGGACCATCCCAGCCTTGCCGTAATGGTCCATTTGATTCACCTTTATTGTTTATTTTATTTTCACTTGCTGAATACGGAACAGACTTGACTGGTGGAAAGAAAGGGGAGAAAGAAAGAGGGAAAGAAAAACAGCTGAGAAGAGGGACGGGGAAAAAGGGCAAAAACCAAAAACCAACAGAATAAGCAGACAAAAAATACATATATCGATCACCTGGATCACCTGTTGAGAAAGAAAAAAGAAAGCAAGCAGAAGAAAACGAGAGTAATAAACAACATCACAATGATATATGGGAATATGACAGTAAATACTAAATATTAAACATTATTGTGCAGCACGTGAGATCGACAGCGCACAGTGTGCTTTGAGGTAGGAGCCAAAAAGGGTGTAGTTTGTGTGTGTGATCACCCGTGTGTACACCTGTGAGCATGAACGCGCTTGTTTTTAAAAGGTTCCTTCATGTAATGATCTGCTAGAGGGTGTGGGGGGCCACTGCCCCGTCCTCCAGGGCATGAAGCAGGTATGGAGGAGATCAAAACTCCAGACATCCAGAGGCCCCCAGAACACAAGAGACCAAGGAAGACCAACAGAGGGGCAGCCGGGAGATGGTCACATACTAAAAGCTGGCACATCGCGAGATAGATAGCTGGAAATGTAACGTCTGAATATGGTTGTGTTAAAGTGCACACACCTTTCCTGTTTTTAAAAAAAATACATTTTAACCATTAAAAATTGTATACAAGTGTAGATGCAGTTTATGCTGCTATATAAGACTTACAATGATGAGAAACTACAGCCTCCAAAAGTTGAATCAGCAGCACAGGTGTTAGAGAGGTGTCGTCGTTATAGAGTTACATAAAGGCTGATGCAGCCACCGTTACGTCACTTATTGGTTTGTGAACTCTGGACTCCAATCCCACGATTCTCCAGCATCTTGTATCAACTTACCAACGTTATTCACAGCTAATATGTAAATTATATTATTGCCTGGGTTGCCTAGTTTCCACTGTAAAGCCTCAGTGGCGGTAAAGTGCCGACTGCAATGCTAATTTTTTGAAGCTATATTTGAACCAGATGGTGGAGCGCTAAAGTTATAAGCTCATCTTTATCTCTAAACTTTACAGATGCCGTGCACACTCACAGATACCTGCTGGCTTACTGATAGATTAATAAAATCCTTGAATTTCATCCAACAAAACTGAAACACAACTTCTTGGATTTCTTGGCTCACAGAAGCTTCATTATTTGTCAGATAATTCCATTAAAAATGCTCCCAGACAGCACAGAAAAACACAGTTTGCACAATTCAGTATATACAAGTCAATAGTTGGTATGGCCACCTTTTTCTTCATAACAGTCTGAACTCTGTTAGACAGTTTTCTCATCATTTCTTTAAGTAGTCTTTAAGCATAGTTCTCCAGGCTTCCTAAAGGACATTCAAAGCTCTTCTTTGGATGTTTGCTGTCAACATGATCCCAAATTGCTTAAGTAGCCTGAACTCCAAAGGAAAGCTTTCATGTAATTTCTTTAAGGAGTCTTTAGGAATAGTACTCCAGGCTTCTTGAAGGACATTAACAGCTCTTCTTTGGATGTTGACTGCCTTTTGATCCACTCTCTGTCAAGATGATCCCACACTGCTTCAATAATGAGGTCTGAGGCAGATGTGAGACACTTTCAAACTGTGGCAGGCTTACACTCACTGATATGCTGAAACACTGACAGGTAGTCACACATTGATCAGCATCGGTGAGAGCTCCACCACACTCCTAAGTAGCTCCTCCGACGAGGCTTGATCAGCTGCAGGCGTGTGATCATTTCCTCAGGTGTGGCCAGCCACCTGGCAGGGACACACCCACCAGACCTGAAGGTGGCTGTAACCCAGCCTACCAGATACAGGTTCTTTGTGAAGTCAGGTACAAGGACT